>NC_091064.1:118362809-118962809 GCF_000393655.2 Nicotiana sylvestris | reverse complement strand
CACTTAAATATTTGGCATGTCCTTATATCAAAGAATTTAAAGCAGAGTAAGGTAAGGGGACTTTCCCTGGTGCTTAGTCCTGATCGGAGACGGTGCCAGGATTGAGGTGACACGCTCGTCCTAGCGCCCGGAGCCAGCCTATGATATTTTTCTCTGACCTAGCACTTTGAGTGGCCAAAGTGTCAACTCTAGCACTCAGGTCATTGACCGAAGTGCATAGGCCAGCCATCTCCTGTTCCAAGGTTGTCATCCGGGTACTCCAGTGGGCCTGTGATGGGCCCGCCTCATCAGCAATCTGCACCGGTGGGGCGGCAACGTGCATAGCTCCCTCATCATCATTATCGACATCATCATCATCCGCCATAACCTGCTCTTTCCCAACTGTGATTTTGCTAGCCTTGAATGGGGATTTTAATGGCAACTTCCCATCTACTATGGGATTTTCGGGAACTCATGAAGCACGACACAGCTTGGTGACTAGGGAAGGGAAGTAGAACCCTTTGCTTGTCTCCGTGGAGCAAATGAACATTTCATCCTGAATGAGCCGGGCCACGTCAAAGTTGTGGTGGTTTACAAAACACCAAATCGATGCTGCTCTTGGCGCATTAACATCTGTAGTGTTGCTAAATGGCAGCAAATGGTTGTTGATGATTATTAGCCAACACTTAGCTTCCTAAGTGAGAGATTGGGAGTTCAGGGTCATTCTTGGCTTTATCGATATTGGAACCCGGCTAGCCACACAGATTGTTTGAACAATTAGTTTCCACCAGACAGGTGGGCGATGATAATCTTGGTAATAATCCATCTCTCCAGTGAAGACCGGTAACCTGTACACTCGGTGGTTAGCCTCAAGAGATGCATTCATTGGGGTATTTCATACCGTGACAACCCTATCAACATGGTCCGGGCAATTCGCATAAAATTCCCTTACCATCATTACATTTCCCTCTTCCGGCTCATTAAAGAAGATGTCCAACTGACGCCTCCTCAATTCTTCATAGATACTTGGGCATTCAACTTGAAAGGCATGCCTGTCAATGTGTACTTCAGGCACCAGCTTCTTGGATGTCTTTACATTAAATCTATCTTGAGCCGCTTTGGAAACAAACCGAGTGCGGTCAAACTGGCTCGAACTAGCCTGAGCTCGAGCTCTGGATGAACCTCCTGAACCACTAGCAGAGGAACCTGTGGCACGTCTTTTCCTTGATTGATGCATTGTACCTGACAAAACAAGGGCTACTATTAGTGAGAGTTTGAGTTGTGTGAACCTTGGGTGGTTACTCATACTCCACCACCACCATGGTCACATTAGCCATTACAGCTCAATGGGGCAATTTCACAAGCACCTAGTGTGCATGGAACTATGATTTAACACACTTATCACATGGAAGTACAAACTCTCCCCCAAATCAACCACAATCACTTCACAAACTCCACCCCACCACAATCAACTTCACACAACAACACCATGTTCTTCTCTACTATATTCTACACATTACCTACTAAAAAGAAGAAAAGAAAACCAATTTTTTTACTCTAGATACTACAACAAATCTAACATTAAAATTGCAAAAGAGAAGGGGAGAAGAAGAGAGAATGAAATCATGACATACCTGAAACTTGTAGAGTTGGAGTGTAATGGAGTTTGGGGAGGAGGGGAGTCGGAAGTGGGTGTGTGCGTGTCCGAGAGAGAAAGGGATTTGTGAGAGATAGGAAGAAGAAGAAGAAGAAGAAGAAGAAGAAGAAGAAGAAGAGGCCTGAAGGTTAGAGAGTTAGAGTAAGAAAGGGAATGGGGGAAGTGGGGGGAGGCGTATGGGGTGTTGGTTTAGTTTTAATGGGTTTAGAAGAGAAAAAGAAAAAAAAGAAAAAAATTTAATTACAACTTACCTAGGCGGGCAGAATGGTCATGATTCATCGCGCCCGGTTCGCATCCCGACCGCGGTCACAGTGAAAAAAGAAAAACTAAAGAGTGGCCTCGTAAACTACCACGCCCGGTCCGCATCCCGATCGCAGTCGCGGTCGCGGTGGCCCAGAAATAAAATGTGCTAAACTGCCACGCCCGGGCCGCAGTCCCACTGTTGTCGCGGTCACGGGCTTCCGAAAATTTTTACCTTTCTGAAGTTGGTTCTTGACCCCGACTTCTCCCAATATGCACCAATCTTGCCCTGTACACTAATAAAAGGGTTAATATCATACACATCAAGTACAACATCAAAACAAAAAGAGAAACAAAAGAAAACATGGGTTGCCTCCCACGCAGCGTCTGATTTAACGTCGTGGCATGACGCAGGCTTTGATATCACCCCTCATTCGCGTACTGGGGCTCTTCCAAAGTTATTACCACTCTATCCCCTTTTTCTTCGGCCATGCCAAGGTAATGTTTTAGCCTTTGCCCATTCACCGTGAACTTATTTGTCTCATCTTCTGATTCAATCTCCACAGCTCCACTTAAGAACGTTTGCACCACTCTAAAGGGTCCTGACCATCGGGACTTCAACTTACTCGAAAACAATCTCAATCTCGAGTTGTATAACAACACTAGATCTCCGGGTTTGAAGTTCTGATCCAAGATGTGCTTATCATGCATTAGTTTCATCATTTCCTTGTATAGTCTAGCACTTTCAAATGCCTGGAACTTGAATTGCTCAAGCTCATGTAACCTAGTGATTCTGCTGGTGCCTGTGGTCTCCATATCCAAATTCAACTGCCGCAATGCCCAAAGTGCTTTATGTTCGAGCTCTATCGGAAGGTGGCATGCCTTTCCAAACACCAACTTGTACGATGACATACCACTTGGAGTTTTGAATGTTGTGCGGTACACCCACAATGCATCATCCAACTTCTTCACCCAATCGGTCCTTGTTGCATTCATTGTTTTTGTAAGGACACTTTTAATCTCCCTATATGACACCTCAACTTGCCCGCTCGACTGTGGGTGATAAGGTGAGGCTACTTTGTGGCGAACTCCATACTTTTTCAACATGTGTGTGAATGCTCGATTACAAAAATGGGTTCCACCATCACTAATTATAGCTCTCGGGGTGACAAAACGTGTGAAGATGTTTTTCTTTAGGAAACTTGTCACCCATTTTGCATCATTGTCGGGAGAGCCACCGCTTCGACCCACTTAGAGACATAGTCAACCGCTACCAATATATATTTGTTACCGTACGAGCTGACGAACGGCCCCATAAAGTCGATCCCCTACATGTCAAAATCCTCCACCTCTTGAATTGTAGTCATTAGCATCTCGTGACAACAAGAAATGTTGCCTGTCCTTTGGCATTCATCGCAACTCTTGACCCAAGCGTGGTCATCCTTGAATAGAGTTGGCCAATACAAACCCGATTCCAATACCTTAGCTATTGTCTGAATTCCTCCAAAGTGTCCACCATATGGTGAAGCATGGCAATACTGCAAAATAGAAGGTTGATCTTTCTTGGGGATACACCTCCGAATCATGTTATCTACATATATTTTAAACAATAGAGTTTCATCCCAATAATAATACCGACAATTGCGAAAGAACTTTTTCTTTTGAATTGAAGAGATTTCATAAGTTACAATACCGCTTGCTAAATAATTAGCAATATCAACATACCATGGCGCCTCCTCCATTGTCATAGTAAGTAACTGTTCATCCGGGAATGTCTCCGTGATATCTTCAACCTCCATTCTCTTTTCTGCTCCTTCCAACCTCGAGAGGTAGTCTGCCACTTGATTGTCCGTCCCCTTTCTGTCACGTATTTCTAGATCGAATTCTTGTAGTAATAGAACCCAGCGAATCAAGCTTGGCTTTGACTCCTTCTTTGCTATCAAGTACCTAATTGTTGCATGGTTAGTATAAACAATAACTTTTGAGCCAATTAAGTATGACCTGAATTTGTCGAAGCCAAACACTACAACAAGCATTTCCTTTTCCGTGACAGTGTAATTAAGTTGTGCACCACTGAGCGTCCTGCTTACATAGTAAATTGGGTGCATCATCTTGTCTTTTCGTTGCCCTAAGACTGCTCCTATAGCATAATCACTAGCGTCGCACATGAGCCCAAATGGTTGCCCCCGGTTGGGTGCAAAAATGATGGGTGCGGTCACCAGTCTATTTTTTAGCTCCTCAAAGGCCAGCCTGCAATCATCAGAAAATACAAAGGGCGGGTCTTTTTCAAGCAGCGTACATAAAGGGTTAGCAATCTTGGAAAATCCTTAATGAACGGCCTATAGAACCCTGCGTGCCCTAGGAAACTTCTCACTGCCTTTACCGAAGTGGGTGGTGGCAACTTCTCAATCACATCACCTTGGCTTGGTCAACTTCAATTCCCTTTTTGGACACTCGATGCCCCAACACTATTCCTTCTTGTACCATAAAATGACACTTCTCCCAATTTAGCACTAGATTTGTCTCCACATATCTTTTGAGCACTCTTCTTAGGTTATGAAGACAATCTTCGAATGAATCTCTTACCACGGAGAAATCATCCATAAATACCGCCATAATATCCTCAACCATGTCAGTGAAAATGGCTAACATGCACCGCTGGAATGTAGCTGGTGCATTGCAAAGCCCAAAAGGCATTCTCCGAAAGGCGAAGATGCCATATGGACAAGTGAATGACATTTTCTCTCTGTCTTCCAGGGCTATTGAGATCTGGTTATACCCCGAGTATCCGTCCAAGAAACAGAAGTGGGATCGCTCAGCTAACCTGTCCAACATCTGGTCGATGAAGGCAAGGGAAAATGATCCTTTCGAGTGGCTGTGTTCAGTTTCTGATAGTCCATGCAAATCCGCCACCCCGTGACTGTACGAGTTGGGATTAACTCATTCTTCTCATTCTAGATTACCGTCATTCCTCCCTTCTTCGGTACACATTGGACATGACTAACCCAATTGCTGTCAGAGATGGGGAAGATAACACTCGCATCTAACCATTTGATCACTTCCTTCTTCACCACCTTTTTCATATTCAGGCTCAGCCTTCGTTGATATTCTCTGAAAGGTTTGTGCCCTTCTTCCAGGAGAATCTTATGCATACAAAAAGCTGGGCTAATACCCTTTATGTATGCCATGGTCCAACCAATGACAGTTTTATATTCCTATAACACCGGTAGGAGTTGCTCTACCTGCACAGCTAGCAAACCAGATGATATAATAATTGGTAAAGTAGAATTAGGCCCTAAGAAAGCGTACTTGAGGTGAGCTGGAAGCAATTTTAGGTCCAACTGTGGTGGCTCCTCTATCGATGGTTTCGTAGGTGGCGTTGTTCTTTTTTCTAAGTGTAGGGGCTTGAACTGGGGTTCCCTTGTCCAGAACCCTTGACCTTTGAGAGCCATGACCCATTCTGCCAACTCCTCACCATCCACATGTTCCAGATTAATCAAGCAAGCTTCTAACGGATCCCTGACATTAATAGTTTCATCCTCCTCTTGTAATATCACATCTACGGCCTCCACTAGTGAGCAATTTATAAATTCACTGGGCCTCCTCATAGATTGTTGAACATTGAATATGATTTCTTAATTGTTCAACCTCATTTTCAATTCCCCAGTCTCACAATCAATCAATGATCTCCCAGTTAAAAATAGTCTGCCCAGAATGATTGGTATCTCTTCATACACTTGACAGTCAAGAATGACGAAGTCTGTAGGGAATACAAATTTCCCCACTTGAACAAGCACATCATCAAGAATTCTGGTCGGTCTCTTCATTGTGCGATCGGCCAGTTACAGCAACATTGAGGTTGATCTAGCTCTGCCAATGCCCAATTTTGTATAGATAGCTAAGGGAATTAAGTTTATACTGGCTCCCAAATCACACAATGCTTTATCAAAAGCATAACTCCCAATGGTGCATGGGATAGTGAAACTACTTGGATCAGACACCTTTTGAGCTATAGGTCTTGTCATAACCTCGCTACAGGTCTACGTCAATGTTATAGTGGACAGGTCTTGAAAGTCAAATTTTCTCGACATCAAGTCCTTCATCATTTTTGCATATCCTGGCATTTCCCTCAAAGCATCCATCAGTGGAATATTCAATTGAATTTGCCTGAGCATTTCCATGAATTTCCTGTATTGATCATCTTTCTTTTGCTTTGCCAACCTCTGAGGGAATGGTGCAAGAATCAACCTCTGCCCACTGCTTTGTGCCTTTTCTTTGCTGGGATCTTCTTCTACTACTTGTTTTGGGAGTTGTTCACCTTCCTTCTCCTTACCATTGTCAACTTGTGCTTGCTCGATTGCAACCTCGGTGAGCTCTGCCGACTCATCGGTTTCTAATGTAACTGGGCCAGCTGGAGTAGTTGGCGTTGTCTCTCTCCTGGATTGAGCAACTTCTTGCTCCCTGTCTAGATCTCTCTTATTTCTGAGACTCACTGCCATGAGCTGATTCGGGTTTTGCTCCTTTGGATTAACATTTGTATCCGCATGCAATGTTCCTTGTGGGCGATTGTTTAAGGCCATAAATAGTTGTCCCAATTGAGTTTCAATGCCTTTGATTGCTGAGTCATGTGCATCTAACTTATCTTGCATCTTTCCATTTGTCCCAATGAGTTGTTGAATCATACCCCTAATTTTGATCATGTTACTATCCTGCTGCTGCTGAGGTGGTTGGTAGGTCAACTGTTGCTGGTGTTGCTGATTATAGCCGTGTTGCCTTTGATAAGGTATGATTTGGACTTGTGGTCGTGCTCCTCCTGGATTGGGGTTGTGTTGTGGCTGGTTCGATCTGTACTGTTAGTTTGTTGTTGGTACCCATTGCTGCCCACCTTGCTTCTGACCTCCAAAATTATTGACATAATTCATGTCTTCTGTGAATCTCTGGTTGTCATTCTCTCCACTCTACGAGCACACATATGGCTGGTTAATGCAAGGAGTGCACAAGCCTCCATTTGTGGTATCCACAATGTGCACCTGTTTCGTACCCATCTCATCGATTTTCTTTGTCAGCAAGCTCATCTGGGTCATAAGAGTGGCTATGCTTTCTGCATGTGTGTTATTTGGGTCAAGAGCGATAGAATGCACTATTGGAGTGAGTGTTGTGTCTCTCGTCATCCAGTCTGAATTTTGAGACATCTTGTCAAGAAGAATCTTGCACTCTGTGAAAGTTTTGCTCAAGAATGCACCCCCGGCAGAAGCATCTACATTGGCCTTCAGACTGTCAGCCAAACCCATATAGAATCTATGTCCCAGCATCTGATCCGGAATGCCATGGTGAGGGAACTTCACCAACATGCCCTTAAAGCTCTCCCAGGTCTCTTGCAAAGTCTTAGTCGGTTTCTGCTTGAATTACAATATCTCATCAATATGCCTCGCAGTTTTGTTGGGTGGATAAAAGTTGTTTAAGAACTGCTTGATTAGTTCCTCCCAAGTAGCAATGGAGTTTATTGGGAGCGAAAATTTAATCACGCCCAACTACGCCTTATAAAAAGGACTAAGCGCTCGCTGCAAATATATGATCTGGTTCAGTCCGGAGTCGAATCCCACAGGGAACT
The DNA here is from genome assembly GCF_000393655.2 of Nicotiana sylvestris. Lineage (NCBI taxonomy): Eukaryota > Viridiplantae > Streptophyta > Magnoliopsida > Solanales > Solanaceae > Nicotiana > Nicotiana sylvestris. Next base: position 118,955,322 of record NC_091064.1, on the reverse strand, counting down.
AACCTATTTATTACAACTTTTAACACTGCTAATGAATAGCTCAAACAATCCCCGGATGCAAGATTTTTAATGGATAATGAGTAGAATTTAGTTAACTAATGAAAAACAATGATAAAACTAGCAATAATCGAGAATAGAGTTGAATTCAATGGTAAAATGGTCTAGGGTTATTCATTTCCCCAATTGTCGGATTAATTCCTGATACGTTAACTATAATCTCGCCGAAATACTTTATAAGAAATATGAGTTCTAGGTTACCGCAATTATCTCTCTATCAATTATGATAATTTACTAGAAGCATTCTCTCGATCTATTCTAGTTAACAATTTGTGCAACTCAAAATTGTTCCACCAAAGCTTCGTTATCTCTAACCCTACTTTTAAATTCAAGTAATTAATCTCTTAACTTACCCAAAAGTGGTGTTGTTCAACAATAATCTAACCCAGTGTTCTTTATCAAGCAACACAAGGTAACTAGACACGATTAATCAAGGGCCCTTTTAATTAATCACAGGAAAACACATAGTTGAACAATTATAGAGTAAGAAACAGCTTAATTATACCAAAACGTAATCAAGACTTTATCCAACAATTAGTTCCATCAACCCTAGATTAGAGGTTTAGCTTCTCATGGTAAAACAAGATAAAGCCCTAAGATAATTCATAATTCACAAAATAATGATAACAGGAAGAAGAATGAAAAAAAAACTTTAATGGTGTCTTGATCTTCTCACACTTGTTCTTGCCTCCAATTGAGTCTAAAAACAAGCTTAACCTTGACTTGGGCGCGTTTGTTGAGTTTATATAGGGTTAGGATAAGTTTTCCACGCTTTACACTTTAGCCCCTGGACTTTCTTGGCCTTCTCCAGATCGACCTCGGTCGCGGGCTAATCGTGGTCAGACCGCAGTCGTTTTAGACTATTCTGTTTTGCGCTTTTTTCCACCGCATTCCAGTTGCGCCCCTACCGCGGTCGCCGTGGATTGTTGCCCAGTTTTTCTTCGCCTTTTCTTGCTCGTTTTCATCTGGGCTCTTCTCGATTGGTCTTGTACCAACATATTTGACCCCAAAACACTCTATATCCTCCTCCTAACTCGGAGTAGTTCCTGCAAAGCATAAAAACATCAATTAGAGCATTTTGTTATCATTTAGCACTTAAAACATCAATAAAATATGGTTAACTTAGAACAATAATAGCATTTACATCGCATAATATAGGCTAGTATCATTAGCTAACAAGATATTTCAACTCGGTTCCTTAGCTAGTCTACCCGTAGATCCAGATGGAGTTTGGGAGCAGAACTAGGTGAAGTATTTAAATATCATATAATTAGTTGGTCAATCATCGTTCAATATAATGTACTACAGTCATAAAATTAATTTTTATAACAAAAATTACACAACAATATATAATGATGAAAAATGATAAATCTAATTCTGAAAACACAAGTAGGTTGTCACTTCATCTACTCACCTTACATAATATTCACATGACATTATTTAAAAATAAAAACTAAAAAACTCATTTCGGACCGAATCTTATACCATGTCTTTCACCATGTGATAAATTGTGAGTTAATTGAAGTGCGCAATCAGATTGAGGACGAGATTGAGAAAATTCTGGATCACCGGGTACTTGGGATGCACAAAAAGAATAGGCGGACAGAATTTTTAATTCAATGGAAAGGCAAGCCTAAGGCTGATGCAACTTGGGAGAAGGGTAATTCATTATGGCAATTCCAAGATCAAATTGAGGACTATCTGAAATCAACCTCGACGAGGGCGTCGAGTTCAACAAGTGGGGGTGGTTTGTTAGCCCCTAATAATGAGACTTGACGACTGCGGGCAGAATTCGTGTCAAGGGCTTGTACATTGCCCCTTGACATGGGTTTGTGGGAATGTTGGCAAAGCAATGTGCAAAGCTGGGTGTGTGTCTAAGTTGGTGATGGACTTAGACAAGTCAGCTAGGCAAGGCACCTTGAGTGTTGGCAAGGCAGCCTTGGTTCGTGGGCATCGGCAAAGGCAACGAAGGCGCATGGCACTTGACAAAGGCATGCGTGGATCAGTGGGACGACTAAGTTTGTGGCAAGGCATGGCTATGAACTATGGGCGAGGCATGGTCCAAAATGATGCAAGGCAGGAGTCTAAGTATGGGCAAAAGCTGGAAGGCAAGTGTGCAAAGCATGTGACGGAAGAGGTGTGCAAGGCATGTGCTTTGAAGTGTGCAAAGCACATGTGCAGCTGACTCAAATGCTGAAGACAAGTCCAATTTCGTGGGAAGAGTTTGAATTTGAATTCAAACAGATTGGTTATGCTTGTTTGTAGGAATGTCATGTGCATGGCACATTGTCTTAACTGCCCCAACTGCCCCTTTGTAAAACTGCCATAGGCAGGCCCCTTTTTGTATGTGCATTTCGTTTTGGGAAGAAGGCAAGTAGCATATTGTGAGCCTTTCCTAACGAGAGTCCTTTTTGTATTCTGCGAGAATAATAAAGGTTGGGTCATTTTACCCGTAATACTGTGTGTGTGTTAGATTGGCTAAGTTGAATAATTCTAAGTGTCAGGCTGTGTGTGTGTATGCGAAAAAAGTAAGGCTGAGTGGCTGTGTGATTAGCTACTGTCGTGCAGTGTCAATAGTGCGAAAATTGGCCCTGTGACAACTGGTATCAGAGCCAGGTTGTGATTTGTGGCCATGGCTGCTGGATCAACGTCTGATTTGCGGGATCGAGTGCAAAGGCTAGAGGCGCTGATCGATGTTACTGATGATCCTTTAGACTTGGCAGATCTTATGACAGAGATTTACCGTTTAAAGGATGGCATGGACCAGTTTCGTGATGGTATCCAGCAAACCTGCGAGGCTACGAATGGTCAAGTTGAAGAACTGAAGAAGGAGATCGAAACTTTGAACACTGAAATTACTGTTCTTCGAAGAGCATTGGCTGCTCCAGTACAAGGCAATGAAGAACGTTCAAAAGTTAAGATCCCTGACCCTAAAGTGTTTGGTGGAGCGCGCAGTGCTAAGGAATTGGAAAACTTTCTGTGGGATATGGAACAATACTTTATTGCTGCCAAAGTTCCGGACGGAGAGAAAGTCACAATTACAAGCATGTACCTAACGGGAGATGCTAAATTGTGGTGGAGAACTCGCACGGCCGATGATGAAAGTGCGGGCAGACCCAAGATCGATACATGGGTAAAACTTCGAAAGGAAATGAAAGATCAATTCCTGCCTAGCAACGCATCTTGGCTTGCTAGGGATCGTTTGAAGCGCTTGCGGCAAACAGGTTCAATTCGTGACTATATTAAGGAATTTTCTTCCTTAATGCTGGATATACAGAACATGTCGGAGGATGATAAATTGCATAACTTTATTTCTGGAATGCAAGCATGGGCACAAAACGAACTTAGGAGACAGAATGTGAAAGATCTCCCGAGTGCGATTGCTGCAGCGGATTCTTTGGTGGATTATCGCAGTACCCGTAGTCTTTCTGAAATTCCTTCTACTTCGAAACCTAAGAAAAGGGTGGAGAAGAAAGGGGAATGGAGGAAGGAAATTCGAAAAGAAGTTGTGGAAAAGGGCAAGGCTGTTGAAGGACCTGCTAGAAACAAAGGCATCGCAAACAAAAAGAGCGATGGGTGCTGGACGTGCGGAGGACCTCATCTTGCCAAAAACTGTCCGAATCGAGAAAGGGTCAATGCATTGCTTGCTACAGAAAATAATCGGGATGGAGAAGGTCAAGAAGTTGCTGCTGCCTTAGTAAATCCTTTGCAATTGTTGAATGTTATCTCGTTGGTGAATGCCACAAGCAACGAGACTAATCCTCATTCCTTGCTGATTCACATCGAAATGAGAATTGGTGACAAAAGTGTGATAGCTATGGTGGATACTGGCGCTACTCACACCTTTGTTTCAGCCAATTTGGTGCATAAGTATGGATTGAAGGTAACTAAATGCCCCTCTTACATGAAAACTGTGAATGCCAAAGCACAAGCCATTGTGGGTATGGCTTATGATGTTCCTATGTCTGTGGGGAACTGGAAAGGGAAAGTCAATCTGATGGTGATTCCTCTCGAAGAATTTGAGATTATTCTCGGGATTGACTTTATGCGGAAACATCGCTTCGTTCCAATGCCTCATTTGGACGGGGTGATGATCATGAATGAAATGTCTCCTGGTTTTGTAAAGGTTGTTCATCCTTATGGAAGAGAAGAAACTCAACGGAAGGCTTCATTGATTTCTGCCATGATGGTCGAAAAAGGGTTGAAAAGGGGAGATGATACTTTCCTTGCTGCTATGGTTGAGGTGAAGCCAGATGTGAAGGTTGAAGTGCCGGACTGCGTTGCTCAAATTTTGAGTGACTTTGCTGATGTGATGCCATCGGAGTTGCCTAAGAATCTGCCACCACGGAGAAATATTGACCACAAGATAGAACTGATGCCGGGTTCGATGCCTCCTGCACAACCTCCTTATCGTATGGCGCCGAAAGAGTTAGTCGAATTGCGGAAACAATTGAACGAGTTGCTTGATGCAGGACTTGTTCAGCCATCGAAAGCTCCATTTGGTGCACCTGTTTTATTTCAAAAGAAACAGGATGGAACGCTTAGGATGTGTGTTGATTATAGGGCATTGAATAAGGTGACTGTGAAGAACAAATATCCGGTTCCATTGGTGCAAGATCTGATGGACAGATTGAGCAAGTCTTGTTGGTTCACAAAGCTTGATTTACGGTCTGGGTATTGGCAGGTACGGATAGCTGAAGGTGATGAGTCTAAAACTACTTGTGTTACTAGGTATGGCTCATACGAGTTCCTTGTTATGCCGTTCGGATTGACAAATGCCCCTGCTACGTTTTGCAACCTGATGAATGATGTGCTGTATGAATACTTAGATGACTTTGTCGTTGTCTATTTAGATGACATTGTTATCTATAGTCGGACATTGGATGAACACTTGTTTCACTTGATAAAGGTACTGTCTCGTTTGAGGGAGTACAAGCTTTATGTGAAGATGGAAAAATGCGAATTTGCTAGACAGGAGATCAAATTTCTTGGACACTTGGTCAGCAAAAATCAAGTGCGAATGGACCCGAACAAGGTGCAAGTCATTGTGGAGTGGCAAGCACCTAATTGTGTGAAAGAATTGAGGTCTTTCCTCGGGTTGTCTAATTATTACAGGAAATTCATTGCGGGTTACTCAAAGAAAGCTGCTCCTTTGACGGATTTGTTGAAGAAGAATGTTAGGTGGGATTGGTCAGAAAAATGCAGTGTTGCATTTGATGTGTTGAAAGAAGCCATTGCCTCAGAACCTATCTTGCGGCTTGCTGATTTTGAGTTGCCATTTGAAGTTCATACTGATGCATCCGACAAGGCTGTCGGAGGCGTGTTGGTTCAAGAAGGCCATCCTGTGGCCTTTGAAAGTAGAAAGCTGAATGAAGCGGAGCAGAGATATTCTACTCATGAAAAGGAGATGGTTGCTGTTGTTCATTGCTTGCAAATCTGGCGTGTTTACTTGCTAGGAACAAAATTTGTCGTGAGAACGGACAATGTGGCTAATACTTTTTTCAAAACACAGAAAAAGTTGAGTCCAAAACAAGCACGTTGGCAAGAATTTCTAGCGGAATATGATTTTGTGTGGGAGCATAAGCCAGGAAAACACAACCAGGTTGCGGATGCATTGAGTCGTAAGGAAGTCTTTGCTGCTGTTTATTCCATTACACGACTGGAGTCTGATTTTCTTGATAAGATCAAGTCAGTTGCTGTGAATGATCCATTGTACATAAAAACAATGAATCACGTGAGAGAAGGTACTGTGAGGAGGTACTGGATCGAGGACGATCTTCTCCATTTTAAAGGGGGGAGAATCGTTGTACCACTTGGTGATGGACTGCGTCGTGAATTACTGCATGAGACGCATGATACACTTTGGGCTGGTCATCCAGGCATTGAGAGGATGATGGCACTGTTGTCGCGATATTATTTCTGGCCAAAGATGGAACAAGACGTAGAAGCTTATGTGAAAAGCTGTCTTATATGTCAACTTGATAAAACAGAACGGAAGAAAGAGGCAGGTTTGTTGCAACCTCTGCCAATTCCTGAAGAAACATGGCAATCCGTTTCAATGGATTTTATCAGTGGATTCCCCAAAGTCAATGGGTTGGCTTCGATTATGGTAGTGGTTGACAGATTCTCTAAATATGCTGTTTTTATAGCTGCTCCAACGGAATGTCCCTCTAAAGTCGCTGCAGAACTATTCTTCAAAAATGTGGTGAAGCACTTCGGGATGCCAGAGGATGTTGTGAGTGATAGGGATGCACGGTTCACAGGCAAATTCTGGACGTACTTGTTCAATTTGCTAGGCACAAACTTGAAGTTTTCGACGGCGAACCATCCCCAAACTGATGGCCAAACCGAACGAATCAACCACTTGCTAGAAGAGTACTTGAGGCATTTCGTGACTGCAAGTCAACGAAATTGGACTGAGTTGTTAGACTGTGCACAATTCTCTTACAATTTGCATAAGTCTTCGGCTACAGAAAAGAGTCCATTTGAGATCGTTTTGGGAAAGCAGCCAAGGCTACCAACAAAGATGGTGCAACAGAAGACTGGTGGGAAATGTCCAGCTGCATATCGTTATGGGTTTGATAGGCAGACTATGATGGATGAAGCAGCAGACAGTTTGAAAGTGGCTCAGAAACGCATGAAAAAATATGCTGATCAGAACAGGCGTCCATTGGAGTTCAAAGTGGGCGACAAAGTGTTGTTGAAGCTTACTCCTCAAATCTGGAAGAAGATTGATAGCAGGGTAAGGCATAGAGCATTGGTTTCAAGATATGATGGTCCGTTTGAAGTTGTTGAAAAGGTGGGTGAAGTTGCTTACCGTTTGAAGCTGCCGGAAAGAATGAAAATACACCCAACTTTCCATGTGAGTTATTTGAGGCCTTATGTGGAAGATCCTGAAGATCCGGATAGGCACAAAATCAAGAAAGCTCCTCCTGAAGTGCGCAATCAGATTGAGGACGAGATTGAGAAAATTCTGGATCACCGGGTACTTGGGATGCACAAAAAGAATAGGCGGACAGAATTTTTAATTCAATGGAAAGGCAAGCCTAAGGCTGATGCAACTTGGGAGAAGGGTAATTCATTATGGCAATTCCAAGATCAAATTGAGGACTATCTGAAATCAACCTCGACGAGGGCGTCGAGTTCAACAAGTGGGGGTGGTTTGTTAGCCCCTAATAATGAGACTTGACGACTGCGGGCAGAATTCGTGTCAAGGGCTTGTACATTGCCCCTTGACATGGGTTTGTGGGAATGTTGGCAAAGCAATGTGCAAAGCTGGGTGTGTGTCTAAGTTGGTGATGGACTTAGACAAGTCAGCTAGGCAAGGCACCTTGAGTGTTGGCAAGGCAGCCTTGGTTCGTGGGCATCGGCAAAGGCAACGAAGGCGCATGGCACTTGACAAAGGCATGCGTGGATCAGTGGGACGACTAAGTTTGTGGCAAGGCATGGCTATGAACTATGGGCGAGGCATGGTCCAAAATGATGCAAGGCAGGAGTCTAAGTATGGGCAAAAGCTGGAAGGCAAGTGTGCAAAGCATGTGACGGAAGAGGTGTGCAAGGCATGTGCTTTGAAGTGTGCAAAGCACATGTGCAGCTGACTCAAATGCTGAAGACAAGTCCAATTTCGTGGGAAGAGTTTGAATTTGAATTCAAACAGATTGGTTATGCTTGTTTGTAGGAATGTCATGTGCATGGCACATTGTCTTAACTGCCCCAACTGCCCCTTTGTAAAACTGCCATAGGCAGGCCCCTTTTTGTATGTGCATTTCGTTTTGGGAAGAAGGCAAGTAGCATATTGTGAGCCTTTCCTAACGAGAGTCCTTTTTGTATTCTGCGAGAATAATAAAGGTTGGGTCATTTTACCCGTAATATTGTGTGTGTGTGTTAGATTGGCTAAGTCTGAATAATTCTAAGTGTCAGGCTGTGTGTGTGTATGCGAAAAAAGTAAGGCTGAGTGGCTGTGTGATTAGCTACTGCCGTGCAGTGTCAATAGTGCGAAAATTGGCCCTGTGACAATAACCATGAGGGGCTGTACTGAACCTAGTTTTATTGTGAATGAACACTATATATGTGATTATGTCCTCTCTTAGTTTTCTTCTCTCCCTCGATTAAATGTTATTCCTACGTCTACTTAGCCTCGAGGTCTCACTCACTAGTAAGGCTATACACATATGAGAATCAAGGATTATTCGCGATAATATTAGATTCGTTGATTGATTGAGTTATTAAATTATAAATTTAACATCTGTACATATTTAGTAAATTTTGACACACATATATATGGTCTATGTAACACTTGTTGAGTTAAACCAAACTCATAGAGTATACTGTACATCCGCCCCCAAATATACATGATTCGTTTTGTTTTCTTTTTAAATCAATCAATTATGTCAACTTCTTAGGTTTACAAACCAAATCAAACGAATATAAAATTGATTTTTTTTTTTAGTTTCAGTTGTCTTTTTTTTTTGGTCGATTTGTTGTTCCAAATATTAGTTCTTGATTAATGTATGGGTCAAAATTAGATCACATAAATTTGGCACGCAGAGATATAAGGCCGAGGTCGGACAGGCCGTGATCGGACAATCACCAATTGGCCGAGGTCGGCCAGTCATCAATTGGCCGAGGTCGGACAGTCATAATTAAGGCCGATGACGGACAGACCGAGGTCGGACACTCACCAATAAGGCCGAGGTCGGACAATGATAAAACAACAAGTTTGCTTTGGAATAATCAAAAGGAATATTCTATCGAATATTCCCTCTAAATTGTACCTTTTTTAGGAGTTTCAATGGATATCCCCTTATAAATAAGAGGGGAGGACTTCCCAAAAAGGGGTGCTCTCTCTCTCCCTCTCCCTCTCTCTAGAAAATATGTAAACATATCTCTCTAGAGGATCTGTGATCTCATACCTTCATCGGATCCAAAAAGGGTCCTAAGATTCTCATATTTGTCTATTCTTCGTCTTTATTAAATGAAAGAAGATCCGTCTCACTGAAGATTGATTGAATCTTTTCCTTTATTTATATTTTATTGCCACTTAATATTATTTAATGCATCTTTCTTTATGCTATTAAATCTGACCATAATCAAGGCCAATATTTATACTCGGCTATGTTTTCTATTCTTATTATTCATCTCAGATCTAGAGTTAATTATCTTTAACTAGGATTTACCCTTTCATCTTCTTTGATTGATTTGTTCAAAAAAGTTTCAATATCTTTTGAGTTAAACAACTAATATGTATAACTTTGAAGTTTTATGCACAAGCGCAACAAGTGCATTTTGATTTAGTTTAATACTAGTAAAAATAAAAACAAGACTTTATATACCAGACATAAAAAAAAGTACATTTTGACTTGATTTAATTCTAATAAAAATAAACTTAAGATGGCGTATTCCAGCTAAATACTTTTTAGTAAGGTGATAAAAGGAATGCACATAGGGGCTGTTCAGCATAGTGTTTTTTTTTGGGTGCGTAGGAGAGAGTCTTCTCCCAACATAAATAACTAGACAATGAAATATTGAGAGAAAATCAAGCAAATTTTACTTAACCCCTTAGTTTTTTGTGTTTGAAAATAATCTTTATTGAATGTGACAATTAACTCTTTTGAATTTTGATCTTAAATCAACGGGAAAAAATTAGTTGGATCATTTCGTATGTATCTAAAATACCAAATTTGATCTTCAATTATAACATAGGATTATATATTTCACAAAAATAAAAAAATTATTCAAAATACCTGTGAGCACCTAATTTTTGACAATATTTAATTTTTGGTCACTTCTTCTATGTAAATATTTTAGGGGTTTTAACCTACAATTTTTAGCTTTGTTACATTTTTTATTATAGGGTAAAAATACAAAATTTTAAAAGGTGAATTATTACTATTACTATTATTTTATTTTTTATTTTTATTTTTAAAATAATAAAAAAATCCGAAAAAATATTAATTTTTTTTAAAATTTTCGGGTGAGATATAAAAAATAAGAAAAAGGGAAGTATGGAATAAAAAAAAATAAAAGTAAAAGTGGGTGGAATTCTCTTTTAAAAAGTAAAAGAAAGTGGAAAATTAAAAGTAAAGTTTTGTGAAAATTTTAAAAAAATAAAAAGTAAAGAAAGTTGGAATTAAAAAATAAATATAAAAGTAGCTGAAAATTTTAAAAACTTAAAGTAAAAGAAAGTAGAATTTTTATAAGAAAAGCAAAAGAAAGTGGTTATTTTTTTAAGAAAAGTAAAATAAGTGGAATCCTCTTTTAAAAGTAAAAAAAAGTGAGATTTTAAATAAGATAAAAGTAATTAAAGTTGGAATTTAAAAAATAAAAGTAAATAAAGGTGGGATTTCTTTTTATAAAAAAGAAAAGCAAATTGTAAGTGAGATTTCTTTTAATTAAAAAATAAAAAGTAAAAAAAAATGAAAAAATTCGAAAATTTTGCTATAAATAGAAGAGAAAATCTGAAAAGAAAAAAAAGGAGAGAAAAGAGAGGGGAGAATTGAGAGAAATATTTTTCTTCTTCTACGCTATGACAATTTCTACTCGTGTTATTCTTTCTTCCTCTTTCTTTCGAAAATTTCCAGCAATTCAACACCTCAAAACCCAACAAAAAATACTTCAAAATATCCCCTTTTACACGCCAAAGAGTGGTGTTAACAGTCGAGGTCGAGGATTCCGTTGGAGCTCTGTTCACCGGCTTTGATGATCATCTTTGCTTATGCTTGTTCGGCGTTCGTCTGAGTTATTGTACATATTCTTGGAGACTCATTTAATTGGAAATCTTGCATTAAAAGGTTTATTCTTCCCTTTTTTTTTTAATCTTATTTTATGTGATTTTATTTATTTATCTTTAAACTTTATAAATAATAATGTAAATCAATCCTTAAATGTTATATGTTTAATCATGTTTCTGAAAATATAGTATTTAAACTTGCTAAAAGTTTGGAAGATTTGGGCACTAATAAGTTTAGGCTTCAATTGTTGGGATGTAGGGTATTGGTATATGATAATTTATTTATTCAAATATCTAAAATCATACACTTTTTCCACAAACAATTCCACAACTTTTGGCCTTACAATAATCTTAAATTAGTTTAGGAAAATACTTCAAGTGCGCTAGTTTATTTATGTGCGCTTTAAATAATTAAATATCATGGCTATGTGTATGGTCTCCGTGGCATAATTGTGATATGTAACAAAATAAGTATTAGAACGCGTAACTTATTTCAAGAAAACTTTTTTTTTCCATAATTTTAATCAAGCAATAAAGCGGACATAAGTAAAAGACGAGAACCAATAAAACACAAGTTATCCAAAAAATAGTATAAGCCAAATATAGTCAATAAAACGACCGTGCTAGAACCACGAGACTCGGGGAATGCCTTACACCTTCTCCCCGGTCAACAGAATTCCTTACCCGGACTTTGTTTTCGCAGATCAATAATAAAAGAGTCAAACTTTCCTTTGAATAGGGATCAAATAAAAGGTGACTTGGAACACCCAAAAATCAATTCCAAGTGGCGACTCTGAATAACAAAATAATTCCTATTTCAAATTTGTCACTTTAATTAGAAAAAACTTTTTAACCCACAATCCATAACACACATTATCTTTTGGAGGGGTAGAAAAGGGGTGTGACAATACCTATAATATTGTATATAGATGAATATATTTCATCTAATTGTTCCAATATTTCAAAATAAAAAAAATAAAAACCCCTTGAGAATAGTATCTTCTTGGTTTTCATCACCAAGTAGGGCAAAAAGAAATCCAATGTTGCCCTTAGTTCGAGCTAACTTCTATTAGCTTCTGTTAATCATTTAACCAACTTGATTTAATTGAAGATAAATGTGCTCAATTGCATAGTACAAGAATAAAATTAAAATTGAAATTGAGTAATAACTCAGGAAATTGTTATTTTTCTTTAAAAATATTTCCTTTAATTCTTTTTATCTACTGTTTACAATTTTAATATATATTAAGAAAATCAGTTAATAATATTTATCATAAGAGATATTTTATGAAGTTATCTTTTCTGTTCCTTAAATGAGTCATTATTGACTCTAAGCTTTAATGTAAGGATAAAATTGAAAAAAATAAATATGTCTTTTGACTTTTAAGTGAAATTATATATGATCAAATACTCACTCCATTCATTTTTACTTGTCCACTATTAATTTTGCAGACCTCTTAATAATAAATAAAATACATAATTTACCATGATACCTATATTAATTGGTGTATAGTCTTAATAGATTTGAAATGAGTAAATTAATACTAAGAGCAAAATAGAAAAATTAATTTATTTTTTTTTTAATATGGGAAAGTGAACAAGTAAAATTAAAATTTTATTTTTAAAATAGTGGATAACTAAAAGTGAAAGCAGAGTATTTTCTTCCAACGTTAACCGATTAAAAGGACGGACACAAGGGAGTACTACTTTAATTTATTTAGGGACACATGTCAAGGTGTCATTGAGTCAGTACTTATTTGTTTCCTTGACGAAAATCAATACTCACTGCTCTTGCTCACTGACCTGGTGAAAATAAAAAAGGGTTTGGCTCTCAAAAATTTCAGTAAAACAGAAGAAGCTACGCTACTTTGTAAGTCTTTCTCTCTTCTTCGTTCAACAATGCTTCTTTTTCTTAATTTTTCTGCTAAATCTTTAAAATATTCAGAAAATGCGGGGTTTCTCGATAATGTTCTGAGACTCGCTTCAATTTTGGTATTTGTTTTTAAGTAATCTTTGTTTTCACCATTCTTAACAGCTTTCTTTTATTAAAATCAATACAGGTATAATGCAGATTCATCTGATTTTTTTTTTGCGCTTTAAAGTTTATAAATAGTAAATTTGAGCACTGGGGTTTTAGGGATATGAAATTGATTTCAGCTAATTCTGAAAGTAGAAAGTAAAAAAAAAAGTTAAATACTTGTCCGATACTTCTTGCATGTCGATTTCTTATGTTTCTGTTACCATTTCATTCTTTTGGGTTTAGGGTTTTAGAGGTAAGTTGATTGAAATAGGAATTTCAGTGTGCTGAAATCCCTAAAAATAGTTGAAATCACTTTATGGGTTGTCTTTAGGTAAAAAAGAATTTTATTTTAATTTAAGGTTGCTTATACTTTTCAGAAAATATTGAAAGCACTTTATGGATTTTCTAGAGGTGACAAAAAAGGAAAAGGAGATTTTAAAGGTAGTTTTTTTACATTTCAGGAAAAGTTGAAAGCACTTAAAGGGTTTCCTTAAAAAAAAAGGTTGTAATATGGGTAGCTTATACATTTCATATAATTTTTGTTTTCTGAAATGCTGGTGAAGCTTTGGTTTTCGAGGTTTTCAGTTTTTGTGATTTGATGGATGAATGCTTAGGGTAAATAAATTCGAATCGAGCTTGTTTTCCTGTTTTTCTCTGTTGGCTCTCATCATAACTCATTGCGGTTTTGGAATTTCTCATAATTTCTTTAGAAGGCATGCACAAAGTTACATATACTCCTGCAAACACAGTTTACATTAAAGAGCAAATTTCACCAAGCAATCCCAGTTTTCACCTAATAGACATTTATTTAGTCTTTTGTTTTGTTGCTTACATCTGGATTTTGTTTTATTGTTTTCTAAATGAAAAACCAAACCTTAGTCCTCCCTCTTTTTCCTTTTAGAGAAAATACTGATTTGGCCTTCCTGGAAGGAGCTTGGAAAATAGTGAAAGTTTCTAATTTTTCGAATTTCAACTGGACTGTACTACTGATTGAATATGCTTTTTGAAAGGAGAGATCATATTTGTGCACACCACAAGTTGGAACTAAATTAATGTCAATAGGTGCTTCTCGATGCAGGCGCTTCATTCATATGACGACTTCTGATATCATGGATGAAGTGGGATGTAGTAGTGGTAAAGGGAAGATATCAAATGGATCAGCGATGATGGATTTTGATATTGATGATCTCTTTGAAGTGGATGATGATGATTGGGATGAGGACGAGGACGATGATGATAATCTTGATGTGGCTCCAATCAAAGAGTTGGGTGAAGGTTTCTTGAAGAACTTTTGTAAAAAGGCATCAACTGGTTTTTTTGAGAAGTATGGCTTGATTAGTCATCAGATTAATTCCTATAATGACTTCATCAACTTTGGAATCCAAAGAGTGTTTGACTTGGTTGGAGAGATCCATGTTGAGCCAGGGTATGATCCATCAAAGAGAGGTGATGGTGATTGGAAGCATGCTTCTGTTAAGTTTGGGAAAGTATCCCTTGAGCGGCCAAGGTTTTGGGCAGGGGAAAAGTTTTCTGTGGACGGTGGGAAAGAGTACCTGGACTTGTGGCCACGGCATGCTCGCCTTCAGAACATGACCTACTCTGCCAGGATTATGGTTGAGACTCATGTTCAGGTAAGACAATGTTTGTTTTTGCTTTGCCTATAATTCTTTGCGTATCAATTTCTCTTTTTTATTTTCATTCATTTTCTTATTATTCTCTATTTTGAATTGGCCAGCTATGTTTTAAAATGATTGCGTTGTGTTGTTTTCCTGTAGATTAAGTTGCCAATCTTGCTGGTCTCTCTTGAATAGTTCTTTATTAAATGCATTGCCCATCTTATGAAAAGTAAGAAAATGGTCATCACAAAGGAATTATGAGCTCTGAGCTGCATGGATTCCTTATCCTTAATACTTTGATATTTTAACCTAAAATCCCTTCTCATCCATGTCATGCAATTACAGCTTTTCCAGTTAGCATTGAGAAATATCCAGCATGTCATTTATTTTCCCTATGCTAGTCTTCTCTCTTTCTTTTAGTTTCACTGGCTGCCTTTGTATATGATTTCAGGTGTATACTAAAAAGCTAGTTAGAAGCGACAAGTTCAAAACTGGGGTAGACCAGTTTGTTGACAAGGAGTGTGAGATGGAAGACAAAAGGGATGTCTTGATTGGGAGAATCCCTGTGATGGTGAACTCAGAGTTGTGCTGGATGAATGGTGTTGACAAGCCTGATTGTGAATTTGATCATGGGGGGTATTTCATAGTCAAAGGGGCTGAAAAGGTAAGATCTACCTGCTAGCAACTCACACTTGATGCCTCCATCTCTTCTACCTAAAGAGGGCATAACAAACAAGGATGGACAGTTGGTCGTAGTTAGTATACTGTTCAAGCACTAACGAGTCTAAAGGGAAAATAAAAGATACAGTTCAAAATACAGCCATGTCAGCTGTTTTACTACACATTAACACTTTTTAACCAAAATATTTGCTCAAATTTTAGAAGATGTGATGCTAATACAGGTTAGTATTATTGCCTTTGAAGAATTGGTTCTTCTGTTAGAAAACTTACCTTATAAAAAAAAAGTTATTGCCTTTAAAGAATCTTTAGCTATTCTTATATGCATAAGTTTTGTTCTCAAGCTTCAAGCTGAGTAATGCAATCTTTTCTCTTTTCTGCTTATATAGTCCTCCTTTGTCCCAAAAAGAATGGCAAAGTACGCCTTCTCAAAAAAAAAAAAAAAAAAAGAAGAATGAAAAAGTACTATTTTGGGAAATCAAATAGTAGCTTTTTTCTTGACTACAACTTTCAAAACATTTTCTAAATGCTTTTAGTGCTAAAAGTTTATGATTTAAGTTCTTTTATGTTGTTTCTAAATATGTAATATTTATTACAGAAAAAGAAAAAAAGAATGAATACTTAATTCACATCGAAAATTAAATGTGTTTTCCTCTCGTACTATTTTCGGGATTGAGGGAATATATGTAACTTTGGGCATGCCTTCTACACTCATGCTATTATTAGTATACTAAGATAGAATATTGTTTAACTTTTTTGGCCTTTTTGATTAAATTTCCTATCACAGTTGCTTAAACATTGATACTTCTTGCAATTTCCATTTCAGACCTTCATCGCACAGGAGCAGATCTGTTTAAAAAGACTCTGGGTGTCAAACAGTCCCACTTGGACGGTTGCATATCGCCCAGTTGCAAAAAGGAATAGAGTCTATATTAAACTGGCTGAGACCTTGAAGCTTGAGCACATAAAGGGAGCAGAAAAGGCCCTTACTGTGTACTTCTCAGTGGCGGAAATGCCAATTTGGATTTTGTTTTTTGCTCTAGGTGTATCCTCTGACAGGGAGGTAGTAAATTTAATTGATGTGGATATTGAAGATACTAATATTGTCAATATACTAGTAGCTTCAATCCACGATGCTGATAAGAAGTGTGAGGATTTCAGGAAGGGGAAAAAGGCTCTCGCTTATGTTGATAGACTTATAAAGGGTTGTAGATTTCCACCTCAAGAGTCTGTTGAGGAGTGCATACAACAATACCTGTTCCCTAATCTTAGTGGTCTCAAGCAGAAGGCTCGCTTCCTTGGCTATATGGTAAAGTCCCTCTTGCACGCTTTTATTGGTCGCAGAAAAGTTGACAACAGAGATGATTTTCGGAACAAGAGATTGGAGCTGGCTGGTGAGCTCCTTGAACGAGAGCTCAGGGCGCACATTAAACATGCTGAGAGGCGTATGCTGAAGGCAATGCAAAGAGATCTTTACGGAGATCGACAAGTTCAACCAATTGAGCACTATCTTGATGCATCTATTATTACAAATGGTCTCTCCAGGGCCTTTTCCACTGGACACTGGTGTCACCCTTACAAGAGAATGGAGAGGGTCTCTGGTGTAGTAGCAACTATCAGACGAACCAATCCTTTGCAAATGACTGCTGATATGAGGAAAACACGTCAGCAGGTTACATACACTGGGAAGGTTGGCGATGCTAGATACCCGTAAGTGTTTGTAATTATCGACCATGTTTTTTTTTATGCTTAGCAAAGGTGGTGACTTTATTTGTCTTACGTCTTGATCCTTTGTTCCATTCTGTCATAGTTTGTGGTAGAAGTGCTATTTTAGACTTCAATTTTTTTTTTTTTTTTTTAAAAATATGCACCAAGACAGTGATAGATATATGAATGCTGTCTAATTCAGGTATGCCTCATTCCTCCAAAAAGTCTAGCCAATTATATATTATAAAAAGGGGAAACCCAGTGCGCTAAGCAAATGAAACAAGCGAGTTTTGGAACTTGTATTGAATTCCTCTTCAGAAGTTGTCTTGATCCTTTCTTTCATAATAGCTGAAAGATATGGAATCATGTTATACTCCAAATGTTTTTTTCCTTTTAGTATCCACTTCGTTTATCCGCCAATGTGCCATTGTTTCAATATTCTTCTAGGGTGCATTGCATGCTGGAGATGGATATTATTGTTGCCGTTAATTTTAAACCAGAGCTAACGTACTAGGAGGTGATCCGCTTCAATGTGCCATTGACAGTTTACATGCACGCCAACTCGCAACAATGCATCCTTTCTTCTTAGATCTTCCCCTGTTAAGATTGCTCCATGGATTGAGCACCATGTAGGGAACGACTACTTTCTTAGGAGGTTTTGTTTTCCAAAGTGAATCTTAGTGGGGCTTTGAGTCAACTTCATTCTTTATGTGATTGTCATATGACCTAATGGAGGAACTACTTATCTTATCAACCTCCTGAAAATTTGTAATGTTGTAAAGCTTGTCCGGGACTTTTCACTTTACCCATTTTCAAATCCTAAGTGCTTCCTGTATGCATCTTCTTTTTTGACATGTCCATACTTATTGTCCTTCATCCCAATTAAGAACCTGCAATCATTGCCTTTTCAATTGAAATGGAGAGTACATAGGGAGATTCATCTTACAAAGCTGAGCCAAACTACCAACTTCAAATGTAAAGCCAAAATTGATTCTGTTCCATTCCCGTCTTTGGACATTATGAATCTTGGGAGGTTTCTTTTTCCTTTCATAATCCTTTTCCATAAGGTTGTCTCGTATGACATTCTGATATATAATGTTGTGATTTCATCTGACAACTACCCATAGACCACTTCCATACTTCACGTCTAAATCACCTCTCCACTGTGTATTTTGCACACAAGTGAAATTTTTTAGCAATTTTTCCAAAAAGAACAAGCCTAAAAACGTCTAGTCTTCTTATCCCGAATCCCCATATGGTTGTAGTTGTGACCCTCTGCCAGTTGATCAAGCATTTTTTCAGAAGTGTTGACCAGGTGGATTTTTTCTGTCTCCATTTGCTCCTTTCCTTGGGAAGTCCCTCATTTATATCTCAAGTTTCTTGAAAACTGAGGATGCAATGGGGAACAAAGGCATGATGAAGTATGCAACATACCCTAAACTGGCACTAGTCTTGGATAGCCCACATCTGGGAATTTCATTTCCTCCGAACATTCCCAATGACAGTAATTCGGTTGTTCTCTCCAGTGATCCATGCCATGTAACAGAAGTTGCCATTGAAAATGATGGAGGTAGGGATCTTGCCTGTCTTTTACCATCAGCTTTACCCTGGACATATCAGCTATATTCAAGTCTATTGAGCAGACTCATCCACTGGAGATGGATTGAGATCTGACCAAATTCACCAAGAAAACAACATTATATCTCTTTAGGTCTGGGCAATTGGTTCTGAAGGCTCAAGGATGTAGCATTATGGGAAAACAGTTCAATGTCTAATTGTTGTCAGATTCTATTTTGAATTTTGCACTGATACTGTACCGTAAGATTGTAAAGATGAGAGAGAAGGATATCATACAACTTATTTTGATGTAGAAGTCTAAGTGTATATTCAATTTTATGTCTCAACTCTCAGAATCCTCTTTCTTGGGATGTATGAGAGACTTGTGGATTACGGAGCACATAGGGCTAGGGCTAGACTGGTATGATATGTGACATAAGGTGTTTCTTATAGTCTTCTCTATTTTGAAATGTGATTCAGATTCAAGGCTCGCTGTACTGTCTTTTTACTGGTACTTGGCATTTTGGGACATTGAGTTACCTTCTGTCCTAGTTTATAATATGACATCTAGGTATATTGACCTAATGTATGGATGTTAGTTTAGTATGCTTACTGAGTTTGATTCATCTTTATATGTCTACATTGGCTGTAGGGGTGGCAAAATGGTTAAAAGAAAACAGTTTACCACCCATATTATCCATTAAAAAATGGGTTGGATAATGAACTTTTTAAAAACAAGTCAAATATGGATAAGAACCATATTATCCATTTAGAAAATGAAAAACCAATGGGTCTAACTTTTACATTTGTAAAGCCTCAAATTGGGGGTTCCTCAAGTTAGGGGGACTAAGAATTTTCCCAAAAGTGATAATATGCAAGAAGTCATGGATAATATGGTTACCCATATTATTCGCCGGTTCACCCATTTTTTATCCGTATTAAATATGGGTCGGATCGGATAACGTATCCGTTTTTTCATTACACGTTTTCGACCCGAACCATATCCGACCCGACCCGTTCGTTTGCCACTCCTAATTGGCTGGTTAACTGGTCTTTTCTGGATACTCGTCAAGTTGATATATCTCAACATCTATATTCAAGAACATGGGCATGTTTAATTTCTAATGGTTTAGATATCAGCATGTATGGAATGAAAGGAACCACAACCACAGATGTTTCAATGGAATCTCAACTCCAACTCACACTTTGAAGGCTTTTTGCTTAGTTAACCTTTACAGTTGGAATTTCGTTAAACCTGTACTTTGTCCAGTTAATTTTTTGAATTTTGTTGGCTCCCTGAACGTTAACTGATCCTTTGTCATGGAGCTGACATTATCATCTCTTTTATGCTCCCTTTTGCATCTACTTGATGCCATTTAATGATATTTACTTCATCAAAAAAAGATATCAGCATGTATGCATTGTGATCGAGTAGTTTGTTTGTGTTCTGTTTACTTAAGTATGATAATCTAATGTGTGTTCTGGATTGGCTGGTTAGTTGGTCGTTTCTGAATGCTTAACAAGTTGATATGTGTATACATCTATATTCATGAACATGGGCGTTTTAATTTCTAATGCTTTAGATATCAGCATGTATGCATTGTGATCGAGTAATTTGTTTGTGTTCTGTTTAACTTAAGTATGATAATCTAATGTGTGTTCTGGATTGGCTGGTTAATTGGTCGTTTTTGGATGCTTAACAAGTTGAGATGTGTACACATCTATTTCATGAACATGGGTGTTTTAATTTCTAATGCTCTAGATATCAGCTTTTATGCATTGTGATTCAATATTTTTTTTTGTTCTGTTTAACTTAAGTATGATAATCTAATGAGTGTTAAAATAACTTATTCAGACATCCTTCACACTGGGGAAAGGTATGTTTTCTCTCCACCCCAGATGGAGAAAATTGTGGCCTGGTGAAAAACTTGGCGAGTATGGGTCTTGTCAGCACAACTATTTTGAAGCCACTTCTTGAGACGTTGTACCGGTGTGGGATGCAAAAGTTAGTAGATGATAGTGCCACCTCACTCCATGGAAAGCAAAAGGTACTTTTAAATGGGGATTGGGTTGGAATATGTGAAGATTCTGCATTCTTTGTTTCAAAGCTAAGACGTAAGCGCCGCAGGAATGAAGTGCCACACCAGGTTGGCTCATAATCATTTTCATTTAATTTTGTACAGCAGAATCATAGAACCTTATTGTTGTATGCTTGTTTTTTTTTTAATATATTGCAAGTATGTTCATTGATTCACCAAAAGGATGGTTATAAAACTGTCAATCAAACATATAGACTCGTCATTTTCTCTTTTTCCTCGAATAGAATATAATTTTTAAGGTGTACTGTATTGAACGTACAATATCACGTTAGGGCCGCAGGAATAAGGTCCCACATCAGGTTAACCCATCATCATTTTGATTTAGTTAAGGAATATTTGTTTCGTGTGTTGCGTGCTCGCACACGTCCCTGTTTATTTTTCCCGAGGATAAAATGGAACGCTTGTTTATATATGAGTATGTCATCAAGTCATCATAAGGATGATTGTCAAACTGTAAACCAAAATGTAAAACACCTGTCTTTTTTTCTTTGTTCCTCAAGTTTATGGTATATTGATTGAATGTAAATATCATTTTTATGGGTAAAATAACATATAGTACTGCAGGATTAAAGTGTCACCAGGTCAACTGATGATCATTTTCATTTAATTATGTGCAGCAGTCATAAAACTTCCTGTAGAATGTTTGGTTATATTGCTTGTACGTTCATTAATTCATTAAAAGGGCGATTATATAACTATTAACCAAAAGTGAAAGACTCATCTTTTCTCTTTGTTCCTGAAACAGATGTGACTTTTGTGGGATATGGTATTGAATGTAGAATAACTTCTATGCTGTTAAATCCCGAACTCTCAAGCTGACAGTGGGTTGTGCTCTTTTTTCCCATGGTGACCTGAACTTCCAGTGTCTTGGTTGGAAGTATAGGGTTCTACCGCTGGAGCAACTTTATCTCGTCTTTCCTCAAATGGAAATAATTGTTTTCAGGATAACCATACACTATAGTAGAGATATGATATTAGGAATGCAAAAAGGATGAGGTGACAATGAATTTGGAATAGTTGGAATCCTCGACTCTGTCCACTCTATTTCTGTGATATTCTTCCCTTTTGCGAAATACCTCTTTTTTTTCCTTCCGATAATGGGAAATATCTCTTTGCAGTGTGCAGAAATTCAAAACTATCCAAATAATACTTATATCTTAAAGATTGAAGGATTCAAACTATAACATCAAATCCAGTAGTTCTCTATTAAATAACCTTATCACTAATTTGGCAATTGATTTTGTCATTTCTTCTAGCACTAATTGATATACCATGCAAGTTTAAAGCATGGAAGTTGATGTACCTTCTTGACTGAAGAAATTCAACCCAGTACCTTTTTCCTTAGCATGTGATGTGCTGCGTAAAGTCTCTCTTTGCATATGGATATTTTGTATATTGTCCTATAAGATTTGTTAATTTGATATACATACACTGAACAATCTAAAATTTTCTTCTAGGTTGAAGTTAAGAGAGATGAGCAGCAGGGTGAAGTTCGCATGTTTTCTGATGCGGGAAGGATTCTGCGCCCTCTTCTTGTTGTTTCAAATCTAAAGAAAATCAAAGCTTTGAAAGGGGGAGACTGTGGCTTTCAATCTCTTCTGGACAATGGGATTATTGAGCTTATAGGACCTGAAGAAGAAGAAGACTGTCGAACTGCATGGGGAGTTGAATACCTCTTAACAGCAGATAAGGAGAACCCACCTGCCAAGTATACCCATTGTGAGTTAGACATGTCATTCCTGTTGGGCTTGAGCTGTGGTATTATCCCTTTTGCAAATCATGATCATGCTAGGAGAGTCCTCTATCAGTCTGAAAAGCACTCTCAGCAGGCAATTGGGTTTTCAACAGTGAATCCAAACATTAGAGTTGATACAAATACCCATCAATTGTATTATCCTCAGAGGCCACTTTTCCGGACAATGTTGTCAGATTCCCTTGGGAAGCCCAAATATACTCATAGCCAGAAAGGAATGCTTCCACGGCCTGAATACTACAATGGTCAATGTGCTATTGTTGCAGTGAATGTTCACCTTGGCTATAACCAAGAAGATTCATTGGTTATGAATTGTGCATCACTGGAGCGTGGAATGTTTCGGTCGGAGCATGTTAGGAGCTACAAGGCTGAGGTTGACAATAAGGAAGCTATCGGAAAGAAGCTAAAGATTGAGGATTCTGTTAACTTTGGGAAAACCCAGAGTAAAATTGGACGAGTGGACAGCCTAGATGATGATGGTTTTCCATTCATTGGGGCAAATCTCCAGAGCGGGGATATCATAATTGGGAAATACGCAGAATCAGGGGCTGATCACAGTGTCAAGCTGAAGCATACTGAAAGGGGTATGGTTCAAAAGGTTCTGCTCTCTGCCAATGATGAAGGGAAGAACTTTGCTGTTGTATCTCTGAGACAAGTAAGATGAAAATCTCTCTCTCTCTCTCTCTCTCTCTCTATATATATATATATATATATATATATATATATATATGCTTCTACTTATGTGACTCTGTATATACCTTATGGAGCTTTTTTTTTTGTTATGATACATGTTTATGAGAAACAAGCCGTTATCTAGAAAACTATATTAAGTCTTTGGAGAGCTGTTTGCAGGCAATTTAGAAAGCTTATTGAAGTAGTTGCATTTTGCGGGGGATGTCTTCATGATAAAAGGAGAACAAATGCTATGCAGACCATATGTAGCTTCAAGTACTTTGAACTCTCATTAATGAACCCATTGAAAGACTAGCCAGTTACTTGAATAAAGCAGATTTGTCCATATGTAGCATTACTAAACTATGCTAAAGCTTCAAAACTGGAAGCCATTGTAGAAAATCTTCAGCCTGATGTTTCAAGGACTGATTCATGTAAAAAATTCTGAATAAGTCAGTGGGTCCTTAGGAAGTATTATCCTCTGTCAGGGGTTTTATCCAGTAAAGGAAAATCACTGGGTGATAATGGTGAGGGAGCTTATAAACTACCCAAGCTCCTTGTTTTCAACCAATGTTAAAAATGTCCAATGTATCAATAGTGCGGCCTCTACCCCCAACAAGGGGTTTGTGGCTGCCAACTGCAAGGGGTCTGCCCTTTAGTGCTGGATCCTTCAACAAATCCTCGTGGGGTATTACTCTGCTACCAACATGGTGTGGGATTTTTTGTCCTGAAAAGATGCCTCAGGAGGTGAGTGGGAGGGAGCTCATAAGCTGTCTAAGCCCCTTGTCTTTGACATATGGGACAAGGTCCCAAGTACCAACAGCAGATACTAAGTCGTGACACAAATTGAACTTTCTCACGTTTACAATTATCCAGGATACTGCAGTACATCATTTGATATATCTATTTAGAAGTTTTTGTGCTGTTAAGAGTTAGCAAAGAAAGCTGTTAGCTGTAAAGCATTATGGTCTCTGTGTTATGATTCGAAGATACATGTGAGAAAATGTCAGTCACCTACTACCCATCTTTACCTTTCTTCCACCCTGTCCTTCCTCGAGAAAAGAAACATGAAACTCAGAATACCTGGAAGACACTATATAACTAATCCTAATTCACTTTCATTGATTGCACTATTCTTGTATATTCTGTGCAGGTTCGTTCTCCATGTCTTGGAGACAAGTTCTCCAGCATGCATGGACAAAAGGGTGTCCTTGGATTTCTGGAATCTCAGGAGAATTTCCCTTTTACAGCTCAAGGGATTGTTCCAGACATTGTAATCAATCCTCATGCATTTCCTTCAAGGCAAACCCCTGGTCAGCTGCTGGAAGCCGCTTTAGGGAAGGGCATTGCCCTAGGTGGCGGTCAAAAATATGCCACTCCCTTTTCCACTTTATCAGTTGATGCCATAATAGAGCAGCTTCATGGGTATGATATCTCTAAGCAGTATCACTTTTCATAATCACATAATTGTGCAACCAGTTAGGCAGTGCTTGTTCAATCATGAATTCTGGTGATTTGACATTGACTATTAAATGGTATATGACCTGCAGGCGAGGTTTCTCAAAATGGGGAAATGAGAGAGTTTACAATGGCCGTACGGGTGAAATGGGTCAAAACCTGATCTTCATGGGCCCAACATTCTACCAACGCCTCATTCATATGGCTGAAGACAAAGTGAAGTTCCGTAATACCGGACCAGTCCATCCCCTTACTCGCCAACCTGTGGCAGACAGAAAACGCTTTGGTGGAATTAAATTTGGTGAAATGGAGCGTGACTGTCTTATAGCTCATGGTGCTGCAGCGAACTTGCATGAACGCCTTTTCACACTCAGTGACTCCTCCCAAATGCACGTCTGTGGGAAGTGCAAGAACATGGCAAATGTAATCCAGAGGTCTGTTCAAGGTGGTAAGGTAAGAGGTCCTTATTGCCGCTTCTGTGAATCAGTTGAAGATATAGTGAAGGTTAATGTGCCATATGGTGCGAAGTTATTGTGCCAGGAGCTCTTCAGCATGGGCATATCTCTCAAGTTTGATACTGAGATTTGCTAGTGTTTAAGTTTCATCTCCAGACTATACTTATCATGCTGACATGTTGGTACAGTTGTTGATGGCAAACACTGTTATCTGTAAATATTTCTAGTGTTGATGGAAAAACAAGATGGTCTCCTTGTATCTAACCTTGTTGATTATCAGGTCGACGAAGTTGTTTTATCGTTTAGACTCTCTCTCTCTCTCAAGCTGATCATTGAATTAGTAGATTTAAGTTGACTATTTGATGGGAAAGTGTTGCATCTTACCCATCGTTAACAAGCAGTAGAGGACCATGGAATTGATTTCATTGCAAAGGGTCTCATCCACTGCAGACTGTTTGATCAGGAGAAAACTATGCTGGTCATTATTGTGTATCCAAATCTGCAAGCACGCTGTATTTTGTTTAAGGTGCTGCAGTTGACTCAATGGACTATTACTGGGGAAAGATGGTCTGTGTAACAATCTAGTTGTCGAAGCAAAAAGACTACTAATTTTGAAATCCTTGTGGTCTTTCTGGCATTCGCTATTGTAGCCTGACCTTCATAAGTTTATTTAATTGATTAGGGCCACATGAATCTTGACTGCCTATTGCTGAGGTACAGATACAGCTGTAAAATGAGAAAAGTGACTGTTTGTGTCTCAAAGACTGACAGCATGCTCTCAACTTGAATCTGTCCTATTTATGTGGATATTCATTAATTTTTGGGTAAAGGTAGTTGCTGGGCCAGCTTACATGTCGACTATTTCACTGGGTAAGCTACCTGTTGCTAAGGGACAACTGTTCTCTATTTTTCCTTATTTACTTGTCATTGGCTTTTTAATGATTTCTCTCCCTGGTTCATTCTTGTATGTGGGCTTATCATTCCTTGTTCCAAGGCCAAGTGTCAGTTGCTGTTGGTTGGTTTTGCAAAAACAAGGAAAATGATATCAGATGACAGGCAGTATTCATCGAGGATTTTTCACAAGTTAATTATTTTATATCGATTGTCAACTTATGGCAACTGTCATTCTTGATCTGAGTTTGGAACATGCAATGTGAGCAAGTTCACAACGCTAGAGTTAAAAGGCGTTTGTGGCTCTTATCATCTGAATTCTGAGATACAGCCCCTTGGTTAAGAGACAGCAGTAGTATTTACTATATTGGAAAAATTAGTTGTATTGTAAAGATGGAGCAAAATTGGCTGCGACGAGTGTAGTAGAGGAGCGTGGATCTTTTGCTTTTGCTTATATAGTAGGTGATAAATCTCAATCATTCTCCCAACATTGCTCTTACCTCATCAGAAAACACTTGTCTATGTTTCTGAAAAAACCTTTTCCTTGCTGTTTGTCACCACTTTTTCTCTTTAAGCGTATGTCAAGTGCAATAATAAGAGCCTTGAAAATATGGTGGAATTGAGTACTTTGAAGGGGGAAAAAAAGCAAAGAGATTTTTCTGCTGTTTCCGCACTTCGTTAACTCTTATTTCCTTTACGATTTAAAATGGAAGAGGTTGAAGCTACAGCTGAAGCTTGTACAATGGGTTATACGGTGAAGTTAATGAAAGGGGTCAGCTAATTAGTTCACAAGTTTCATTTCTTACATTTTAATTCACTAAGCTAGTTTATCTTATTATTTTACTACCCCTTTGTAAGTTTCATTATTTCTTTTTGGTCCTTACGTCATTGCTATGTCCTGAGCTATATGTATTGAGCAGTAGCTCATTTTGAAGGCATGAATGGAAAAACCCCTTTTTGTTATAAATAGAATTTTATTTATGGTGAATGTCTATATTTAGAGAGATTCTAAGGTTTCTTACTTGGTGGCTAAGTCACTCTTTCCCTATAAATAAAGGGTTATATTCTATTATAATTCATCCCAAAATTCAATAAGAATTTCCTCTCTTCCTTTGTAATATTGTTCTTTTTCTTTTATTGTTTTCATCACACATTATCAGCACGAGATTTTAACCAATTGAGTAGAGGGCGGTTGTTTTAATTTATAGATATACTATTAAATAGTTGTCTAATGTACGAGAAATTAAACCACCCATGGAATATATAGGCTTAATTCGGACAGCAGCTGAATCTGCAATTCCATGCTTGCTAATCTCATTATGCTCGAGATTACTTCTGTTACTCGTAGTTCCAATGCTTATTGCAGAACTCTCTCTTTGCCTTGGAATGTCAGTCTTAAATTTCGGAGGACGTTCATGAAGAAAATTACACTTATCTCCATAAGGACACTCCTCCCCGTTATAAAACTTCTTGCAAATTTTCATCCTATATGTATTATTTTCTGATCATCATTCCAGTTCCCTACTACCCCTCTATCCTTTTCACGGACTAGTTCCTGCCAATTCGGAGGGCCTCACGCAAATCTTCAACACTATGGCTTTGGATACATGCATGATGCTCAATTTTTACATAATATTGAGCCTAATGATTGTCAGTTGTTCCATGAACTTTCTTCTGAATTTAGGGTAAGTATTTGACTTTATTTTTTCTTTTAAATTCTTGAAATTCTATAATTTGATTTTAAATATAAGAAAAAACAATAAATTTTGATTATAACTCTAATGGAGTTAGTAAGAAATTATAACCACTCGAAGTGGTAAAATTTCTCTGTCTTGCCATGATCAAATTCATGTATGATTGTGGGCAAAGAATTGAAAACTCGTCCCATTGAATTTGCTCCATTCTCATTCCCTTAAGAGAATGTGATAGCAGTATGTGATAAGTCTGAAAGAAGACAAATTACTATGAATGTATCAATGGATGTGGACGCGACAATAGACGAAATTATAATCGTCATTATTGTGGTAATGAGAACAATAAAATTCTCAAAATAGTCCTTCACTATGTGAAAGTAATATTTGTCATCGATTTGACATGAGATTTTGTAAAGCACATATAGATGATTATGGTCCATTCATGATGTGAATGTGACAACATGTGATTTATGAATACATATTTATTCTTGGAAGAATATGAGTGTGCTAGTGGTATATACCACACTCACCTCTAGAAGGAGGTTTGAGAGGAAATAAGAAAATAATGTCATTATTATGGCATAAATGATCATTGGTCACATACTTATTGTACGCCAAAATATTTTGGCAATGTGATTATTTAAAGACAATGGTAATGCAAGAAACAGATCTTGCATATAATTTTGACCATAACCATAATGGTATAACTTCCTTCTTGAAAGAGATATTTACCATATGAATGTTGATGAATATGTGGTAGTACAAAATTAATTGAGAACTCTGCAAGAGCCAATTATACTATTTTGGAGAAACACAATTGATTACCAATAAGGTATTGTGTTGTAGTAAGTCTCAAAGAAACTTATTCAGTTTTCAAAGCATACACGAAAGCGGTTGGTTATATTGAGACTATAAATAAAGGAAAGATTTGATATCTTCTATTACTACAACTTGTAGCGGCATAATATATATGCGAAAAGCTACTCTCTTTATTCTCAAGTTTGTACTACACAAATAAAAGAATACCACAATAAAGTGGATGTTTATTGATATAAAAACCCATATCATAATAAACTTGGAGTTTATTAATAATTGCACATCTCATGGTGTAAATTTGAACTTTATCAATATTGATAATTTATTCTATCACGATCCCAGTTCGCCCTCCGTGAACTATCGTGACGCCGCCTAGTCTCTATGACTAGGCAAGCCTAACAATTGCGGAAAAAGGGAAAACAACAGATAAAACGAATAAAAACTGCGAAATTAACATAGTGAAGGTTTAAAGATGTCGCTCGGCATATACAATATAATCTCTCAAACTGAACAACTTCCCAAAACCTGGAATCTCAAGAAATCACAAACTGTTGAATAACTACAAGTGTCTAACTCCAGAATGTCTAAACAAAAGTAAATACAGAAGGGCAAATACTATGAGAGAGAATGGAAAGGGACACCTTAGTATGCGGATGCGACAGATATACCTCGAAGTCTCAGGAGAATCGCCTCGCCTCAAGGATAGTAGGACTGAATTGAAGTACCTGGATCTGCACATGAAAAACATGTGCAGAAAGGGCATGAGTACACTACAACGGTACTCAGTAAGTGCGAAGCCTAACCTCGGTCGAGTAGTGACGAGGAAGGTCAGGGCCCTAATGATTATAGCTAAAAAATGAGGTAAAACAGTATAGAATACGCCAATATAATTAAATGCTAACAGTATGAAATAATACATGATAATAAGAATAACAACAACTATAATAGAGACAAAATAATCACAGAAGGAATACAACTCAACATAGAGATAACAATCGGGGATCTCCCAGGATGCCGTCCTATAGTCCCCAAATATAAATATCCAATGGATCTCCCGGGTGTCGTCCCGTAGTCCAACTCATAGTGCGCGGGGATCTACCGAAATCCCGATCCGTAGTCCCAAATGTAAATACCCAATACTAGGTGAATCTACTAGGTGCAATCCCGTAGTTCCAATATAAATGTGCAGGGGGATCTACCAGAATACAAATCCATAATCCCAAAGTAAACAGACAGGGGGATCTCCCAGGATAACGTCCCGTAGTCCCAAAGTAAACACACAACAGCAACACGAAGAATACTCAATTCAATTCAAATTTCATACCAAGGTAAAACAGGTAATTATAACCTAACATGTTGCACATAATCCAAATAAGGCAGTTTGAGCAAGTAAAGTAATAAAGACAATTAGACATGCTTCCCTAAGCTAACAGCAGGCTTAAATTGCAAGTAGTATAAACAGGAAAGGAAACACAATTATAGTTACTTAATGAAAACAGGATTTTCAAAAATTAGAACAAGTACACACTCGTCACCTCACGTACAAGGCATTTCAAATATCAACAATACGAAATTCTAAGGGGAGTTCCCCCACACAAGGTTAGGCAAGCCACTAACCTCGAACCGACTCAAAATCAACCCGAAACCACGCTCTTGCCACGAGTACTCGACTCCAAATGGCCTAAATCTATTCAAATCAATTCCATAATGTAAATATAACTTCAAGTAACTGATTTCACTAATTAATTCTAAGCTAATACGCGAAATTAGGAAAAATGACCAAAACGCTCCCGGGCCCACATCTCGGAATCGGGTAAAATTTACGGATTATGAACCCCCATTCACTCACAAGTCTAACCATACCAAAATTATCCAAATCCGACGTCAAATCCCCAAACAAAACTCGAAATTAGGTCTAAGAACTTTTTCAAAATTTTCCCCAATTTTCACCCCAAATCCGAAATTAGATGATGAATTCATGTTTAGATTAATGGGTTATAAGCAAAAAGGAGTTAAGAATCATTACCAATCGATATCTCTGAAAATCCCTCAAAATCTCGCTCAAATCCGAGCTCCCAAGCTCTAGCTTTGATAAAAATGGCTAAACCCTCGACTTTGAAATTTTATAATCTGCCCAGGTAAATCCTTCTTCGTGAACGCGGAAGGACCCTCGCGTTCGCGAAGCACAACTTCGCTTGGTCCAGTTTTTCTTCATCGCGAACGCGGTGATCATCTTCCCCCTCATACGCGAACACGAGACCTTCTTCGCGAACACGTAGGTATAAGACCTCACAACTTCGTGAATGCGGGACCACCTTCGCGAACGCGAAGCGTTAAACTTCCACCAGCCCTAGCTCCACTTCGCGAACGCGTGACCCCACTTGCGAACGCAAAGAAGGAAACCAGAACTAGAGACCTGCTGCATTTTCTGCAATTCTCTAAGTCCAAAAATGAGCCGTTGAGCATTCGAAATACACTGGAGGCCCCCGGGACCTCAACCAAACATGCCAACCAATCTTAAAACATTTCCAACCTTCGGAACTCTCAAAACAACATCACAACACCAATTTAACATCAAATTCAAGCCTAAGAACTCCAAAAACTCTCAAATTACGCTTTCGATCAAAAAGTCTATCAAACTTCGTCCGAATGAGCTGAAATTTTGCAAGCACGTCATATTCAACACTACAGAGCTACTCCAACTTTCAGAATTCCATTCTGACCCCGATATCAAAATCTCACTATCGAACCGGAAACTTCAAAAATTCAACTTTCGGCATTTCAAGCCTAAATAAGCTACGGACCTCCAAACCACAATCCGAACACGCCCCTAAGCCCGAAATTACCCAACGGTGCTAAAGGAACCAACGAAATCCCATTTCAAAGCCGTCTTCACACTGCTCCGACTACGGTCCAAATTCTAAAGCTTAAGCTTTGTTTTAGGGACTAAGTGTCCCAAAACACTCCGAAACTCAAAACTAAACATCTCGGCAAATCAAAATAGCAGAAACAAATACAAGGAAAGCAGTTAATAGGGGATCAGGGTGTTAATTCTTAAAACGACTGGTCGGGTCGTTACATCCTCCTACACTTATTAAATCGTTCGCCTGGAACGAGCATAGAAACATACCTGAAGTAGTGAAAAAATGAGGGTAACTTCGCTGATGCAATGTTCTTTGACCTCAGCTTCTGAACCTACATGTCCGATATCGCCACTGGCTCCTCAACATAAGATAGATCCTTGTCCAATTGGACTGAATTGAAATCCAACACGTGCGACATATCACTGTGATACGTCCGGAGCATCGAAACATGAAAAACCAGATGAATTCCTGCCAAGCTGGGAGGTAAGGCAAGCTCATAAGCAACCTCCACAACACGTTGAAATATCTCAAAGGGACCAATAAACCTCGGACTCAATTTCCCTCTCTTTCTAAATCTCATAACGCCCTTTATAGGCGAAACCCAAAGCAAAACCCGCTCTCCAACTATATAGGAAATATTACGAACCTTCCGGTCCGCGTAACTCTTCTGTCTGGACTGGGCTGTACGGAGTCTATCCTGAATCACCTTAACCTTCTCCAAAGCATCCTAAACCAAGTCTGTGCTCAATAATCTAGCCTCACCCGATCAAACCAACCCACGGGGGATCTATACCGCCTACCATACAAGGCCTCATACGGTGCCATCTGAATGCTGGACTGATAGTTGTTGTTGTAGGCAAACTCTGCTAGTGGCAAGAACTGATCCCAAGAACCTCCAAACTCCATCACACACTCACGGAGCATATCCTCAAGAATTTGAATCGTGTGTTCGGACTGTCCGTCCGTCTGAGGGTGAAATGTTATACTCAACTCCACCCGAGTACCCAACTCATGTTGTACGGCCCTCCAGAACCGTGATGTGAACTGAGTCCTCTATCTAAAATTATGGAAACTGAAATACCATGCAGACGAACAATCTCCTGGATATAAATCTCCACCAGTCGCTCCGAAGAATAGGTAGTACACATAGGAATGAAGTGCGCGGACTTGGTCAGCCGATCCACAATCACCCAAATGGCATCGAACTTTCTCAAAGTCTATGGGATCCCAACTACGAAGTCCATGGTGATCCGCTCCCACTTCCACTCCGGAATCTGTATCTGCTGAAGCAACCCACCCGGTCTCTGGTGCTCATACTTTACCTGCTGACAATTGAGACACCGAGCTACAAACCCAACTATATCTTTCTTCATCCGCCTCCACCAATAGTACTGCCTCAAATCCTGGTACATCTTCGCGGCACCCGGATGAATGGAATACCGCGAACTATGGGCCTTCTCTAAAATCAACTCCCGAAGCCCATCAACATTGGGTACACATACCCGATCTTGCATCCTCAATACCCCGTCATCACCAATAGTCACATCTCTGGCATCGCCATGCAGAACCTTGTCCTTGAGGACAAGAAAATGAGGGTCATCAAACTGACGCTCCCGGATACGATCAAATAAGGAAGACCGGGAAACCATGCAAGCTAGAACCCGATTGGGCTCTGAAAGATCCAATCTCACAAACTGGCTGGCTAAGGCCTGAACATCCATCGCCATGGGCCTCTCTACTGCTGGTAAATAAGCCAAACTCCCCAAACTCTCTGCCCAACGACTCAAAGCATCGGCCACCACATTGGCCTTTCCTGAGTGATACAAAATAGTGATATCATAGTCTTGCAGCAGCTCTAACCACCTCCTTTGACGCAAATTAAGGTCCTTCTACTTGAACAGATACTGCAAACTCCGAAGATCAGTATAAATCTCACAAGGCACACCGTACAAATAATGACGCTAGATCTTCAAGGCATGAACAATAGCAGCTAACTTGAGATCATGGATAGGATAATTCTTCTTAGACGCGTAGGCAATCACCCTACCGTCCTACATGAATATCGCTCCAAGGCCAATCTTTGAGGCATCACAATAGATAGTATAAGACCCCGAAGCTGTAGGCAATATCAAAACTGGGGCTGTAGTCAAAGCTGTCTTGAGCTTCTGGAAGCTCGCCTTACACTCTTCTGTCCACTGGAATGGAGCACCCTTCTGGGTCAGACTGGTTATAGGTACTGCAATAGATGAAAACCCCTTAACAAATCGATGGTAATAACCCGCCAAGCCAAGAAAACTGCGGATCTCTATAGCTGAGGATGGTCTGGGCCAACTCTGCACTGCTTCCACTTTCTTCGGATCCACCTGAATACCCTCACTCGATACCATGTGGCCTAAGAATGCCACAAAATCCAACCAAAACTCACATTTCGAGAACTTTGCATATAACTTCTTTTCCCTCAAAGTCTGAAGCACTATCCTTAGGTGCTGCTCATGATCTTCTCGACTCCAGGAGTATACCAGAATATCATCAATAAAGACAATGATGAATAAGTCAAGATATGGTTGGAACACAATGTGCATCAAATGCTTGAAGGTTGTTGGGGCATTGGTCAGCCCAAATGACATAATAAAGAACTCGTAATGATCATATCGAGTCCTGGAAGCATTCTTCGGGATATCTGGCTCCCGAATCTTCAACTGATGGTAACATGAATGCAAGTCAATCTTAGAAAATACTCGTGCATCCTGTAGCTGGTCAAACAAATCATCAATACGGGGCAAATGATAACGGTTCTTCAGTGTAACTTTGTTCAACTAGCGATAATCGATGCACATATGCATAGAACCATCCCTTTTCTTCACAAACAAGATAGGAGCACCCTAAGGTGATACACTAGGCCGAATAAAACCCTTATCAAGCAATTCCTATAACTGATCCTTTAACTCCTTCAACTCAGAAGGGGCCATACAATACAGAGGAATAAAAATGGGCTGAGTGCCCGACAACAGATCAATGCCAAAATCAATATCTTTATCGGGCGGCATGTCTAGAAAGTCAGTTGGAAACACATCAGTAAAATCCCATACTATTAGGACTGAATCAGATGTAGGGGTATCAATACTGACATCTCTCACATAATCTAGATACGCATCATACCCCTTCTCAACCATACACTGAGCCTTAAGGAATGAAATAACTCTACTGGAAGTATGATCTAAGGTACCCCTCCACTCTACTCGTGGTACACCTGGCATAGCCAGCGTTACGGTTTTGGCGTGACAATCAAGAATAGCACAATTGGGTGACAACCAGTCCATGCCCAAGATAACATCAAAATATACCATGCTGAGCAATAATAAATCGGCTCTGGTCTCAAAACCACTAAGAGCAACCACACACGACCGATAAACGTGGTCCACAACAAGAGAATCTCCTACAGGAGTAGAAACATAAACAGGGAAACTCAAAGAATCCCGAGATATGCCCAAATGTGGGGCAAAATAAGAAGACACATAATAATAAGTGGAGTCTGGATCGAATAAAACCGATGCATCTCTATGACAAACCAGGACAATACCTGTGATGATAGAATCAGAGGCGACAACCTCGGTATGGGTAGGAAGGGCATAATATTTGGCCCGGCCTCCCCCTCTAGGGCTATCTCTACCTCCCCGACCTCTACCTCAAGCTAGATGAGCAGGTGAGGTAGTAACTGGAGCTGTAATCATAGCCTGAGAACTCTGCGGGGCACGCTGTGGTTGAGAAGTCTTTGGAGGTGTACCCCTCCTAAGTCTAGGGCAATCCCTCACCATAAGGCAAGTGTAATCACACTCAAAACAAGATCTAGGAGGACGTGGTGACTGTGACTGGCTCGGGCCAAGTCTGCCGGACTGACCACTGAAAGCACCCCGCGCAGGAGGTGCACTAGATACTGGAGGTGCATAATAAGGCTCCTGAGGCCTAGGAGGAGCTGGAATACCACTGGTTACTGGAAGAGCTGAATGAACGGGGCGACTCATATAACCCCTACCATGACGAACTGCAGCTGGAGCACAGGCACCAGAATAATGGCCCAACTCTCGAGACCTCTTGGCATACCTCTCCTTTCTATCCTTAGCATGCATACCCTCCACTCTCCTAGCAATGCTCACCACCCGCTGATAAGAAATATCTATCTCCAACTCACGAGCATGCTAGACCTGATGCTGGGAATGAGCCCCTCAATAGACCGGCGAACCCTCTCGCGAACAATAGAAACCAAAGCTGGTGCATGTCTAGCCAAGCTAGTGAAACGGACAGCATACTCCGTGACAGTCATAGCACCCTAGAGCAAATGCTCAAACTCTGTGCGCCATGCGTCCCTGAGGCTCTCAGGAACATACTCTCTCAGGAACATATCTGAAAACTGAGTCCAAGTCAGGGAAGCTGCCTCATCTGGACTGTCTAACTCATAGGTACACCACCACTCATAGGCGGCTCCTCGAAGCTGGAAGGTAGTGAAGAAAATCTCGCTCGATACGGATATACCCATGGTACAGAGGATACGGTAGCACTCATCTATAAATCCCAGAGCATCATCTGATGATAGACCACTGAATAAAGGAGGCTTGTACTTCTTGAACCTCTCAAGCCTCAACTGCTCATCCTCGGAAGCCGCTGTGTCTTTGGGCTGATCTGGGACTGCAGGCTATACAGGAATAATCTCTGGGACCTGATCAATATGCACTCGTTGCTCAGGAGTGCGGGCGGCGGGAGTCTGTGCTCCTCCCCCCACCTGAGATGTAGCTGCAGCAAGGGGAAGCAACCCTGCCTGAGCCAGAGTGGTGTATATGCTCATGAACTGTGCAAGAGTCTCCTGGAGAGCTGGAGTAGTAGTAGCAATAGGCGTACCAGGTGCCTGGACTCCGGTTGGGACTGCTGGTGGCACCTCGGTGGCAGCTTGCGCGGGTGCTCAAGCTGCTCCACATGCGCGTTCTCGGCCTCTACCCCGGCCCTGACCTTTGACGGCTCCAGTAGGGGGCGCGGGTGCTTGATCATCTCTGGTAGCACGTGTCCTCACCATCTGTGAGAGAATAGAAGACAAAATTTTAGAATTATGATATCAAAATCTCGCACGACAGGGAAATCAAATGAAGTGGCATTTTCCTAACAATTACATAGCCTCTCGTAGATAAGTACAGACGTCTCCATACCGATCCGCGAGACTTTAATAAACCGGCTTGTGATTCATGACTCCTATGAACCTAGATCCCTAATACCAACTTGTCACGACCCTAGTTCACCCTCCATGAACTATCGTGACGACACCTAGTCTCTATGACTAGGTAAGGCTAACAATTGCGAAAAAGGGAAAACAATAGATAAAACGAATAAAAACTGCGGAATTAACATAGTGAAGGTTTAAAGATGCCGCTCAGCATATACAATATAATCTCTCAAACTGAACAACTTCCCAAAACCCGGAATCTCATAAAATCACAAGCTGTTGAATAACTACAAGTGTCTATCTCTAGAATGTCTAAACAAAAGTAAATATAGAAGGGCTAATACTATGAGAGAGAATGGAAAAGGACTCCTCAGGCTGCAGACGTGGCAGATATACCTCGAAGTCTCTGGAGAATCGCCTCGCCTCAAGGGTAGTAGGACTGAGTTGAAGTACCTGGATCTGCACATGAAAATATGCTCAGAAAGGGCATGAGTACACCACATGGTACTCAGTAAGTGCCGAGCCTAACCTCGGTTGAGTAGTGACGAGGAAGGTCAGGGCCCTACTGATTATAGCTGCAAACAAGGTAAAACAGTATAGAATACGACAATATAATTAAATGCTAACACTATGAAGTAACACAAGATAATAAGAATAACAACAACTATAATAGAGACAAAATAATCACAGAAGGAATACAACTCAACACAGAGATAACAATCAGGGATCTCCTAGGATACCGTCCTGTAGGCCCAAATGTAAATATCTAGTGGATCTCCCCGGTGTCGTCCCGTAGTCCAACTCATAGTGCGCGGTGATCTACCAGAATCTCGATCCGTAGTCCCAAATGTAAATAACCAATACTGGGGGAATCTATCGGGTGCAGTCCCGTAGTTCCAATATAAATGTGCAAGGGGATCTACCGGAATACAAATCTGTAGTCCCAAAGTAAACAGGCAGGGGGATCTCCCGGGATACCATCCCGTAGTCCCAAAGTAGCACAACAACAACATAAAGAATACTCAATTCAATTCAAAGTTCATACCAAGGTAAAACAAGTATTTCTAACCTAGCATGCTACACATAATCCAAATAAGGCAGTTGGGCAAGTAAATCAATTAAGTCAATTAGACATGCTTCCCTAAGCTAACAGGCTTAAATTGTAAGTAGTATAAATAGGAAATAAAACACAATTATAGTTACTTAATGAAAACATGATTTTTTGAGCAATTAGCACAAGTACGCACTCGTCACCTCACGTACAAGGAATTTCAAATATCAACAATACCAAATCCTAAGGGGAGTTCCCCCACACAAGGTTAGGCAAGCCACTTACCTCGAACCGACTTAAAAATTAATCCAAAACCACGCTCTTGCCACGATTACTCGACTACAAATGACCCAAATCTATTCAAATCAATTGCATATTGTAAATATAACTTCAAGTGACTGATTCCACTAATTAATTCTAAGCTAATACGCAAAATTAGGAAAAATGACCAAAACGCCGCCCCGAGCCCACATCTCGGAATCGGGTAAAGGTTAGGGATTATGAACCCCCATTCACTCACAAGTCTAACCATACCAAAATTATCCAAATCCGACATCAACTCCCCAATCAAAACTCAAAAATTAGGTTTAAGAACTTTTCCAAAAATTTTCCCAATGTTTCACCCCAAATCCGAAATTAGATGATGAATTCATATTTAGATTAATGAGTTATAAGCAAAAATAAGTTAAGAATCATTACCCAATCGATATCTCTGAAAATCCCTCAAAATCTCGCTCAAATCCGAACTCCCAAGCTCTAGCTTTGATAAAAATGGGTAAACCCTCGACTTTGAAATTTTATAATCTGCCTAGGTAAATCCTTCTTCGCTAACGCGGAAGGACTCTCGCATTCGCGAAGCACAACTTCACTTAGTCCAGTTTTCCTTCATCGCGAACGCGATGTCCCTGTCGCGAACGCGGTGACCATCTTCCCCCTCCTATGCGAACGTGGGACCTTCTTCGCGAACGCGTAGGTATAAGACCTCACAACTTCGTGAATGCGGGACCACCTTCGCGAACGCGAAGCGTTAAACTTCCACCAGCCCCAGCTCCTCTTCGCGAACGCGAGACCCCACTCGTGAACGCGAAGAAGGAAACCATAACTGGAGACCTGCCGCATTTTCTGCAATACTCTAAGTCCAAAAATGACCCATCGAGCATCCGAAACACACTCGAGGCCCCCGGGACCTCAACCAAACATGCCAACCAATCCTAAAACATCATTCAAACTTGTTCCAACCTTCGGAACACTCAAAACAATATCAAAACACCAATTTAACATTGGATTCAAGCCTAAGAATTCCAAAAACTCTCAAATTACGCTTTCGATCAAAAAGTCTATTAAACTTCGTCCGAATGACATGGAATTTTGCAAGCACATCACATTCAACTCTACGGAGCTACTCCAACTTCCAAAATTCCATTCCGACCCCGATATCAAAATCTCACTATCGAATCGGAAATTTTAAAAATTCAACTTTTGGCATTTCAAGCCTAAATAAGCTACGAACTTCCAAACCACAATCCGAACATGCCCCGAAGCCCAAAATCACCCAACGGAGCTAAAGGAACCGACAGAATCCCATTCCGAGGCTGTCTTCACACTTCTCCGACTACGGTCTAAATTCTACAACTTAAGATCTCTTTTAGGGACTAAGTGTCCCAAAACACTCCGAAACTCAAAACCAAACATTCCGGTAAATCAAAATAGCAGAAACAAATATGGGAAAAGCAGTTAATAGGGGATCGAGGCGTTAATTCTTAAAACGGCCGGTCGGATCATTACATATTCAGTTGGAATAATTGGTTTAGCCATGTTAATTTAAGTAT
Source organism: Nicotiana sylvestris (assembly GCF_000393655.2). Taxonomy (NCBI): domain Eukaryota; kingdom Viridiplantae; phylum Streptophyta; class Magnoliopsida; order Solanales; family Solanaceae; genus Nicotiana; species Nicotiana sylvestris. The sequence continues at coordinate 118,916,167 of NC_091064.1, read as the reverse complement.
GATGTGCAAAAATAAAAGAAAATTCACATGGGTAAATATTAAAGGACTAGAAGGTTCTTTACGAATTCTCTTATGTTATTTGTTCTCATTAATTAATAGACCAACTAAAATTGGAATTGAATCCCATGAGCGCTGGAAATATCAAAAGTGAATATGGGCACATTCACCTGCCATGTATATCACATAAGATGCATCTATGAGATGGTTACATGTGCGATTATTATTAACCCGCAACCTGGCCGGTGTTTGCGAGGTAACTTGCTCAATAATTTAATTTAGAGCATAATTTCCAGATTTTCTATTCAAGAAAGTTTATCTTGATAAGTTGGTTTACATCAGAGTTGGTTTAGCAAAATGATTTATTGGGTGCCTCCACTCAATAGCTAAAATTGTTGCCTATGAGAACAAAGTTATCTATATCAGTTTGATATAGGTCATATACGAAAGTATATTGCATTCTCTCCTCATAAATTGTTCTCAGGAACCAAATAATTTCATCTTATTATTATTGATGTGCGGTGTATGTTTTGATTAACACCATAACACATAAAGATGAGTTCTCAAAGTTGAGGAAACAAGTTAGTTTTTCTAACATGAGGGGGAGACATGATAAACATTTGAGAAAAAGTTATGTGGAATGAATTATCATTTCTACATCTAAATCCTCCAATAAGATATTATGATCTTGAAATTCATAAAAAGATAATTCATATGCAATATATTACAAAGCATGCCAGACGCATTTGCTGACCCAAAGAAAGTAACTATATTCTCACTGAAAATGTTCCTATTAGAATAAGTCCTAAAAGGACAAAGTCTATGGTATGTTTAAAGCGTATAGACAAATCGGTTTCAAATAAATTTCTTGATAAAGAAGATGAACAAATGATCATAATAAGGAGGCAAGTGATCTAGAAGATCACATGACATAACACTTCATAAAATCTCAAGAAAGGTTCAGGTAGGAGTGTGCATTCGAATTGGTTTATCGATAAATCGAATCGATTATTTGTTATTGGTTTATCGAGTTCGATTTTGAAATTTTCCTTAACAAGTTATCGATTTCAATTTTGATTTTGTCCTCTTCGGTTATCGATTTGTCGATAAACCGATAAGATATACTAGAAAGACAAATATACCCTTATTCTATAATATCCTTTCCTTTACCCTAAGTCCCTAACCCTATTATTTCCTCTACTCATTCTTCAATATACATTTGATCCCTTACTTTAGTTTTGTTGCATGTGCTTGTTGACGCAATTTTTATGTTATAAACGATGTTCGTCTTATTTTAGCTTTTTTTTGTCCATATTAGTTAGGCGTGTTTATAGCGATATACTTTCTGTGGAATCCCGCAAATTTTCTTATTGGTGTAATCAATAACCAAATCGATGAGCTCCACAAATCGATAAATCGAAATCGAAAAAATCAAAACCTTATTGAAACGATAACGATAAGCATATGTACAAATCGATAATCGATAAGTAATTATTGATAAGGGTCAAAATCAAATCGATAAATCGAATGCACACCCCTAGGTTCAGGTACCTGAAATATGAATGAAGAGATATCTATGTTATGTCTTTATGAAAAAATATTGGAACCGATATAAAATGTTTGTCGACGACATCTATCATAGCGCTAAGTATAGATGAGGACCTTAAGTCTGTCGAATATAGAGACAAAAATATTGGCCAAATGGAAGAGACACAATTCAAGTAGAATTGATTCCATATGGAAGACATATAGTTTTGGACATGTAGTTCAAACACTCGAAAGTATAAAGTCAATGGTGTGTGCAATCACTTTCATGTATTTTATATGTCTGGCATGACATGAAAACTTGATATAAATCTAAAGTCTATTTATATGACTTATTTGACTATACTTATGTGGCAATCCCCAAAGGATTTAAATTGCTTAAAGCATATACATTTCTTCATCTTGAAGTACCACATCCTCAGTGCAATTTGTGCACAAATGTATCATGCTATAATTATAAGCATGATAGTAATATGATAACAAGAGTTTTTGCCCCTATGTGATAATATTGAAATGACGATTCCAACAAGATCATATGAAGACAATTCATCCTATCGGGAATGATTTCAAGGTGCAACATATTCATTCAAGTTAATATGATTGATTTATTCACCACATCTCTACCAATGTCAACTTTCAAGAAGCTAGTATACAAGATTGAGATGTGAAAGCTCAAGAATGTGAATTGATGCTCTTATCAGGGGAAGTTAATACGCGTTGTACTCTTTTTTCCTTACAAGATTTTGTCCCACTGGGTTTTCCTTGCAAGGTTTTTAACGAGGCAACCAAAAAGTGTATTGTTAGATATGTGTACTTTTTTTTCTTTTCTAGAATTTTTTTCCACCGGGTTTTATTTTAGTTAAGATTTTAACTAGGCATATTATCTGTTGAATAGACATTTAAGGGGGAGTGTTATAAATAGAATTTTATTTATGGTGAATGTCTATATTTAGAGAGATTCTAGGGTTTATTACTTGATGGCTAAGTCACTCTCTCCCTATAAATAGAGGGTTATATTCCATTGTAATTCATCTCAAAATTCAATAAAAATTTCCTCTTTCTCTTCCTCTGCAATATTGTTCTTCTTCTTTTATTGTTTTTCATCACACTTTTATCTTATTTGCTTTTCTTCTCTTCTTATCTTAGCTTAGCTCTAGTTAGATTCTTCTTCCTCTTAAGTTCAGTATTCGTAACACATTCCGATTCAATTTATTCAAATTGGATTCCTCGGGATATATGCATTATGCTGCTGTCAAAAATTCCCTATATTTTTTTGTGCTATTTGTACATAATTCCTCTATATAACTTTGAATTTAGGAAAATGACCTTTTTATATTTTTCGAATAATGGGTCATTTTGCTTGCTCTTCCACTCATATATAAACTAATTTAATGCGAATTTTCTTCTTTTATTTTCTTCCAGTTGATAGAAGTTTGATTAATAAGACCGTGTTTGACATAAATTGGATTTTTAAATCTTTAGCAAAAGTAAAAGAATAAACAATTAAGATAGAAGAAGAAATGGTTATGTTTCTTATTCAACATTTTCAGTTTCACTTTTAGCAAACTGCTTATTTTATAAAGAACATTGGTCTTATTTTGTAGATATCATTACTATTTAGAAAGTCAGTTTTTTTCAAAAGATAATTTTCTCTACAACATCTAACTGTTTTTTTTTTCCACTTTTAAAGGGAAGGGTTCTGTGTTTATAGTATATTATTTATGTACAATATAAAGTCAGAACATTCATCTTTCCACTTCAAACTCTATTATTTATAGGAATGACAGGCGGTGCGGGACGTTGCGGGTGCGGGGCGGGTTCTGTCTGAACCCATATAATTTAAACTCGCATTCACCTGCCCCGCAATTTTTTTTTTAAAATAAAATTCTTTCTTTTACAGAAAGCTAGACTTAAATCTGATTTTTTTAACAAAATAATTAATTATATCCAAATTGTTCTCTCTCTTTCATATATTTAGCTTTTTGAAGTAGCCTTTTTGTTTGTCATTGCTTTTTAGTGCTGTATCAGTTCCGACGGACATAATTAAATATATAGTTTTAGATTAGGAAGCAGAATCATCTTTGATAAGAATTGGGGCCAGATCAACTTAGGATAAAATAAGATTTTCATTGTATATACTAATTATTTTAACTTCTGAAAGGCTGATAGCAAATTAGCAATCGGACAGAAACATGGAAAATGCACATGGAAATGCAGTTTAGCAGTTACTATTTCAGATTCAAGTGCTAATTGACTATTTAGCAATTACTTCATATTTACGTCTGTACTGATGGAAAAGTAGTTTTCCTCATTCTATAAATCTCAACTCGCGACCTGCCTCTCCCCGCCTTTTTTTTTTTTTTATTTAAAAATTGAACCCTCCCCGCAGTGGCAAAGCCAATTGGTCCTAATGGTGGTCAACTGACCACCCTTCAACGAAAAATTACATTGTATACATAAGTAAAATATTACGTTATAACACATATTGAATACCCTTTGTCGGAATTCTTTTTCACTTCTTTTAAATTTGAACACCTTTGGAGAAATTTCTAGCTTCGCCATTGCCTCCCTGCCCCGCAACCGCAAACTCTCAAACCCACAAACCCACATCGGCCCCGCTCCACTAACGTTCAAATCCGCACCGCCCCATTGCCATCCCTAATTATTTACGATCTAGTAATAATATTTAACTTGCCAAAAGACTACTCAAGTAATAGAAGTAAGAGGAGACGCTATGGTCATGATCAATGCCATACTTGTCCCAAGAAAAAGAAGGTACTTTTTCACATATTACATTGTATACATAGGTAAAATATTACGTTATAACACATATTGAATACCCTTTGTCGGAATTCTTTTTCACTTCTTTTAAATTTGAACACATTTGGAGAAATTCCTAGCTTCGCCATTGCCTCCCTGCCCCGCAACCGCAAACTCTCAAACCCACATCGGCCCCGTTCCACTAACGTTCAAATCCGCACCGCCCCATTGCCATCCCTAATTATTTAGGATCTAGTAATAATATTTAACTTGCCAAAAGACTACTCAAGTAATAGAAGTAAGAGGAGACGCTATGGTCATGATCAATGCCATACTTGTCCCAAGAAAAAGAAGGTACTTTTTCACATCTTATTTGCCTTTTTTTTTTCCAGATTAAAATTGTTTCTAATTATTACAATTTACAAATAGATTTGATTGAGGGTGTGTTTGGTATGAAGGAAAATATTTTGCGGAAAATATTTCTTAATTTTTTTATATTTGGTTGCCTTAAATATTTTGGAAAACATTTTCCTCCAATTGGAGGAAAATATTTTCCCTATCAAGAGAAGAGAAAATATTTTTCAAAACTCCTTTTCAACCTTCCCCTTCATATATTTCATCCCTACCAATCCCCACCAACTCACCCCCACACCCACCACTATCGACCCCACCCTACCACCACGCCCTCCACTCTAAATAAAAATATTATTAGTAGTACTTTCTTTTTTATGTTATAGATAAATTTGTTTTCATTTCAACAAATGAGTATTTCTTTTTTATATTTTCAGTTATGGTTTTTTCATTTTTCAGTTTACAGATTCAAAATTTTACAAGTTACAAAGATATGAGTTTGGAGGTTTATGTGTTTGGAAGTTTGAGGATTTAGAAATTACAGAGTTTACGGGTTCGAAAGTTTAGCTATCGAAGTTTATGGAATTTGTGGGTTCGGAAGATTGTTGGTTCGAAAGTTTATGGCTTCATGTTTATTGTATCTAAATTTTGGGTCATCACTTGTTTTAAAAGTAAATTCTGCTCTCCGAAGCCTTAAAAATCTGTTTCTGTCTCACCTCGATTTGTGTGCGCAGCCCGGGCGCGTAGCCGGAAATCCATTATGAGAAAATCTGTGAAAAATGATGAATTTTGACTTTAAAATGAATTAAGTTGACTTTGGTCAATATTTTGGGTAAACGGACCCGGACCCATAATTTGACGGTCCCAGAGGGTCCGTAGGAAAATATGGGACTTGGGTATATGACCGGAATCGAATTCCGAGGTCCCAAGCCCGATAAATGAATTTTTAAAGAAAATTATTTTCTGAAATTATTTATGAGTTTTAGAAATGAAATTTGTTTAAAACTTGGTGGTATCGGGCCCGTATTTTGGTTCTGGCACCCGGTACAGGTCTTATATGTGATTTAAGATAAGTATGTGAAGTTTTGTAAGAAACGGACTGGAAACGACGTGAATCGGATCATTTTTGAGAAAATTGGAAAATTTGAAGTTCTTAAGAAATTTCATGATTTTGAGGCTAAATTCATAGTTGTTGATGTTATTTTAGTGATTTGAATGCACGTGCGAGTCTGTATTATGTTTTTAGGTTGGGATTCATGTTTAGTTTGGAGCCCCGAGGGCTCGAGTGAGTTTTGGATAGGCCACGGGGTGGATTTTGGACTTGAGGAATTGCAGACTTTCAGCTGTTGCATTGCAGGCTTCGCACTCGCAAATGCGAGTTCGCAAATGTGAAAGCCTTGTCGCAAATGCGAACAATGGCCCAGGCCAACTACCTTGCAATTGCGAGGGACCTATCGCAAATGCGATGCTTCCTCCTCTTATTCAGTCGTCGCAAATGCGACACAATGTTCGCAATTCCCAACTCACAAATGAGAGAACCCCCTTCGCAAATGCGAATATAGCAGAAGTGTGGGTTAGCAATTGCGAACCCTGATCGCAATTGCGACATCTGCAACCTGCAATTTAATAACTTAGCTGAAAATCTTTCATTTTTCACATTCTTTCAAAACCAAAACACTCTTGGGTGATTTTTCAAAGACAGCTATTCTTCCAAATCGATTGTAAGTCAATTTTAACTCGTTTCCTTCAACCATTAACATCTTTTTACATGATTTCAACTCAAAATCAATGATTTTCATGGGGGAAATTGGGTGTTTTGGGTAGAACCTAAGTTTTTCAAAAATTAGGGATTTGGACCTTGATTTGAGGTCTGATTTCAAAACAAATTATATATTTGGGTTCGTGGGGGAATGGGTAATCGAGTTTTGGTTCGAATCTCGGGTTTTGACCATGTGGGCCCGAGGGCGATTTTTGACTTTTTGGGTAAAACATTGGAAAACTTATTTTCATGCATTGGAATTGATTCATTTAGCATTTATTTACGTAATTAAGTAACTTATGGCTAGATACTAGCGAATTGGTAGTTGAATCAAGGAGGTAAAGCGATAGTTGAGACGTGAATTGTGTTCGTGACATCGAGGTAAGTGTTTGGTCTAACCTTAGTTTGAGGGATAAGGAGTCGAGTCTTATTTGCTATGTAGTGTTTGTTGAGTACGACGTATAGGCATGGTGACGAGTATCTATACGTTGGTGTCAAGCATGCTCATGAGTCTTATATTGTGAATATCATGACTTCGTTGTATTATTCATGCTTTGGTGATGATTTCTATTTTTTGGGCAAAATTGTGGAAGCAATTGTGACGTTTAAACGTTTAGGAGCGTTGGCTCAAGTTGTAAAACGAATTGTGAAAGTGTAAGTGATAATTAAACCCTTTAGAGCATTGGCTCAAGTTTTGAAGTAAAAGTGATAAAATAGAAGAGAACCATTATATTATCTCCCTTGTCGGGATATTGTTGCCTTTGATGTTATCTCCCTTGTCGGGACTTGTTTGTTGAATTATTGTTCCCTTGCCGGGATTCTTATTGTAATTTCATTTATTACCTTGCCCTATTGTTTGTGATTGTTGTTTGGGTGAAGAAGAGTGTTAAAGCACAAAGGGTGATGCCGTGTATTGTTTGTGAGAGAGTGTTAAAGCATGAAGGGTAATGCCTTGTATGATTTGTGAGGAAAGAGTGTAAAGCACGAAGGGTGATGCCGTGCCGCACGATGTACCATTCCGTGCCGATTACATTGATTATATGGTGAGGACAAGAGTAAAAGCACGAAGGGTGATGCCGTGCACATTTTCATTACTTGATTACTTTGGTGAGGAGGAGAGTAAAAGCACGAAGGGTGATGCCGTACACGTATTGATTTTTGGTTCTTTGTTGATATATGAGATATGTTGTTTCTTTCAATTAACCGTTGTCTTTCTATTCTAAATTGATAACTCCCCCGCAGCATGTTACCCCTCCCATACTTAACTGTTTATTATTATTCTTCTTTTCCTTTGTATATAGTTGAATTGCATAGGTTTATTTGGTAGTCTGGTCCTAGCCTCGTCACTACTTCGCCAAGGTTAGGCGAGGCACTTACCAGCACATAGGGTCGGTTGTGTTGATACTACACTCCACACTATGTGCAGATCCCGGAGCAGCAATATTTGGACCGTAGATTGGGTGAATGCCTTCAGTCTACGCGGAGATCCAAGGTAGACCTGCAGGCGTCTGCAGGCCCTGACATCTCCCTCTATCCCTTTATTCCTATTTCATTTCCTAAATTCAAAAATAGTGTATCGTTTATTTCAGACTTTGTATCTAGTATTCTTAGATCGTCTGTGGTACTGTGACACCAGTTCTGGGTGGTTGAGGTTCAAATAGTTGTATTAGATATATATTCAGATAACTTACTATATTTCTTCCGCTTATTGTAATTTCCGATGTTTACACGTTATTGCTTTATAATTGTTAAAAAGTATAAAATGGATAAAGAAGTAATTTTCTCAAATAATTGGCTTGCCCAGCTCACATTAGTAGGTGCCATCACGACTCCCGAGGGTGGGAAATCCAGGCCGTGACAAGTTGGTATCAGAGCTCTAGGTTATATGGGTCTCACAATTCACAGACAAGCTTAGTAGAGTCTAAGAGATCAGTACAAAGACGTATGTATTTATCCCCCAAGAGCCTACAGAGTTAGGAAAAATTTCACATTTATTCTTTCCTGTCGTGCGGTTTGGTTTCTCAATGCTAAGTGAATTTCTACTCTGTTCTTTCATAGATGGCGAGAACACGCGCTTCCTCATCCACTGACCAGTAGCCCGGGCCCCCTGCAGCAGTTCCCATGAGGGGCAGAGGGCGAGGCCGTGCTAGAGGCCGAGGTAGGGGCACAACTCAGTCCAGAACAGCAGCACCAGCGGCAGAGCCTCAGGTTGACTTTGATGATGGGGTTCCGGCCCCAACAGTTTCGGTGGGCCCAGCTCAGGTCCCATAGGGGTTTATTGCTACCTAGTACTCCAGGATACTCTGGTCCGTTTAGTGGGCCTTATGTAGAGTGTCACCCGGGCAGGTTTGCTTTCTATAGCACCAGCCGTCTCTCAGGCTGGAGAAGGAGCCCAGACTCCTGCTACTCGCACTCCGTAGCAGGTAGCTCCCCAGTTCCAGACTCCAGTAGTTCAGCCAGTTGGAGCAGTTCAGCCGGGTGTGGTAGCTCAGACTGGTGATGGAGCAGCTATGTCTACCGATGCTTTGTAGAGGTTGGATAGGTTCACCAAGCTTTTCACTACTACATTCAGTGGAGCATATTCTAAGGATCCCCAGGATTATCTAGACAACTGTCATGAGGTTATCAGGAACATAGGGATAGTGGAGACCAATGGGGTCGATTTTGCTACTTTTCGCTTGTCTGGATCCACCAAGACTTGGTGGAGGGATTATTGTTTGGCTAGACCAGCTGGATCACCAACTTTGACTTGGGAGCAGTTTACTCAGCTATTTCTGGAGAAGTTTCTCCCTATCACTCGGAGAGAGGCCTACCGGAGGTAGTTCGAGTGTCTCCAGTAGGGTTTTATGACTGTTACTCAGTATGAGACCAGATTCATCGACTTGGCCCGCCATGCTCTTCTCATACTTCCCACCGAGAGAGAGAGAGAGAGAGAGAGAGAGAGGGTGATGAGGTTCATTGACGGACTTATCCAGCCTATTCGACTTCAGATGGCCAAAGAGACTGGGAGTGAGATTTCTTTCTAGGAGGCGGCCAATGTGGCCAGGAGAGTTGAGATGGTTCTATCGCAGGGAGGTGGTCAGGGGTCTGACAAGAGGCCTCGTCATTTAGGCCGATTTAGTGGTACCTTGTCTGGAGGTAGGGATTCGTATGGTAGAGGCCATCCTTCCAAGCCTTTTCTGTCAGCACTTTAGGTTTCTCCCGATGCTTCAGGTGGTCGTGGTTCCCATATGCAGTATTCTGATCAGCAGTCTTACAGTACACCACCAGCTCTTATTAGTGCACCGCCGTTTCAGAGTTTTCGGGGTGATCATTCGGGTCGTCAAGGTCAATAGTCTCAGCAGCCGAGGGCTTGTTACACTTGTGGTGATATGGGTCACATTGCTAGGTTTTGTCCTCGAGCACCGAGTAGCTCTTAGCATCAGGGTTCCCGTGCCATGGTTCAGGCACCGAGTGTTCCACAGCTCGCCCATCCAGCTAGAGGTGGGGGTGGATGTTCTAGAGGTGGAGGTAGATGTATTAGAGGTGGAGCTCAGGCCGCTAGAGGTGGAGGCCAGCCAACAGCGGGCCGTCCTAGAGATGTAGTTCAGGGTAGTGGGCCCTAGTCCCGATGTTATGCTTTTCCAGCCAGGCCCGAGGCTGAGGCTTCCGATGCAGTTATCACAGGTACGGTTCTAGTTTGTAGTAGGGATGCTTCAGTGTTATTTGATCCAGGGTCTACATACTCCTATGTATTATCTTATTTTGCACCGTATCTGGTCATGCCTAGTGATTCTTTGAGTGCTTCTGTTTATGTGTCTACAGCGGCAGGTGATTCTATTGTGGTAGATCAGTCCATCGTTCATGTATAGTTGTGATTGGGGGTCTTGAGACTCGTGTAGACTTGCTTCTTCTGGACATGGTTGATTTTGATGTCATATTGGGAATGAACTGGTTATCACCTTATCACGCTATCTTTGACTGCCATGCCAAGATTTTAACCTTAGCCTTGCCGAGTTTACCTCATTTAGAGTGGAGAGGGACTCCTAGTCATTCTACCCGCAGTGTTATCTCTTATATGAAGGCTCGTCGTATGGTCGAGAAATGGTGTTTGACCTATTTGGTCTATGTTCGTGATTCTAGTGCTAATGTTTCTTCTATTTATTTTGTGCCCGTTGTTCGTGAGTTTCCTGAGCTATTCCCTTCAGACTTGCCGGGTATGCCACCCGATAGGGATATTGACTTTTGCATTGATTTGGCTCCGGGCACTCAGCCCATTTCTATCCCGTCGTATCATATGGCCCCGCCTGAGTTGAAAGAGTTGAAGGAGCAGTTGCAGGACTTGCTTGAGAAGGGTTTCATTAGACCTAGTGTTTCGCGTTGGGGTGCGCCAGTGTTGTTTGTTAAGAAGAAGGACAGATCGATGAGAATGTGTATTGATTACCACCAGTTGAACAAGGTTACAATAAAAAATAAGTATCCATTGCCGAGGATTGATGATTTGTTTGATCAGCTTCAGGGTGCCAAGGTATTTTCGAAGATTGACTTGAGATCTGACTACCATCAGTTGAGGATTAGGGCATCTGATGTCCCTAAGACAACTTTCTGCACTCGGTACGGGCATTATGAGTTCTTGGTGATGTCATTCGGATTGACAAATGCCCCAGCAGCTTTTATGGATTTGATGAACCAAGTGTTCAGGCCTTATTTGGATTCATTCGTGATAGTCTTCATTGATGATATTTTGATCTATTCCCGTAGTTGGGAGGAGAACGAGCAGCACCTTAGAGTGATTCTTTAGACTTTGAGGGGTAGTCAGTTGTATGCTAAGTTTTCGAAGTGTGAGTGAGTTCAGTTGCATTCCTGGGTCATGTTGTATCAGAAGAGGGTATTTAGGTTGATCCAAAGAATATTGAGGTAGTCAAGAGCTGGCCTAACCAGCATCAGCTATAGAGTTTCAGAGTTTCTTGGGATTGGTAGGCTATTATCATCGGTTTGTGGAGGGGTTTTCATCTATCGCAGCCCCGATGACCAGGTTGATCCAGAAGGGTGCCCAGTTCAGATGGTCGGATGAGTGTGAGGCGAGCTTTCAGAAGCTTAAGACAGCTTTGACTACGGTGCCAGTGTTAGTTTTGCCCACAGATTCAGGGCCTTATACAGTTTATTGTGATGCATCTCGTATTGGACTTGGTGCGATATTGATGCAGGATGGCAAGGTCATTGCCTATGCTTCACGATAGTTGAAGATTTATGAGAAGAACTACCCGGTTCATGATTTGGAGTTAGCAGCCATTGTTCACGCTTTGAAGATTTGGAGGCATTATCTGTATGGTGTGGCATGTGAGGTGTTCATGGATCACAAGAGTCTGCAGTATTTGTTCAAGAAAAAGGAGTTGAATTTGAGGCAGAGAAGGTAGTTGGAGTTGTTGAAAGACTATGATATCACCATCTTATATCATCCAGGAAATGCCAATGTGGTGGCCGATGCTTTGAGTAGGAAGTCAGCCAGTATGGGCAGTCTTGCTTATATTCCTGTCGGTGAGAGACCGCTTGCTTTGGATGTTCAGGCTTTGGCCAATCAGTTCGTGAGATTTGTGTCTGAGCCCAGCCGTGTGTTAGATTGCACAGTCGCTCGTTCTTCCTTATTGGAGCGTATCCGAGATCGGCAGTATGATGATCCTCATTTGTGTGTCCTCAGAGACACGATGCAGCACGAAGGTGCCAAGCAGGTTACCTTAGGAGATGATGGAGTTTTGAGGTTGTAGGGTCGAGTTTGTGTGCCTAATGTGGATGGGCTTCAAGAGTTGATTTTAGAGGAGGCCCATAGTTCCCGGTACTCTATTCATCCGGGCGCTGCTAAGATGTATCAGGATTTGCGGCAACATTATTGGTGGAGAAGAATGAAGAAGGATATCGTTGCGTATGTGGCTCGGTGTTTGAATTGTCAGCAGGTTAAGTACGAGCATTAGAGGCCCGATGGTTCATTTAAGAAGATTGAGATTATTGAGTGGAAGTGGGAGTGTATCACTATGGACTTCGTTGTTGGACTCCCACGGACTCAAAGAAAGTTCGATGCAGTGTGGGTTATTGTTGATAGACTGACCAAGTCAGCACATTTCATTCCTGTGGCAGTCTTATATTCTTCTGAGAGGTTAGCCGAGATCTATATTCGGGAGATAGTTCGTCTTCATGGTATGCCCGTGTCTATCATTTCGGACTGAGGTACGCAATTTACCTCACATTTTTGGAGAGTAGTTCAACGAGAGTTGGGCACACGGGTTGAGTTAAGCACATTGTTTCATCCTCATACTGAGCGAACCATTCAAATTTTGGAGGACATGCTCCGAGCTTGTGTCATTGACTTTGGAGGCTCGTGGATCAGTTTTTGCCTTTAGCAGAGTTTGCCTACAACAACAACTACCAATCGAGTATCCAGATGGGTCCTTATGAGGCTTTGTACGGTAGGCGGTGTCGGTCGCCGATTGGATGGTTTGAGCCGGGAGAGGCTCGGTTGTTGGGTACAGATCTAGTGCAGGATGCCTTGAACAAGGTCACAATTATTCAGGATAAGCTTCGTACAGCTCAGTCCAGGCAAAAGAGTTATGCCGATCGCAAGGTTCATGATTTGGCATTCATTGTTGATGAGCGGGTATTGCTCCGAGTGTCGCCTATGTAGGGTGTGATGAGATTTGGGAAGAAGGGCAAGCTTAGCCCTAGGTTCATTGGCCAGTTTAAGATTCTTGATCGAGTGGGGGAGGTGGCTTATAGACTTGCGTTGCCTCCGAGCTTATCAGCCGTGCATCCAGTGTTTCATGTGTCCATGCTTCGGAAGTATCACGACAATCCATCCCACGTGTTAGATTTCAACACTGTCCAGTTGGACAAGGACTTGTCCTATGAGGAGGAGTCGGTAGCTATTCTAGACGTGCAGGTTCGTCAGTTGAGATCGAAGAGTTTTCCTTCTGTTCGTATTTAGTGGAGAGGTCAGCCTGCTGAGGCATCGACCTGGGAGTCCGAGTCCGATATGCGGAGCCGTTATCCCCATCTTTTCTCCAACTCAGGGAATTCCTTCTTCTATCCGTTCGAGGACGAACAGTTGTTTTAGAGGTGGAGAATGTGATGACCTTTTGGGTCATCACTTGTTTTAAAAGTAAATTCTGCGCTCTGAGGCCTTAAAAACCACTTTCTGTCTCACATCAATTTGCGTGCACAGTCCAGGCGCGTAGATGGAAATCCATTATGTGAAAATCTGTGAAAAATGATGAATTTTGACTTTAAAATGAATTAAGTTGACTTCGGTCAACATTTTGGGTAAACGGACCTAGACCCGTGATTTGATGGTCCCGGAGGGTCCGTAGGAAAATATTGGACTTAGGCGTATGCCCGGAATCGAATTCCGAGGTCCCAAGCCCGAGAAATGAATTTTTAAAGAAAATTATTTTCTAAAATTATTTATGAGTTTTGGAAATGAAATGTGTTTAAAACTTGGTGGTATCGAGCCCGTATTTTGGTTCTGGCGCCTGGTACAGGTCTTATTTGTGATTTAAGATAAGTCTGTGAAGTGTGGTAAGAAATGGACTGGAAACGACGTGAATCGAATCGTTTTTGAGAAAATTGGAAAATTTGAAGTTCTTAAGAAATTTCATGATTTTGAGGCTAAATTCATAGTTGTTGATGTAATTTTAGTGATTTGAATGCACGAGCGAGTCCGCATGATGTTTTTAGGTTGGGATGCATGTTTGGTTTGGAGCCCCGAGGGCTCGGGTGAGTTTTGGATAGGCCACGGGGTGGATTTTGGACTTGAGGAATTGCAGACTTTCAGCTGTTGTTTTGCAGACCTGTAGGCTTCGCATTTGTGAAGCCTGGCTCGCAAATGCGAGTTAGCAAATGCGAAGGCCTTGTCGCAAATGCGAACAATGGCCCAGGTCAGCTACCTCACAATTGCGAGGGACCTATCGCAAATGCAATGCTTCCCCCTCTTAGTCAGTCGTCGCAAATGCGACACAATGTTCGCAATTCCCAACTCGCAATGCGAGAACCCCCTTCACAAATGCGAACATAGCAGAAGTCTGGGTTCGCAATTGTCGCAATTGCAACATCTGCAACCTGCAATTTTATAACTTAGCCGAAAATCTTTCATTTTTCACACTCTTCCAAAACCAAAACACTCTTGGGCGATTTTTCAAAGACAACTCTTCTTCCAAATCGATTGTAAGTTAATTTTAACTGATTTCCTTCAATCATTAACATCTTTTCACATGATTTCAACTCAAAATCAATGATTTTCATGGGGGAAATTGGGTGTTTTGGGTAGAACCTAGGTTTTTCAAAAATTAGGGATTTGGACCTCAATTTGAGGTCCAATTTCAAAACAAATTATATATTTGGGTTCGTAGGGGAATGGGTAATCGGGTTTTGGTTCTAACCTCGAGTTTTGACCATGTGGGTCCGCGAACGATTTTTGACTTTTGGGTAAAACCTTGGAAAACTTATTTTCATGCATTGGAATTGATTCATTTAGCATTTATTGATATAATTGAGTAACTTGTGGCTAGATACGAGCAAATTGGTGGTGGAATCAAAGGGGTAAAGCGATAGTTGAGACGTGAATTGTGCTCGTGGCATCGAGGTAAGTGTTTGGTCTAACCTTAACTTGAGGGATTAAGAGTCGAGTCTTATTTGCTATGTGGTGTTTGTTGAGTACGACATATAGGCATGGTGACAGGTATCTATACGTTGGTGTCAAGCATGCCCGTGAGTCTTATATTGTGAATATCATGACTTCGTTGTATTATTCATGCTTTGGTGATGATTTCTATTTGTTGGGCAAAGTTGTGGAAGAAATTGTGATGTTTGAACGCTGAGGAGCGTCGGCTCAAGTTGGAAAACGAATTGTGAAAATGTAAGTGGTAATTAAACCCTTTAGAGCATTGGCTCAAGTTTTGAAGTGAGTTGTGAAGTAAAAGTGATAAAAGAGAAGAGAACCATTATATTATCTCCCTTGCCGGGATATTGTTGCCTTTGATGTTATCTCCCTTGCCGGGACTTGTTTGTTGAATTATTGTTCCCTTGCCGGGATTCTTATTGTAATTTCATTATTACCTTGCCCTATTATTTGTGATTGTTGTTTGGGTGAAGAAGAGTGTTAAAGCATGAAGGGTGATGCCGTGTATTGTTTGGTGAGAGAGTGTTAAAGCACGAAGGGTAATGCCTTGTATGATTTGTGAGGAAAGAGTGTAAAGCACGAAGGGTGATGCTGTGCCGCACAATGTACCATTCCGTGTCGATTACATTAATTATATGGTGAGGACGAGAGTAAAAGCACGAAGGGTGATACCGTGCACATTTTCATTACTTGATTGCTTTGATGAGGACGAGAGTAAAAACACGAAGGGTGATGCCGTGCACTTATTGATTTCTGGTTCTTTTTTGATATCTGAGATATGTTGTTTCTTTCAATTAACCGTTGTCTTTCTATTCTAAATTAATAGCTCCCCCGAAGCATGTTACCCCTCCCATACTTAACTGTTTATTACTGTTCTTCTTTTCCAATGTATATAATTGAATTGCACAGGTTTATTTGGTAGTCTGGTCCTAGCCTCGTCACTACTTCGCCGAGGTTAGGCTAGGCATTACCAGCACATGGGGTCGGTTGTGATGATACTACACTCCGCACTATGTGTAGATCTCGGAGCAGCAGCATTTGGACCGTAGATTGGATGGCTGCCTTCAGTCCACGCGGATATCCAAGGTAGACCTGCAGGCGTCCGCAGGACCTGGCATCTCCCTCTATCCCTTTATTCCTGTTTCATTTCCTAAATTCAGAAACAGTGTATCGTTTATTTCATAATTTGTATGTAGTATTCTTAGATCGTCTGTGGTACTGTGACACCAGTTCTGGGTGGTTGAGGTTTAAACAGTTGTATTAGATATATATTCAGATAACTTACTGCATTTCTTCTGCTTATTATAATTTCCGCTGTTTACATGTTATTGCTTTAGAATTGTTAAAAAGTATAAAATGGATAAAGAAGTAATTTGCTCAAATAATTGGCTTGCCTAGCTCACATTAGTAGGCACCATCTCGACTCCCAAGGGTAAGAAATCTGGGTCGTGACAATTATTTATAAATACTCTTGAGAAGTTATTTTCCTTAATTTGCGTACCAAACATCGAAAAATAAATAAAATTACTACTCCCTCCGTTTCATAATATATGAGGTACTTTCTTTTTTAGTCTGTTCCAAAATAAATGACACATTTCTAAATTTGGAAATAATTCAACTTTAAACTCTTCATTTTACCCATTTACCCTTAATGAGAAGTTTTTATAGCCACACAAATTTCATGGCCCCACAAACCTTTTACCCCTTAAGCTTTTAAGACCACAAGTTTTAAAAGTCTTCTTTTTTCTTAAACTCCGTGCCGAGTCAAACTACCTCATTTAATATGAAACGGAGGGAATACTTGTTTTTCGAGAGAACATTTTCTTGAAAAATATTTTCCACAAAAATATTTTCCGTCACACCAAGCACACCCTTAATCAAGAAGAATGTTATATTGCAGTTAACGAGTGGTAAATTACTCAGATAATCGAGAGGGTGGGTGGGGGAGGGGGGTTTCTAATAGTAAAGATTCCCATCCTTCACCCTTGAGGGTACAGGTGTAAAATAGCTAAATAGCCACTTTTGGTCTGCTAGTTAGAATTTAGCCATTGTTTCAAAAGCATTTGAAATTTAGCCACTTTAGATTAAACTTGACAAAATTACTCTTCTTTTTATCGTGCTGTCTTGCGATTCTCCTCTTCTATTGCTTTTCCTCCATATGCGTTGCCGTCAATTGCACGACATAAACAGAGTAGAAAGCCTATTCAATTTTCTATGCTCACAACTCTAGTAGAGTAAAAAGAAATATCCAATACGTGTCGCAAAAGAAGGATAATAAACCCTAAATGAAAGAGAAGAAGAATAAGAATAAGTTTCTGCTATAGTAATTGTTGATTAGCCTAATAAGTACAAGAATTAAGGGCAAGCAAGCATGCAATCTATGCAAATGTCGTATCGATCCATGCGATAATCTCCAACTTTGAACATTTATTCTGGAGAAATCATGTTTAAAATTTGAACATATTTATGATCTCATCCAATTTGCAATTATGGACGTCCATTCAGTACACTTAATGCACATTTTGTTGTCCCTCCTCCTCCTCCACCTTCTTCTTCTTCTGTCGCGTTGAATTTTCTTATCATCCAACTTTCCAGCAAAGACTTATGTCTACCTAGTAATTTTCAAGAAGAAACACTAGTATTCTTGAAACATCACCTCATCCTTGAAGCAGTTCTTATGAGTTCTCTTCTTCAACTTTGCCATAATAATATGTTCTAAGGAAATATATAGAAACATGACATAACAAAACACTGGTATCTTCTTGTATCTTATGTTGAAATATGAAAATAATAAACTTGTTTTTCATTTGTCTACATTTGTCTACATTAGTTCATGAACTAAAATATTAAGTTAATACATGTATTAGAGTACAAACACATTGATGTACATGGAAGATACAATGTCTAGAGGTATCATCCATGTACCTTAAAAGATGTGAGGTGTGGACTTAGTTATTATTCTTACATGCAATGTAGGCTAAATAGCCATGTATTCCTAGCCATTTGGTGTAAGTCAAGTTAAATAGAAATCATCCTTTCCTCCACTTTCTTCTTTATGAGATTTGAGTGTTCATTTGTATTGTCTTACTCTCTCAAGTTTTCTAACATTGTGATATCAGAGCCGGTGTGTATAAGAGATAACCAAACTTGGAGAGAAAATGATAAATAGTAGTGGAACTCCATTTCAAGTTCCTATGCTCACAAACGAGAACTATGAAAATTGGTGTATCCGGATGAAGCCTTTGCTTGGTTCCTATGATGTTTGGGAACCAGTGGAAGTCGGAGGTGATGGAGCGGAAGATGATGCTGCCTTTAAAAAGAAAGATCAAAGGTGCTCACTCTCATCCATCAAAGTTTGGATGACAGGATGTTTGAGAAGGTTGCAAATGCAATCGCCTCAAAGCAAGCATGGGAGATTTTTTAAACTTCTTTTAAAGGTTTGGATAAAGTGAAAAGAGTTCGTCTCGAAACTTTAAGAGGAGAGTTTGAATCATCGCATATGAAGGAATCCGAATCCGTTTCGGATTATATTTCAAGAGTTTTGGCTATTGTCAATCAAATGAAGAGATATGATGAAAACTTGAGTGATGATAGGGTCGTTGCAAAAATACTACGATCCCGTGATTCAAAATATAATTATATTATTGTGGCTATTGAAGAGTCCAAGGATTTGGATACCATGTCCATTGATGAAGGTTCTTTGCAAGAACATGAAGAAAAGTTGAAGAAAACGAAAGAAGAATCGGTTGAACAAGCGTTGCAAGCAAAACTTTCTTTCAAGGAGAAAGATGAAAGGCGTGGCTCGCAACAAAAAGGTCGTGGACATGGACACGGTCGTGCTGGAAAAGGAAGAGGTAGTATCCAACTACCAAATAGAGAAAATAGGAGCCAAGACTCTAATCAAGGAAAAGGTCATGGAAGAGGTAAAGGATGGAGGCAAAATCAAGGAAGGTATGATAAGTCTAATATTGAATGTTATACTTATCAATAAATTCGGTCATTTCTTCTGGGAATGTAAAAATAATATATGGAGAACAAAAATGAAGATGGAGATAGTATTTTAGTTCTCTCTTGCAAAAGGGAAGAAAGTGTAGAGAGAAACTAATGGTACCTTGACTCTAGTGCAAGTAGCCATATTTATGGAAAGAAAAATTTATTTGTGGAGCTTGAAGAATTGAATGGTGGTAACAACACTTTTGGAAACTCTTCGCGGGTTAAAACAAAAGAGAAGGTACGATTTTAATTCGCTTGAAAAATAATATTCACCAATTAATTTCTAATATTTTGTATGTAGAGCAGAACAAAAGTAATATTTTAAGTTTGGGACAACTTTTGGAGAAAAATAATGATAGTCATTTGAAAGATAATTTTTTTTTTCTTTCTTGAGAGATGAAAATGGGAGATTGTTAGCCAAAGTTCCTATGGCTAATAATAAAATATTTGTTTTGAACCGTCAATGTAGTGTTTCACATTAAATCATATGGTTGTACACTGATGAACAGTAGGTTTGTGCCTTGCACATCCATATGCAGGAACAGTAGGTCTGTGCCTTGCACAACCATCTGTAGGATCATACCATTGGATACAATGTGCATTCTAATTTTGCAGGTTACTCTGAAGGATTAAACTTGGAACTCAATGGAATCAAAAAGTATTATACTAGATGTTCATGGGCTTGATCTAGTCATGACTACATTCAGTGGTATTGACATGTTTCCATGTCCATTTTGGAGGAGTCATGGCAGTGCGGGCATAAGGACTTTGCAGGTTTTTGCCTTCATAAAAGCCCATCTAGAGCTAATGTTAGCAATCACTACTACAAGTATATGGCCTGAGATGTAGACATACTCAATCATGAGAAAGCAGATACTAGCAGTCTTCTGTGTTGCAAGGTCTGGAACACACACTACACATATTTACAAAATGGTTTGGTCATCTCCAGAAGTTGATGGTGTTGTTTGGATATTCACGTTTGCCTTGTCCTTTGGAACACAAAACTTGGCACCTGGTGAGAGCATTAAAGGTGCTACATTGAGGTTTTGCACTTGACTTGTGGATACATATACTACCATATGTGGAGAGTTGACTATGACAACCTTTGTTTTAGTTAGTAGTTCTTATTTCATTAGCTTTACCATTAGTTTAGCTTCTTTGAGGTTTTCTTGGGCAAATTATAAACATTGGATCCTGCTTTGCTTTAAAAAATGTGATGTTCCAAGGTGTTAGCTTTTGTACCAAAGATTCATCTTGGCTTTGGCATATGAGATTTGGTCATGTGAATTTTAATAGTCTAAAGTTGATAAAGAAAGTAAGCATGGTGAATAGATTACCAACAATTGATCATCCGATCTAACTTTGCGAAGGATGTCTTTTTGGAAAGCAAGCAAGAAAAAACTTTCCTAAAGAGTCTTTGACTAGCGCCTGATGCTCATTGGAGTTGATTCACATGGATTTGTGCGGACCAATCAAGCCATTTTCACTTGGTAAAAGAAATTATTTTGTACTTTTTATTGATGATTTTTCTAGAAAAACTTGGGTGTATTTTTTGAAGGTGAAATCGGAGGTGTTTGACACTTTCAGGTTAAGTCATTGCGGTTCGATAATGGTGGAGAATTCACTTCAAATGAAATTCAAGTTTTTTTTGGTGAAAATAGTAGAATTCATCACTTTTTGACTATTCCAAAATTACCACAACAAATAGCGTCGTAAAAAGAAAGAACCGGCCTATTATCAACATGGCACGTAGTATGTTGAAGAGCAAAAATATGCCAAGGAGTTTTGGGCTGAGGTAGTTGCTTGTGAAATATATTTGCCAAATTGGTGTCACACCAAAAGTATCGTGACAAAACACCTCAAGAGACTTGGAGTGGTTTCAAGCCAAAAGTTGCTCATTTGCGAGTTTTTGGGAGCATTGCATATGCACATGTGCCGGATGAAAAGAGGTCCAAGCTTGATGATAAAAGTGAGAGGTATGTTTTCATTGGCTATGATCAAAGTTCTAAAGGTTATCAATTATATAACCCAAGAAATGGCAAGGTCACCATAAACAGAGATGTTGAGTTTGATGAAGATAATGCTTGAAATGGAAAACTGAAGAGAAAGATTACTCGTTTAGTCCTTTATTTGATGAAGAAGTTGCGGATCAGCCTATCACACCATCTTCAACACCTCCAGCACAAGTTCAAGAAGAAGATGAGTCAAGTTCAAGTTCTTCAAGTGAAGTCCTTAGAAAACTAAAAGTTTTCTTGAGTTGTATTGACATACAGAAGTGGTAAGGAAAGATTTATATGATTTGACTCACTTTTATTGGTTGGTGGATAGTGAACCTTTAACTTATAAAGATGCTGCCCAAAATGTCAAATGAAGAGATGCCATGGATGAAGAAATCAAGGCAATCAAGAAGAATGATACTTGGGAATTAGTCATATTTCCAAAAGGTAAAAGCACCATTGGTGTCAAATGGGTGTACAAGTTGAAAAAAAAATTCCAAAGGTAAGGTGAAAAGGTACAAAGTAAGATTGGTTGCCAAGGGATACAAGCAAAAGACTGGTATTGATTATGATGAGGTTTTTGCACCGATTGATCATTTGGAAACAATTCATTTTATTATTTCTTTGGTAGCTCAAAATCAATGGATATCAAATGGATGTGAAGTCGGCTTTCTTGAATGGTGTTTTGGAGGAAGAGGTTTACATTGATCAACCTTTGGGCTACAAGGTTGAAGGACATGAAAATAAAGTGTTGAAATTGAAGAAAGCTCTTTATGGATTGAAGCAAGCGCTACAGGCTTGGAATAGTAGAATTGATAAATATTTCCAAGCAAATAATTTTTCAAAGTATCCACATGAACATGCACTTTATGTCAAGATTTCTAAAAATGGTGACATCTTACTTGTTTGCTTGTAGGTAGATGATTTGATCTTTATAAGAAATAATTCAAAGATCTTTGAAGAATTCAAGGAAGCAAGAGAGCTTGAGATGATGGACATTGTCTTAATGTCCTACTATCTTGGAATCAAAGTGCAACAAAGGAAGAATGACATTTTTATTTCTCAAGAAGAATATGCAAACAAAATTCTCAAGAAATTTGAGATGGAGAATTGCAATCATGTGAGCACCCTCGTTGAATGTGGAGTTAAAGTGTCCAAGCATGGAGAGGGAGAAAAGATCAATCCCACACTTTTCATGAGTCTTGTTGGAAGCATAAGGTACTTGACATGTACAACACATGATATTCTTTTTGGTGTTGGACTTGTGAGTCGCTTTATAGAAGAGCCTACTACCTCCCATTTTGTCACGACCCAAATTAGAGGGCCACGACTGGCACCCGGTGCCTACTCAACCGAGCACCATGTACCTTATCCTTTTATACTATAAGACTCGTCACGGGCCATGATAGACCACGTATATATATATAATTGACAATATTAGTACTTAACTCACATAACTAATTCAAAAAAAGATTTATATAGATACATAGGGGCCGACAAGGCCTTTGACACGTCATACCTAAAACTATACACATGATACTGTCTGCAAAACCTCTAAGAATACATGAACATAATATATAAGTCGGGATAGGGTCCCCGTCATCCTCATAAAATAAAGTAACATATATAGAACATGACTCGGCAATACTCCAGGAAGATGTGGAGCTCACCAACCAAAAGCTGATATCTGGAGGCAGCCTACAGTGGATGGTCCTCACCTTGCCTATCTACACCTGCATGGCGTAAAACACAGCGCCCCAAGAAAAGGGACATCAGTACGAAGAATGTACCGAGTATGTAAGGCAGAAATAAAACATAATAAAAATAAGATACTATCTCAAGGAGAGATAAGAGTCAACTTATAACTTCTGATTTGCCGCTGAGGGTTGTAACAAATAGAATGAAACCCATCTCGTATATATAAATAAAACTACAATATAGTAGTTTTGATTACATCATTCTTGTGGTGTTAAATGCCCAACTGATCAGTGGTAACTGCCCGATAGGCCATAGCGTGGCGATAAATATATGACTACCTGACCGGCCGTAGCTTGGTGGTAAATGTATAACTGCCCAACCGGCTGTAGCGCGATGGTAAATGCATGACTGCCCATCCGGTCGTAGCTCGATGGTGAATGTGTAACTGCCCAACCATCCGTAGCTCGGTGGTAAATGAAGATGCATGTGTCACTATATTATAAATATTAACATCTTTATCATATGCCTCATTGGGTAACTAGAAATATACTTAGACATGCTTGAATATTATTTTATAGGAGTGAATAACGTAGACATCCTTAACTTCTAAGAGTAGAAACACTTATGAAATAGTGTTACGTTTACGTATTGTTACTTGGATCATTCCAAACGAAAGAAGGATTGACCTTAACATACGTGGTGTAGGGAAAAATCTGTAAGATATTCTTGATCGAATTCTTGTTGAAACAGAAATGTCATGTTACTAAGTTGCCGACCATTTTCAGGAATTTGCGATGTATAGAAGTCTAAACAAGCATTTTTTCTCTTTTCATGCATTCAAAATTCAAGGAGTATTTTTTTGTATAATTGCTGACATTGGAACTAGAAGATGCACTTCGATCAACAATACTACTAGTATTTTTTTTGTCATTAATGGATCATGGAGAATTTAGAATTTCATATTAGAATTATGGAAAGGGTAGGCTAAACTCTAAAGTGATGACTTAGGTGCCAAACCATCTCAAAGGTGCCATCTTGCAATTTAATTCAAGAGTCACTAATGGTCCATGTGTTGCTGCCACGTGGGAAATTTAAACTTATCCAAAATATTTTAGATAATTATCAATTACCCGTATAATTAAGAATTATCTCAAATTACTTAAAATACTACTCACTTTATTACACTTTATACATCTTACTATCATGGTCATATGGTACCATATAAAATTAGTACATACACTATTATTTCATTAAATATCCATGTAAAAATACATATATTTTCTCAACTTTTAATTTTCATAATCTCATATAAAAAATAAAAAATTTCGTACGCTTAATTCTTAAAAATAACCTTCTTTTCTTGTGCGAAAATAATTTCTATCTTTACAATAAAGAAAATCTCATAAACTTTCTTATATTATAAGTACAATTTACCATATCCGAAAATAGTAATAATGGTAACTATCCAAAATTATACTTATAAAACTTTTACTAAAATACTTCACTTAGAAGAAAATACCACACTAACATAATATCTAACATTATCAAAGTTGTTAAACTTTCGTGGTCTTATAATAGCATAGTCACAAATCCTCTAAAATCTCATGAATGGTCTTAATCCCTTCAACCTCATATGGATTACTACGACTTATCCTAATATTGAAGTACAAAATGTAATATCCTTCCCCCCTTAGAACATTCGTCCTCGAATGTTAACTCTTGCAAGATATACATACATACTCATCAATTATAAATGTACATATCTTTCTGGGCTATACTCCAATGAAACAAATATCAGGCTCTCACGGGGTCAGGACGTCGTCCCTTCCTAAAACTACTTCCTAATCCATTCATCAACTACGATTTTGTTAATCTATCTTCTAGGTGCTGACACCTACTAGTTGTAATCTTAATAACCGTGTTCATAACTTTCTATTCCATTGTACTAACTTCCCCAAAATCCTGCATATTATATGTTGTTTCCTCCCTTTGGCGTTAGAGCTGTCAGGGTTCTAACTTCCTAATGTCCTAGGTTACTCCCCTTTCCTCCCTTAGTCTACTATTCTCGAGTTCTTACTTTACTTTCAAGCTAGCTTTGGTTTCCCTTAACCCTTCAGACGTAATGCTCACTCACTCTTATATTAATTATATTAACTGGGAAATTTGCATTAATAAGGTCGAATATTACCCATACTCACAGTACCTTACACATTATTCGGTGTAGCTTCTAGGTCTTGATGACCTGCCAAAGCATATATGCAGCTCCACCCTTGTCTCTACCTCTACCAGCTGATGCCTGAGGGCCTCGCTCTTGAGAGCGTACTGAAGAGGAGGAGATTGTTATAGATATGGTGGGCTGAACCATCCTACTTCTGTCATTCATAGGACAATCCCCCATGGAATGACTAGGGTCTCCAATGGTATAACATACATTAGATCCCTGGCGACATTGTCCATAATGAGCTCTATCGCATTGACTGCACCACGGAGGAGGCACCCTCATCTGCGCTGAATCTCTTCGATTCTGAAAACCCAAAATTCTCGAGTCTTGACCTGATTCAGAATAGATAGATCCCTCATAATATGGCTTCTGCAACTATCAGACACTATCAACAGGATATGGTGGCATAGGATTGCCCGAAAAATCCTCAGGTTGTCTAGCAGACCTAGCCTTCTTACGCTGACCCTCATCACGATTCTCGTATTGCTGTCGTTTTCGGTCCTCCAAATTTTGAGCATAAGCCTGGATGCGGGAAATATCCATACTATTGAGCAGAGCGACCGTGAAACACTCATTAATTAGGTGCGGCCCAAGTCCTACCACAAACCGATGCACTTGGTCACTCATTTCTACCACAATCGAGGGGGCATACCTCGCTAAGGAATCAAACTGGAGACTATACTCCCGCACACTTATATTCCCTTGTTTAAGAGCCAAAAACCTATCTACCCTTGCTTGACGAATCTCTGCTGGTAAGTAATGACAAAAGAAAGCCCCTGAGAATTCTTCCCATACCGCTGGAGATGCATTTGTCCCTCTAGACAATTCCCAAGTTTCATGCCACTGAACCGCAAGATCCCACAATCGGTAAGAGGCCAACTCTACTAACTCAGTGTCTGATGCATGCATCACCCTCAAAGTCTTCTGTATCCTATCAATAAAGTTTTGGTGGTCCTCATCCTTGTTGGATCCGGTAAACTCTAGAGGGTCCAGGTTGATGAAGTCTCGAACTCTCGTGCTAATAACCCTGTCAATGTGACCAACACATGTACCTAACCGGTGCTGAGCCTGAGCGGCTACCAATCTAGTCAACAACCGTACTGCACTCCGCATATCCATATCCTCATCCTGAACAATAATTGGAGGTACTGGGTTCCTCCTCATCTCCTCGGGTGCTGGCGAAATCGGTGAACTATGCGTGGGTGTCATATTTCCCCTTGGGGCCTCACTCTGCCCCTCACTAGACATTGGTACTCTACTCATGCCCTTATCTGCCACTGCTTTACCCTTCTGGCTAGTTGTAACTTTCCTGGTCATAGATATCTCTATATATATAAAACAAGTCAAAGGTCAAGGGCTTTATTCCCTATGACTCTACTCTATTGCACGATCTAAAATCAATAAGGAAGGGTAACTGGTCCCTAAATGCCCTGTAGTTTCTTGTTTATACAACGTGGTGCACAACACATTCATAAAT
Source organism: Nicotiana sylvestris (assembly GCF_000393655.2). Classification (NCBI taxonomy): domain Eukaryota; kingdom Viridiplantae; phylum Streptophyta; class Magnoliopsida; order Solanales; family Solanaceae; genus Nicotiana; species Nicotiana sylvestris. Next base: position 118,889,725 of record NC_091064.1, on the reverse strand, counting down.
AAGACTCTACTCGACACGGTTTGCAGACAACCCTAGGACCGATCCGCTCTAATACCATTTTTGTCACGACCCAAATCAAAGGGCCACGATTGGCACCCGGTGCCTACTCAACTGAACACCACGTACCTTATCCTTTTTATACTATAAGACTCGTCACGGGCCATGATAGGCCACGTCTATATATATAATTGACAATATTAGGACATAACTCACATAAAAGATTTATATAGATACGTAGGGGACGACAAGGCCGTTGACATGTCATACCTAAAACACACAGGACACTGTCTGCAAAACCTCTAAGAACATATGACCATAATATATAAGTCGGGACAGTGTCCTCGTCATCCTCATAAAACAAAGTAACATATATAGAACGTGACTCGGCAATACCTTGGGAAGATGTGTAGCTCACCAACCAAAAGCTGATATTTGGAGGCAGTCTACAGTGGATGGTCCTCACCTCGTCTATCTACACCTGCGTGACATGAAACACAGTGACCCAGGAAAAAGGACGTTAATATGAAGAATGTACCGAGTATGTAAGGCAGAAATGAAACGTAATAAAAATAAGATTGTCACGACCTAAAAGATGACCCGGTCGTGATGACGCCTATCGTGAAACTAGGCCAGCCGACACAACTATCGAATCAACCATTATTCAATAAAAGTTATTTTTATACCATTTATTAATCAATAATCTCATGATGTAAGTTTAAATGAATAGTGCAGAATAAATACACAAGACCGACATCGGGGTGTCACTAGTCATGAGCATCTACTACAACTGTTTAACAACATTAAGACCAATATGGTCGGGAAAATTACAAGAGTACATTAAGGAAGAATAAGAAGGGAGAAAGGCAGGGCTGCGATCGCCAGACAGCTACCTTGCTAACTCCGATGAACCTGCCACCGAGCTCAAAAATGCCTGAATCTGCACACAAGGTGCAGGGAGTAATGTGAGTGCGCCAACTCAGTAAGTAATAAAAGTAAATGAAGACTGAGTAGTAAGAAATCACGTAAACCACATCATAGCACCACAGCGGGTACTGCATGTTTCTAAAACAAGATACAAATCAAATCATTTCGTTAAATTTCCAACTTCAGTAAACATCCTTTAGAAAATATCTTTCCAACCTTTTCTTTTCAATAGAGGATTAATGAAAGATATATATAAGTAATAAAAATCATAATCGGCCCCTCGGCCAAAACATAATTCATATACAGCCCCTCGGGCGAACAAAAATTCATAACCATCTCTTAACTTAAAAATCTCAGTGGAAGTAACAAAGCCAAATCAGTGACTAAATTCCGAACACCTTGTAAAACTTCAGTTTAAAGGTAAGTTGTTTTAAAATATGTGTTTAACATTTTCAATAGAGGCTCGGTCTAAAGATGAGTGAAAGCAGTAATTAAATCAATATATTCAATAGAAACTCACTTTAAGGAGGAGTGAAACCAGTAAGTTCATAAACACACACACACACACACACACACACACATATATATATATATATATCTCCCGTCAGGCAAGCCTATCAGTCACTCATGACTCAACTCGTATCAGTCAACACTCACGCTCAACAGGTACCATATAATAACCGTTGCGGCATGCAGCCTGATCCATATATATAGTCGACTACGCTCACTGGGGTGTGCAGACTCCAGAGGGGTTCCTACAGCCCAAGCGCTATATCGTTGCGGTGTGCAGCCCGATCCATATATCGCTACGGCGTGTAGCCCAATCAATATACATACATTATATATATATATATATACTGTGGCGTGCAGCCCGATCCATAAATATATAATCCTCACAACCAGGCCCTCGGCCTCTCTCAGTCATTAACCTCACAATCAGACCCTCGGTCTATCTTAGTCATCAACCTCGCAATCAGGCCTTCGGCCTCTCTTAGCCATCAACCTCACAAGTCACTCGGACTATCAGTAAAACAGGCGTTCAACTCAAATATCATTTATAGTGTAAAAATTGAGTGAATAAGGCTGAGTTAGAAAATTACTAAAATACAACATGACTGAGTACAATTATTAAGTATAAATAGTGAGAAAAAGTAGTAAAAGTCCCATAAGGGTCCAAAACAGTTGGCACGAGGCCCAAACATGGCATTCCGCCCAAAACATAGCAATACTTTTCAAAACACGATGATATCAAACATTTTCAATCAAATATGAGGCTTAACAGTTGTACGGGACGGACCAAGTCACAATCCCCAACAGTGCATGACTCCACGCTCGTCATCTAGCATGTGCGCCACCTCAACGTAGCACAACGATGTGAAATCCGTGGTTTCATACCCTCAGGACAACATTTACAATCATTACTTACCTCAATCCGGTCCAAACTCTAGCCCGCGATGCCTTCGCTTCTTGACTCGGCCTCCGAATGCTCCAAATCTAACCAAAAGCAGATTCATACCATCAAAATAAGCTAAGGGAATGGAGCCCATTCGAAAATATCCAATTTATACCAAATATCCTGAAATTGGCCAAACCCGACCCCCGGGCCCATGTCTCGGAATCTAATAAAAATCACATCAATAAAATCCTTATCCTCTCACGAGTCTATACATACCAAGAACATCAAAATCGGACATCAAAAGGCCCCTCAAATACCCAATTTACACTCTCCAATTTTAGGCTTTAAATCCCGCAAATTTCATGTTTAAACAAGTAAGAATCAACATAGGATCGAGTATAAAATTTAAAAATCTTACCTCCAAGTGTTTCTCTTCGTTTCCCTCTGTTGATACCCAATTTTTCCCAAAATATATTTTAAAATTGCATATATACCTTCAAAATCATGCATTAATAGCAATTGGTATTTTTCCACAATTTTTCTATATTTTTATTAATTTATCCAGCATTTTATTTACAATAAATAATTACAAAATGACATTACAAGTGATTTCAAAAGCATTTCTTGATTTAATTCATTATTTATGGTCCTATTTAAACCAAATTCTTCCTTAATTAGCCAAATTGGCATCGTTTGGCTACAATTGCAATAACTTTGTAGTTATAGCCCAAACATATAATTTTGTATATTTTTACCAAAACTTAGTCATTTGTATTTTTAAATACTAAATAATCATTTTAAACTATTTTCTATGCATGAAACTCATTCTTATAATTATTAGCTATTTTGTAAATTGTTTTAATTAATTTGAATTGGGTATTTAACAAATAGCCTAATTTCATTTCAATTCTAGCCTAAATTAAACCAGAACCAAGCCTGATTAAATCAGCCCAATACCCCAAGGCCCAATCCACTATCCTACCTGACCAATCCCTGTTTAATCCGGACCGTTGATCAATTTTGATCAACGGACCAGATCCGTCCTTACCATAATTAACCCTAAAGACTACCCCTCCTTCCCCTCTCATTTGCTCTCTTTCTCTTCGCCACTACATCTCTCATCTCTCTCTCAAAATCCTCTCTGCTAAACCTAGCCCCTCTCATCGGCCGTCGCTTTGCCGGTCATTATGGTGGTCTCACCACCCTCCCAACCTCATGGCTCTCCCTCCTATGTCAGGTTTTGCTGCCTTGAGGTCCTTAAAGTAACCAAAAGGCGGTTCACTCACCTCCCATAGTTTTTATGTCATTTTCCTGCCGTTCATGGCTGTCCGAGTAAGATTCTACCATTTCCGGTTAAAACCTATGATTTTTGAGCCGATCCTCTCTCTTTGGGTTCTCTATCTAAAACCCTGATTTTGACTCTTGATTTCTAAGATCTGTAACAAGATATGAGTCTATTCGAGTTATCTTTACTGTTTTCTTAAGGATTTATCCGATTTCTTCTAAAACGACTCTTCATCTTCAAACTAGGGTTTCTTGACCCCTTTTCAAAAACGGCTTTTCCTTCCGATTTTAGCATTTTTCTATGATTTTCACCATGTTTAAACGTTTATTTTAGTTTTCTCCTTTTATCCGAGTTATTATGTTAAAGCCCTAAGTTTCTTGGGTTTGGCCTGTGATTCTGAGTTCGTTTTGATAATGTGTTCAACTAATTTGTATGTTTATGTGATTCTGTGATTTTTACCCTATGTTTGCTTGTTAGGGTTTCTGATTATGATTATTCCTGCCTATTATGTGATTTTACCCTATTTTGTTCATCAATGTTTCTGATTCTTCACTTCTCCTGCCTGTATCATATTTATTCTATTAATTCAGACTATGCTCTACATGAATCCTTAATTTTTATATGATTTTTGCCCTACTCGGCTTCTTAGAGTTCTAATTTTGCTTACTATGTGCTTGCTCTCATAAAGTTGTGCTAATTTAGTGTTATTTTCTACTTTTGAATCCTTGAGTCTTTTTGATTGATCCTTCACTGATTTGGCACCATACTCTCTACCGATTTTTAACCTTGTAAAATATTTTCCGACCTTATTCTATGGTCAATTATGTTGTTAATTGATTTCTTAAGTATTTTCCTTGATTGAAATATGTTGAACCTAGCCTCTATTACATGTTGTGTACTTGTACTATGTTGAAAATATTTCCTTATTCGTTATGCTCAGCCTTATACGACTTCCTTCCTTATTTGTCACATGTTTATTACCATTTGAAGTTAACTCCTCAATTGAAAGGAGTACTTACCTTGATTTTATGCTGATTGATTCTGAGTCCCCATAATCACTGATGAACTTTGATTTTTACCTTATTTGCTATATGCTTTCAAACTATAAATACCTTGGTCTTTCATTAGCACACACACGAACACATTGGTTCAAAAACTCTCTCTCTCACACTCAAAACTTTCTACTCTTTCTTTCTGTGTTACTTACTATTATTCTTAGTTAGCCGGCTACAAGCCAAGGCTGACTATTGTGCTCTCCTGCCCCTTCACTTTTGTGTATACTGTCTTCTTTACTGGTATGTCCTGATTTCAATTTAAGTCTCAAAAATAGTATGTTTTTTCTCCTTCTGTTCATCATGTTCCTGATTTGTTTCTACCTCCGTTTCTTTTGTTCAACATGTAACTAATCTCTTTATGTTAGTTATATACTACCCCTTAGGATCAACATGTTTATCGTTTGTAGTCAATGTGACTCGATCCCCTTTTATGTCTAACTGATTTTAGTATGAATCTCTCTTTGGCAAAACAATTTGTACCCTAAAGTTATTTGGTTATGTGTTAATTCTAAAGTTCATGTTGTACCCCAATCCCATGAACCCTTTAAGAGCTTTTGATGCTGTATCTATGTGGACCTCTGCCTGTTATGTGTTTACCATCATGTGCTTTATGTGTCCCCAATCCCTATCACCCCTGTGTGTAGGTTTGTTCCTTCCGTTTTGGTTTTGTGTTCTTTAAGTATTGCTGAGGTCGTTTTGGCTCCATGTTTGATCTGCTGTTGTCTAATCATGTAACTCTCTCTTTTCAAAGTTGTTTTACTGCATGACTCCCTCTTTTACTCCACAAAACCGTTTCAAACAAGTTTCTTTTAACACTGTTTTCTTACTAAAACCCTTTCAAAACTATGTCAAGCACTCTCACTTTACTATTAGACATTTAAGTTTTGCCCCTGTAATATATGGCTGCATAGGGATCCCTATGAACTCTGATGCATTAGAGCTGGTCCTTTCACACTGCACTACTCAACTATGATTATGAAATCTGGCTGTGAGCACTGCCCGGGATCCCTTGAGGTCCTTAAGGAACTCTGACACACCCGGATTATGTGAAAGGCTGTGAGGCAATATGGTATTGGAAATTCTGGAAATCTGGGCCTATTTGTAGGCTCCCTATAGTGTAACTTCCTGTTTTTCCTATCTACTTATGTAATTCATTCAACACTAGTTTCTAATAATTGTTGTAAATGAATGTTGGGGATGGCTAGTGAAAAGGGGGTGGGATGTGGGTAGTTATACATGCTATAAATATCAAGGGTAGAAACCATGCTTTATGTTTACATTAACTATATGGCAATAGAATTCATGTTTAGGACCAACATGTGCAAAACATATCCTGCATTAGTGACCATGCTCCTTAGGTTTTTTATTATGTATGCTCTTTTCAGTATCTAATTTTGGCATCCTTATTATCACTTAGGAATCATGTTCCTAGGATAAATAACAGTAATAATAAACTGTTCTTCACGCAATCATGTCTGATTATTCTGCAATCATGTCGTGCATATTAGAAATCCTCTTTAGGAATTTTGCATATGAATCATTCTGTACCCCTTATGTGCATTAGACACCATGTTTTAGGATCTTGTTCGTATTCGCTCAATTACACCTTATTTAACTACTGATGCATGAAAAAAAGGGATATAAAAAAGTCTCATCCTGTTTAAGCAACTGGTGATATATTGTCTCTCTTAACACTTAGAACAACATGCCTTAGGTATGATAATTACTATCCTGTTTAGTAGTTCTGGTAACAGTTGTGCATTATCCCACGCCTAGGAAAGCCTTAGGTAGTCAACTTCTATAAAAGTGGAAACTGTTCTTTGTATTTACTGCTTAGTGGTTAACACGCTTGAAATCAGTAGGCAAACTGATTAGGGCTCCTGCTTCTGAGTTCATAAAATAAAATTGCATATCTTCTGTGTCTTGATATTCACTTAGACATCATGTCTTAGGATCCTATTTAATAATACTGCCCTTGTTTGTGTTTGAGTCGTGCTATTTACATGCATTATCTGTGGAGGTAAACCTGAGCCTCTAATTGCTTCTTTCTTGCCTTTATTTGCTAAAGTCCTATTTGTTCTTGCCTGTCACCTAGTATTTTCTCGTTTTAAACCTCAGGGGGTCTGTCTAGAACTGCCTATAGGTAGAGGTCCTAATTTCCTACAGGATCATTAAGAAGGGACGGGTTAAACAACACTCACTTAAATAACCGCTAAGGGGTGGGAAGGGTAGATATGGATATATGACTACGCGCTAATGTCACGTGTAGACCCTCATTGAGGAGTGTTTACCGGATATTACGTGGGGTGATCCTGTAGGCTAACCAACCTAGGACCCATCCTTTCCCAAATTCCTTTTGCTTAAAACTTTATTTTTATATGTACACAACTTGTTCAAATCCTTTGTCTTATTATCTGAGTTATACAATGTCCAACATGCTTTATTTGAAATTATTTGTTTCAACTATTTATTTGTTAATGGACTAGTTCATAAGTATAAGTTCGGCCGGGACCCATCGTTGTGGACCGAGAGGGGTTCTTAACACCTTTCCCTCAAGGTTATTTCAAGCCCTTACCCTAAATCTCTGGTAATGCAAACCAATCCAAGAGTTAATTGCTCTAGGTTCCCTAACGCACCATAATCCGTTAGGTTTCGACTCTTCAAAACCCAAACTCCCAAAAGGAAACAAGTTATTTTTCCCATGAACGTCGAAACCTAGACTTCTCTCTGCGGAGGGAAAAAAAGGGGCGCGACAGCATGGCGACTCTGCTGGGAATACCTTTAGGCTCTTACCATAACGAACTTGTCTTTTGTAAATCAATCCAAGCATGTTTTACCCCGTACCCTTTCCCCTTATTTGAATTTAACTTCCTATTTTAAGCATCTATGATTCTTTATCCCTGAAACTGACGTGTCTCTTTGTTTTCTTTTTTTTTTGTAACTGTCTTTCAATTATTTAAATATTATATTTATTTTTCCTACGTGCAAATACTTGACTATATGCTATTAATTGCTGCATAAATCATGCTCCACATCATATTCCACTCGTGCATATCAAATCCTATAGCAATGCTTAATGAGTGTTTGCGCTCTTCTTATTTATTATCCTTAAATTCAGTAAGGCTTATTTGCGGTAAAACCAATCGATCATCAGTGTAGTCAATGGTTCCGCGCCTTCCCCCTCAAGTTGTTCGCTTGAGGGTACCAGTCTAAAACTCCATAGTAGCCTTAGTCTAGTCAAAATTGTGCATGCATCATGGTCAAATCTAGTCGGATCAATATGTTGTCCACATAATGATCCTTTAAGATAAGCCTTATCCAAAAGTCCATCGGGTTTTCCATAATCCCAATAGACACTACCACGTTTTGTGCATTAATTTGAAGAATTAAATGCTGATATGCCGATTGTAAATGTATAAATAGTCGAGTCTAGTGGGGAGAAAGGCATAACCCTTTTTTGTTTTGCAGAAAATGAGGAACGAGGTCCCCAGCTTTGGTATGGTTAGTACACCCTTAATCTTGCTAGACTGGTGGAGGAATCTTCCATCAGATGACCAAATCATTGAATGGAAAGAGATGGCCGCCAAATTTTGCAAAAAGTTGGAATATCTGGAATACAACCTGTTGGAATTAGAAGGAAAAGTGAGGAAGAGAGTCACCGACTGCCAGAATGCTGAGGGAAATGAAGGAGGACATTTGGCAAAGGCATTCTTACTGGTGAACCTATGCGAACTGGAGGATTTGATCAATGAGAGCATTCAGTCTGGGGAAGGTCCTTCTGGGACCAAATAGGCTAGATTTATTTGCTTTCCTAAAATGTAATAAGGCCAAGTGCCAGTAATGACTTATTTTTATTATCTTAGTGTCGTTTTGGGATTCGTCTATTTTTATATTATGAAATGAAGCATTTATTAGCATTTAAACTTCTCCAAATTTATTTGTCGCTAGGCCTACCTCGGGCACAACGAGGTTCCCAAAGTAGGACATGAATTTACATTTCCGCAATATGTGTTTTAATACTGCAAACATTTCAGAATCCTCACTAACTTATTACCTTTTGTCTTTGCTTATTTTGATTATTCCCATCCCCTTAGGTTGGTTCACTCATACTGGCCTCATCAGCGTATCATACCATATCTAGAGACCCTCCACCTCCTCCTCTTCCAAGCAACACAAAAGGCAGATGAAAAGCAAAAATGGACGACTTAAGTGGTATCTAAAAGGAAAATGTTGAGAACGTAGAAACCTCAAATGACCGCAATACTCCGGCACCAAATGGCCTAGTTTTAAGATTGGAACAAAAGATACTGGAATTCCAAGGAGAACTTGAGCAGGTTCGTACTTGTCACTCACCTTAAATGTCCCCGACATCCACCAACAAAACACAAAGAACCCAACACCTTCTCAGAACACACAAAACCAAAATCCTCTTGCACCAAATCAACATGCAACTCCACCCCAAAATCTTAATCCATTACCGATACCGACTCCGTCACAACATCACCATCAACCAATTCAGTACCCACCAACCACCACTTACCACACTCCCCAAAACACACCACAACCCATTCCCGATCCCCAAAATTTCACCAATGACCATCATTACACCCAAGTCCCTGGCACCCATCAAACAACCCTATATACGTAGAAATCGTACCTCACTCCATCCAACCCATCTCTTGTACACCCGAATCCTCAGAAAAGGATCTGTTCATTAAAAAACATAGCTGAAGAACTCAAGAAGCTGACCAGTCGAGTTCAAGGTGTCGAAGGCGGCAAAAGAATAGAAGGGTTGAACTATGAAGACCAATGCATATAGCCAGATGTGGAACTTCCAGAGGGGTACAAACCTACCAAGTTTGAGATGTTCAACGGCACAGGAGATCCCAGGGTTCATTTGAGGACTTATTGCGACAAACTTGTCGAGGTCGGGAAAGATGAAAAGGTCCAGATGAAGCTCTTTATGAGGAGTCTTACTGGGGATACTTTGTCCTGGTATATCAGCCAAGATCCCAAGAAATGGTCCAATTGGGTAAGTATGTCATCGAATTTCATGGACCGGTTCAGGTTCAATATAGAGAACGCACCAGATATTTTCTACATTTAGAATCTTAAGAAGAAACCTACTGAGATTTTTCGTGAGTATGCTACTCGTTGGAGGTCGGAAGCAGCCAAGGTCAGGCCTTCCTTGGACGAGGAATGGATGAACAAATTCTTTGTCAGAGCACAAGATTCACAATATTATGAAAGGTTAATGGTTATCGAAAATCATAAATTCTCTGATATCATCAAACTCGGAGAAAGAATCGAATAAAGAATCAAAAGCGGGATGGTAACGAATTTTGAGGCGCTATAGGCCACAAATAAGGCATTACAATCAGGCGGCACATCAAAGAAGAGAGATATTGGGGCAGTAATGGTGTCCCAGGGCCGAAATCTCCACTTACATATAAAAAAACTCCACCCACATATCAAACACCTCCGACCACGTACCAAGCACCGCCACCCACATATCAACCCTCATCTCCCAGATATTCCCAACTAGCCACTGTCCACCACACCTATAACTCCCAACCATCCCATTTCCAATCACCTCCAACTCGCCAAAACTTTCTAAGACCAACACCTAACTTCGACCGCAAGCCACCCAGACAATACACCGTCATTGGTGAGCCCATCGACCAGTTGTATGAAAGGTTGAAAGCTACGGGTTACGTCACTCCTGTTCCCGCTATGGCATTAGAAAACGCATCCTGATAGGTCAATCCGAACAAAACTTTTGCGTACCATTCCAGTATGAAGGGGCACACCACGGTTGAGTGCCAAACATTAAAGGATAAGATCGAGACGTTAATTGACAACAAAGTCATATAGGCAAAGAAAGACGCACCTAATGTCCGCGATAATCCCATCCCTAATCATAGAGGTGGTGGAGTACATGTGATAGAGAAGAATGAAGAATGGGACCTTGAGGGGTCGATTGGGCTTATTCGAGAGGGTAATGACTTTAAAGTTGCAGTCACACTTACTCCTATTATGGTACATACTCAGTCACTAATCGAGGTTGAGGTAACTGCATCAGCTCCATTTGAGGTGGATGTGGCTCCGCCCGCGGTCACCCCCGCTCCATTTGAAGTAGAAATGGTCACACCTTTTACTATGACGGTATCAACCACACCTCCATTCAACTCAAAAGCAATACCCTAGGATTATGTTGCCGAGGCTCGGCGAAAAGGGAAGGCCAAAGTAGAGGAATCTGATGCCGCACAAGGAATGACTAGGACTGGAAGAGTCTATACGCCTGAACACTTGGGAGGATCAAGAAAGGATGCCACTACCAGGCAGCCCATCATTGAGACAGGGCCAGATGACCTGTGGAGGAAAGTACAGGCAAAGGAGTATTCCATCGTTGACCATCTGAACAAAACCCCAGCTCAGATATCTATCCTATCATTGTTGCAAAATTCAGAGGCACATAACAATGCTTTAATGAAAGTGTTGAGCGAGGCTTATGTACCCAATAACATCACTGGTGGGGAAATGGCCAACATGGTGGGGGAAAGTATTGGAAATCATAAGATTATCTTCCACGAAGATGAGCTACCACCTGAGGGGTTGAATCACAATCGAGCATTGCATATCACAGTGCATTTTGAAGACAAATTCATTGTTAAGGTCTTGGTTAACGGAGGATCAAGCCTAAATATTTGTCCATTGGGCACTCTGAAAAGGTTGGACAAAGGTTTCCATGAAATACGGGTAGGAAGCATGAACGTGAAAGCTTTTGATGGGTCTCAAAGGGCCACAATCGGGGAAATCAACCTTTGCTTACAAATGGGGCCAACTTGGTTTGACGTCGAGTTTCAGGTTCTTGACATACCAGCATATAATCTTCTATTGGGCCAACCATGGATCCATGCCGCTGGACGCGTGCCTTCCACACTACATCAAGCCGTGAAGTTCGAATGGAATTGTCAGGAGGTGATCATTCACGGATATGGGAGTAACCCCATTTGCACTAGTCAAACCATCATGACTATTGGACATAGAAGAAGGCTAGGAGGGGAAACCTATCATCACATTGAATGGGTCAATGTCATCGATAAGGATAAATGGTGGAGTAGTAAAATAGAAAGCATGTTGGCTTGGTCTGGATATGAACCCAGCAAGGGATTGGGAAAGAACCTCCAAGGTATCACCAAACCAATATAGCTGAAAAATCATGGTACCACCTCTGGGCTCGGATACCAGTACACATGGCAAGAGTATAGAAATTGGTCGCCTCTGTAGCATGGATCGTACTACCCTCTCGAGCAGCCAGTGCCATATTTGGAACAAGCTTTTCACCAAGCTGACACGATATGGGGGACTGCAGAAGAGGAAGCACTAGCTGGGTTGAAAATTTGTTCTTGGAGGATGAGGACGTGGACTGCAGTGCTATAATTGAGGAGGAGGAGGAAGAAGGCCTCACCATTCAGACCGTAAAGAAGGGACCTGTTCTCAGGAATTAGACCGCTACACCATCCCGAGCTCGCCGAGTCCCTTGGTAGCTTGGCAAAATTTACTTCTATAGCCATTCTAGGCATTTAAGATTTCCCGCAATTTTGTTTTGAGATTTACTTGTTTCAAAATAAATGCTCGATTCGTCGAGCCGTACTTTGTCTATATGATTTTTCAGTTTTAATCAAATAATTTTCTCTTCATTACTATCTTTACACTTTTCCTTTCTACAGCGTTATTATTACTTTTCCTGATGAACCAGTGACTGTGACATGTAATGAGGCAACGCAACATGAGAATAGTGATTCAGATGAAGAAGATGAGATACCCGAGGAAATTGTCAGGGAGGTTGAAAACTTTGAGAATAAGCCTAAGTCCAATCTGGACGAGACCGAAGCAGTAAATTTGGGAGACGCCGAGACCATCAAGGAGACCCACATCAGTATTAACTTGTCACCAACATAGAAGGAAGAATACATCCGTTTTCCAAAGGAATATAAGGATATTTTCGCATGGTCATATGATGACATGACCGGTTTGATCACGTCTATAGTGGCTCACAAGCTGCCTATTAATCCCACGTGTCCGCCAGTAAAGCAGAAACTCAGAAAGTTCAAACCAGACATGAGCTTGAAATTCAAGGAGGAAGTTACCAAGTAGATCAGGCCAAAGTTCTCAGGGTGGTTGAGTACCCAACCTGGTTAGCTAACATTGTGCCAGTCCCGAAGAAGAATGGAAAGGTCAAAGTATGTGTTGACTATCGGGATTTAAACAGAGCAAGTCCCAAGGATGACTTCCCACTGCCAAATATACACATCCTGATCGATAATTTTGCGAAGCATGAACTCTAATCCTTTGTAGATTGCTTCGCAGGCTATCACCAGATTTGGATGGATGAAGAAGATGCAGAGAAGACAACTTTCATTACAACTTGGGGGTATACCATTACAAGATGATGTCATTCGGTCTGAAGAATGATGGGGCCACTTACATGAGAGCAATGACAACCATTTTCCATGATATGATACACAAAGAAATAGAGGTGTATATGGACGATGTCATTATCAAATCCAAGAGGGCCGCAGATCACATAGCGGACCTGAGAAAGTTCTTTGACAGGCTAAGGAGGTACAATTTGAATTGAATCATGCAAAGTGTGCATTCGGGGTTCCCGCAAGAAAATTATTGGGATTCATCGTCAGTTGTCGAGGGATTGAGCTAGATCCGTCTAAAGTCAAGGCTATTCAGGAGTTACCACCACCTAAGAGAAAAAAAGGACGTGATGAGCTTCCTAGGACGTCTCAACTATATCAGTCATTTCATAGCACAGTCTATAGTCATATGTGAACCCATCTTCAAGATGCTGAGGAAAGATGCTGAAACAAGCTGGACAGAGGATTGTCAGAAAGCTTTTGATAAGATCAAGGAGTACCTGTCCACACCACCAGTTTTGGTCCCGCCAGAACCAGGACGACCTTTGCTACTCTATCTATCTCTATTAGATAGAGCCTTCGGATATGTTTTGGGGCAACATGATAAGACAGGAAGAAAGGAGCAAGCCATATATTACTTGAGTAAGAAGTTCACACCTTATGAAGCACGGTACTCTCGGTTTGAACGAACTTGCTGTGCTTTGACCTGGACAGCTAAGAAGTTTAGGCATTACTTCTGTGCCTACACTACATACCTCATATCCAAGATAGACCTTGTGAAGTATATATTCTAGAAACCCATGCCAACTGGAAAGTTGGCCAAATGGAAGATACTATTGAGTGAGTTCAACATCATCTATGTAACTCAAAAGGCAGTCAAGGGACAAGCATTGGTAGATCACTTTTCCGAAAATCTGGTGGGAGGAGAATACGAACCCTTTAAAACATATTTTCTTGATGAAGAAGTATCATTCGTAGGAGAAGACACTACCGAAGCATATGACGGTTGGAAAATGTTCTTTGATGGAGCTGCAAATTTCAAAGGAGTGGGTATTGGAGCAGTCTTGGTATCAGAAATGGGTCAACATTATCCAGTATCTGCTAAACTCAGATTTACCTGCACCAATAACATGGCGGAGTATGAAGCTTGCATACTAGGGCACAACATGGCAATCGACATGAACATTCAGAAGCTACTGATGATCGATGATTTAGATTTGCTCGTGCACCAGGTACAAGGAGAGTGGGACATTAAGAATTTCAAGATATTTCCATATCTGCACCATGTGCAGGAATTGAGAAAGAGGTTCACAAAGATAGAATTCCGACATGTGCCCAAAATTCAGAATGAGTTTGCCGATGCATTGGCCACCTTGTCATCTATGATACAACATCCAGATAAGAATTATATTGATCCCATTCCGGCGAGGATCCATAATCAGCCGGCATATTGTGCTCATGTTGAAGAAGAAACAAATGGAAAGCCTTTGTTCCATGACATCAGGGAATATTTGTCAAATGGAGAATATCCGGAGCATACAAACCACACTCAGAAGCGCACACTCCAGAGATTGTCCAATCACTTCTTCCACAACGGAGGAAACTTGTACAGGAGAACTCCTAATTTGGGTTTGCTAAGATGTGTCGATACAAAGGAAGCTTCTAAACTACTTGAGGATGTACATGCCGGAACTTGTGGCCCGCACATGAATGGTTTTGTCTTGGCTAAGAAGATACTTAGGACCGGTTACTTTTGGATGACCATGGAGACAGATTGCATCCAGTGTGTCCATAAATGCTTTCAATGCCAGGTGCATGCCGACATGATAAAGGTGCCGCCAAACGAGCTCAATGCAACAAGCTCACCTTGGCCATTCGCCGCTTGGGGAATGGATGTTATTGGGCCGATTGAGCCTACTGCTTCAAACGGACACATGTTTATTCTGGTAGCCATTGATTACTTCACAAAATGGGTAGAGGATGCATCCTACAAAGTTGTAACCAAGAAAGTCGTCGCAGATTTTATCAATGATCGAATTGTTTGCCGATTCGATGTTCCCGAATTCATTGTTACTGAAAATGCCGCCAATCTCAACAAAGATATGATGAAAGCTATGTGTGAAACTTTCAAAATCAAGCACAAGAATTCCACAGCCTACAGACCTTAGATGAATGGAGTCGTAGAAGCCGCCAACAAAAACATCAAGAAGATACTAAGGAAAATGGTAGAGAACCACAAACAATGGAATGAGAAGCTACCTTTTGCTTTATTGGGATACCGCACTACAGTTCGCACATCAACCGAGGCAACCCCTTACATGTTGGTTTATGGTACCGAGGCTGTCATCCTAGCCGAAGTGGAGATTCCTTCTTTGAGAGTCATATAGGAAGCTAAACTCAGCGATGCAGAGTGGATAAGGAGTCGCTAAGAACAATTGGCCCTCATCGATGGAAAGAGGATGAACGCAGTGTGTCACGACCAACATTATCAGAACAGAATGTCTAGAGCTTTCAACAAAGGGGTCAAGCCGAGGCAGTTTGCACCAGGTCGTACATGATTCACAGGGTTCTGATAGGGGGAGCACTCATACTTGCAGAAATGGATGGAGAAATCTGGCCAAAACAAATCAATTCAGACACAGTCAAGAGATACTATACTTAGATTATTTACATTTCCTCATCTGATATAATTGAATTATGCTTGACCTGGTTCCCATTTAAGTGGGGATACCTAGGTAGCCTTATGGGTTCGGTTATATCATAATAAAATTTTCATTTCCACGAAGATAAAAAATTGGGGCAGAATTTTGAGAAGGGTCCTCAAAATTCTAGAGCAAGTCCAACCAACGCCAACATGTGTCAGACGGTCAGTAATCAGTTAAGAAACTGTGGTAGAATTTTGAGAAGGATTCACAAAATTCTGAAGAAGGTTCAGCAAGATCCATTATCTGCAAACAGCCGAAAGATCATCTACTAAACTAGGGCAGAATTTTGAGGAGAACCCTCAAAATTACAACATAAGAGAGCTGCAATGCCTTTGAGATGTGTTACAGTCACTAGTTCATCTAAAAGTATCAATATATTTCTGAAATAACTCTATTTTTATCAACAATTACGAAAAACTCTATTTACATAACAGTCAGGTGTTACCTAGGGGAACTCGAAAGGGGATTTCAGGATGGAACAAAGGAAGGCCAGTGGACAGAAGCAAAACCGTAAAACCGTTCACTCATCCAGCCCTAGATGTTGCGTCCGTTATTGTAATGACTTCACCGGTATACTATGCCGATGGATCCGGAACTACATACGGCCTGATTCCTGCAAAACCAGGGATATGTAGGCAGCTCAGAAGCCAGGGTGCGGCCTAATCTCTCGAACCGTTTCGCTCGATCAAAATTGGCCATCATATCTTTACCGGACAAACTCTTTCATCCTTTCCGGGTAAAAAGGGGCAGTTGTTGATACCCAGTTTTTCCCAAAAAATTTTAAAATTGCATATATACCTTCAAAATCATGCATTAATAGCAATTGGTATTTTTCCACAATTTTTCTATAGTTTTATTAATTTATCCAGAATTTTATTTCCAATAAATAATTACAAAATGGCATTATAAGTGATTTCAAAAGCATTTCTTGATTTAATTCATTGTTTATGGTCCTATTTAAACAAAATTATTTCATAATTAGCCAAATTGACATCATTTGGCTACAATTGCAATAACTTTGCAATTATAGCTCAAGCATATAATTTTGTACTATTTTTACCAAAATTTAGTCATTTGTATTTTTAAATACTAAATAATAATTTTAAACTATTTTCTATGCATGAAACTCATTCTTATAATTATTAGCTATTTTGTAAATTGTTTTAATTAATTTGAATTAGGTATTTAACAAATAGCCTAATTTCATTTCAATTCTAGCCTAAATTAAACCAGACCCAAACCTGATTAAATCAGCCCAATACCCCCAAGGCCCAATCCACTATCCTACCCGACCAATCCCTGTTTAATCCGGACCATTGATCATTTTTTATCAACGGAGCGGATTCGTCCTTACCATAATTAATCCTAAAGACTACCCCTCCCTTCCCCTCTCATTTTCTCTCATTCTCTCTGTCGTTACATCTCTCATCTCTCTCTCAAAATCCTCTTTGCTAAACCTAGTCCCTCTCACCGGTCGTCGCTTTGCTAGTCATTATGGTGGTCTCACCACCCTCCCAGCCTCACGGCTCTCCCTCATACATTGGGTTTTGCTGCCTTGAGATCCTTAAAGGAACCAGAAGGCGCTTCATTCGCCTTCCATGATTTTTCATGTCATTTTCCTACCGTTCATGGCTGTTCGAGTAAGATTCTACCATTTTCGGTTAAAACCTGTAATTTTTGAGCCGATCCTCTCTCTTTGGGTTCTCTCTCTGAAACCCTGATTTTGACTCTTGATTTCTAAGATCTGTAATAAGATCTGAGTCTATTCGAGTTATCTTTAGTGTTTTCTTAAGGATTTCTCCGATTTCTTCTAAAACGACTATTCGTCTTCAAACTAGGGTTTCTTGACCCCTTTTCAAAAATGGCTTTTCCTTCTAATTTTAGCATTTTTCTATGATTTTCACCATGTTTAAATGTTTATTTTAGTTTTCTCATTTTATCCGAGTTATTATGTTAAAGCCCTAAGTTTCTTGGGTTTGGCCTGTGATTCTAAGATCATTTTGATAATGTGTTCAACTAATTTGTATGTTTCTGTGATTCTGTGATTTTTACCCTATGTTTGCTTGATAGGGTTTCTGATTATGATTATTCCTACCTATTATGTGATTTTACCCTATTTTGTTCATCAATGTTTCTGATTCTTCACTTCTCCTACCTGTATCATATTTATTCTATTAATTCAGACTATGCTCTATATGAATCCCTAATTTTTATATGATTTTGCCCTACTCGGCTTCTTAGAGTTCTGATTTTGCTTACTATGTGCTTGCTCTCATAAAGTTGTGCTAAATTAGTGCTATTTTCTACTTTTGAATCCTTGAGTCTTTGCGATTGATCCTTCACTGATTTCGCACAATACTCTCTACTAATTTTTATCCTTGTAAAATATATTTTGACCTTATTCTATGGTCAATTATGGTGTTAATTGATTTCTTAAGTATTTTCCTTGATTGAAATATGATGAACCTAGCCTCTATTATATGTTGTGTACTTGTACTATGCTGAAAATATTTCCTTATTCGTTATGCTCAGCCTTATACGGCTTCTTTCCTTATTTGTCACATGTTTATTACCGTTTGAAGTTAACTCCTCAATCGAAGGGAGTACTTATCTTGATTTTATGCTGATTGATTCTGAGTCCCCATAATTACTGATGAACTTTGATTTTTACCTTATTTGCTACCCGCTTTTAAACTATAAATACCTTGGTCTTTCATTAGCACACACACGAACACATTGGTTCAAAAGCTCTCTCTCACTCAAAACTTTCTGCTCTCTCTTTCTGTGTTACTTACTATTATTCTGAATTAGCCGGCTGCAAGCCAAGGCTGACTATTGTGCTCTCCTGCCCCTTCACTTTTGTGTTTACTATCTTCTTTACTGGTATGTCCTGATTTCAATTTAAGTCTCAAAAACAATATGTTTCTTTTTCTCCTTCAGTTCATCATGTTCCTGATTTGTTTCTATCTTTGTTTCTGTTGTTCAACATGTAATTAATCTCTTTATGTTAGTTATATACTACCCCTTAGGATCAGCATGTTTATCTTCTTGTAGTTAATATGACTTGATCCCCTTTTATGTCTAACTGATTGTAGTATGAATCTCTCTTTGGCAAAACAATTTGTACCTTAAAGTTATTTGGCTCTGTGTTAATTTTAAAGTTCATGCTGTACCCCAATCCCATGAACCCTTTAAGAGCTTCTGATGCTGTATCTATGTGGACCTCTGCCTGTTATGTGTTTACCATCATGTGCTCTATGTATCCCCAAACCCTATCACCCCTGTGTATAGGTTTGTTCCTTCTGTTTTGGTTCTGTGTAAGTATTGTTGAGTTGGTTTTGGCTCCATGTTTGATCTGCTGTTGTCTAATCATGTAACTCTCTTTTTTCAAAGTTGTTTTACTGCATGACTCCCTCTTTTACTCCCCAAAACTGTTTCAAACAAGTCTTTTTAACACTGTTTTCTTACTAAAACCCTTTCAAAACTATGTCAAGAACTCTTAGTTTACTCTTAGACATTTAAGTTCTGCCCCTCTAATGTATGACTGCTTAGGGATCCCTATGAGATCCCTCTTAATTCTGATGCATTAGAGCTGGCCCTTCCATACTGCACTACTCAACTATGATTATGAAATTTGGGTGTGAGCACTGCCTAGGATCCCTTGAGGTCCTTAGAGAACTTTGACACACCCGGATTATATGAAAGGCTGTGAGGCAATCTGGTATTGGAAATTCTTGAAATCTAGGCCTATTTGTAGGCTCCCTATAGTGTAACTTTTTGTTTTTCCTATCTACTTATGTAATTCATTCGACACTGGTTTGTAATAATTGTTGTAAATGAATGCTGG
The DNA here is from genome assembly GCF_000393655.2 of Nicotiana sylvestris. NCBI lineage: Eukaryota > Viridiplantae > Streptophyta > Magnoliopsida > Solanales > Solanaceae > Nicotiana > Nicotiana sylvestris. Next base: position 118,870,081 of record NC_091064.1, on the reverse strand, counting down.
GGATGACTAGTGAAAGGGGGTAGTTATACATGCTATAAATATCAAGGGTAGAAACCATGCTTTAGGTTTACGTTTCCTATATGCGCAATAGAATTCATGTTTAGGACCAACATGTGCAAAACATATCATGCATTAGAGACCATGCTCCCTAGATTTTTTATTATGTATGCTGTTTTTAGTATCTCATTTTGGCATCCTTATTATCACTTAGGAATCCTTTTCCTAGGATAAATAACAGTAATAATAAACTGTTCTTCACACAATCATGTCTGATAATTCTGCAATCATGTCGTGCATATTAGAATTCCTGCTTTAGGAATTCTACATATGAATCATTCTGTACCCCTTATGTGCATTAGACACCATGTTTTAGGATCTTGTTCGTATTCGGTCAATTACACCTAGTTTAACTACTGATGCATGAAAAAAAGGGATATAAAACAGTCTCATCCTATTTAAGCAACTGGTAATATACTGTCTCTCTTAACACTTAGAACAACATGCCTTAGGTGTGATAATTACTACCCTGTTTTAATAGTTCTGGTAACAGTTGTGCATTATCCCACGCCTAGGAAAGCCTTAGGTAGTCAACTTCTATAAAACTGGAAACTATTCTTTGTGTTTACAGCTTAGTGGTTAACATGCTTGAAATCAGTAGGCAAACTGATTAGGGCTCCTGCTTCTGAGTTCATAAAATAAAACTGCATATCTTCTGTGTCTTGATATTCACTTAGACATCATGTCTTATGATCGTGTTTAATAATACAACTCTTGTTTGTGTTTGAGTCGTGCTATTTACATGCATTATCTGTGGAGGTAAACCTAAGCCTCTAATTGCTTCTTTCTTGCCTTTATTTGCTAAAGTCCTATTTGTTCTTGCATGTCGCCTAGTATTTTCTCCTTTTAAACCTTAGGGGGTCTGTCTAGAACTGCCTATAGGTAGAGGTCCTAATTTCATCCAGGACCATTAAGAAGGGACGGTTAACATCACGCATAGAGATCGTTAAATAACAGTCGCTTAAATAACTGCTAAGGGGTAGGAAGGATAAATGTGGATATGATGACTATGCGCTAATGTCACATGTAGCCCCGCATTGAGGAGTGTTTACCGGACATTGCGTCGGGTGATCCTGTAGGCTAACCAACCTAGGACCCCTCCTTTCCCAAATTCCTTTTGCTTAAAACTTTATTTTTATATGTACACAACTTGTTCAAATCTTTTGTCTTATTATCTGAGTCATACAACGTCCAATATGCTTTATTTGTAATTATTTGTTTCAACTATTTATTTGTTAATGGACTAGTTCATAAGTATAAGTTCGGTCGGGACCCACTGTTGTGGACCGAGAGGGGTGCCTAACACCTTCCCCTCAAGGTTATTTCGAGCCCTTACCCTAAATCTCTGGTAATGCAAATCAGTCCAAGAGTTAATCGCTCTAGGTGCCCTAACGCACCATAATCCGTTAGGTGGCGACTCTTCAAAACCCAAATTCCCAAAAGGAAATGAGTTATTTTCCCCATGAACGTCGAAACCCGGACTTCTCTCCGCGGAGGGAAAAAAAGAGGCGCGACACCCTCTTCAATCCTTCTCAAAAGCTCCAAAAATCGCTCAACAATGGAGGAAATGGACAAAAAATCACGAAACCCACTTTTAACCATTCTTCCCCAGATATTATTTCCTTCTTCGCGAACATGGCCTCACTCTCGCGTTTGAGTAGGACAAATTGCACTGCCTCTCCACCATACCCTTCGCGTACGCGATACACCCTCCGCGAACGCGATGAACAAAAATCTTTGCAACAAAAACCAGCAAAATTGCCAAGTCCAAGGTCAAAATATTGATCCGTTAACTACCCGAAACTCACTCGAGGCGGTCCTCAGGACCTCAACCAAACATACCAACATATCCCATAACATTATTCAAACTTGTTCCAACCTTTGGAACGCTCAAAACAACATTAAAACACCAAATTTGCATCGGATTCAAGCCTATGAATTCCAAAAACTTCCAAAGTCCGCTTTCGATCAAAAAGTCTATCAAACCTTGTCCAAATGACCTGGAATTTTGCACACACGTCACAAAAGACACATCGGACCTACTCCGACTTTCAGAATTCTATTCCGACCCCTATATCAAAATCTCACCTATCAACCGGAAAACGCCAAAATCCCAATTTCGCCAATTCAAGCCTAAACCTTCCACAGACCTCCAAAATACATTCCGATCACGCTCCTAAGTCCCAAATCACCTAATGGAGCTAACCAAATAATAAAATTTCCAATCCGAGATCATATACTAACAAGTCAAAACTTGGTCAAATCTTTCAAATTTTAAGCTTCAAACTGAGAACTGTTCTTCCAAATTCATTTCGATTACCTTGAAAACCAAAACCGGCAATTTACATAAGTCAAAATACATCTCACGGGACTAGTCATGCCCGAGAACTAGCGAGCGAAGTGCAAAAGCTCAAAACGACCGGTCGGGTCGTTACATCCTCCCCCACTTAAACATACGTTCGTCCTCGAACGTGCCTAGAGTTGTTCCGAAAACCATCAAATCACTATGTAACTTTACCCTGCACATACCCGGGGGTGATCCCATGTCACCCTATCTCATATAGGTGCGATAACACAATGTAACTGAAATTTCACAATCCTACCTAGACTATAAACCTTAGAACCACATTTTTATCTCTAAAATCATCTTTAAGATCAGAATCCCTCATATATACACTGAATAAGTTCGAATCAGCTGTGATGAACTGTACTTGCAACCTCAAATGCAATTACATGATATACCACATAACTTAAACACTCGTAGCGATAACTTCTAATCACAACAGTTGCTCCAAACAACCGAATATCGATAATAAACCTCTCATAATAAAGGCCTCATTCCGACACTTCGTATACTGCCAATGACGAATGAGATACGCAGAATGTTATAACCATTCCTCAGATCAACCATTCATGAATCTCCCTCTCCTTTGGCAAGGACCATAGCAAATTTCTGAGCCGAACATCGATATTATCCTTCCAACACATCGAAACCGAATCCATTTGTATTCATTATAGATCCCAACGATCTCATCTAATCCAACACAACCACTTTGGTGACATGACACATCAATACAATCTAAAGCCACAACTCGTGCGATCCGTGCACCAATAAGCAACAATCCGAACATACTCAAATCATGATAATGACTCAAATGAGATAGCTATTTCGCAAGCTCACCAGTACCCCCACAATACATGCTAAGGACCCAAAACACACAAATCTAACCCGAAGGATCATACCTCCACATAACCTCACTACAATGCGCGATCCTATTCAAACATTAATCCACATGAATCGCCTCAAGTCACTATGCTCAAAATCAACAACCACGTGCAATTTGGTGCCTAACACCCAAAAGTGAATCACTATAACCATGGAGAAGCAAATGACGCAATGCCATATCAGTCCGAAAGAACATACCTAATGCGCAACAAATCATGCAATGCCCGATTACCCGTCTCGCTCAAATTTTGCTATAAAGCTCAAATTGAATCGCACCATATGCATATAACCAACAAATCACAACTCCTCATAACACAGAAGAGTAAATAATAGATCGTTCTAGAACACGGATAAGCTCAACAACAATCGAATGACACATCTCTGAACAATAACAATTCGGAGCCAACAATTTCGACCCGGTGCAGAACACACATCCATGTTGGGCCTACCAATGAACCACACATCAACTCTGGTTAGCCACAACAGATAAATAACCCTCCGAAGGTTCACAATGACTGAGTCATAGCACATACTGCCATCTGACTAGCTTACTCACATCTTCACAGTCCACAACCGCGAAATAACCTATTTATGAGAACTCCAGTCTCCAAATTCGTAAAGCACACGAATCACCATATCTGATCCCAATCCTTGATACCAACTCCACCGCCCGAATCTCTAACACATCCCTGCTACTCGATTATCCCACAAGGGGTACTTCTAAAAATTCTCCTGTGCCACCAAGCAAACCTTGAATATCAACAGTCAATCAGACAAGATAGTGCCACAATACCAATAAAGCATCCATAACTCAAACACATCACCCTTTCTAAAATGTATACTCTCATCAAGCCACACCAATCAGTGATCTCATTTATCTAGTCATCTAAAGCTGTCCATGCTGCCTAAAAATTTATGACCTTCATTTCAAAACTAAACCGTGACGTTACACATGCAAATCTCGACCTCACACAACATACTGCATATACCATACCATCCTATGATAAATGTGAGAACTTCATAATCCACTCCGAGCTACAAGCAACTACGTACTCAGCCAACCAAGAACTTTTCCATTTGATCTCATCTAGGAGAAATTCATTATACATCCCATGCTCCTCATGCCAGTAGAAAATATATATCTCTAACCGTGGTAGAAACCATCAAAAACTCTCCAAATTCCATTTTCACAAGACCAAACCGTTAGAACTAAATTTCTCTAACTCAACCCAGCTACGCAGGCTATCAAAACCTAAGAGCATTGCCACAAAACACCTGTAGAAACCTAGTGCATCATAAACACCCAAGAACCGATCATATCCGTTACCCTGCCAATCCAACCTTCTATCAAGCTGTCCTAATTCTCTGAGTTCCTTCCGAATTACCTTCAAATTGATATGTTTTCTTGCTAGTACACCACTATCCTTAACTAAAATTTGCCCCACGAGCTTTAGCTAAAAATCACATCGCCCTAAGGCTCATAAACCCTCGCATTCCTCTAAAGCACCCCCAAAAGTACCACAGCCGAGATACCCGCTCTGAAAAAACATTCTGCGAATCTAAATTCATTACCTTCAACTTCCTGATACTTATGTGTAGAATCAATAAATGATATAGAAATACCACGAGTCTTGATACCCTCCAATGCAAACCTTAGATTCTAGCCAAATATACAACATGAAAATATCCAATTATCACATGAAAAATCTTGAACCCATTAGAACCACTCTCGAGAGTCATCCACTCTACTCAAACCGCAATTAGACCGATCAAATGGACCGGATGACATGTGCTCCCTTAGCACTCTAACATCGCAGAATGTAACCTCACCTTTATACAACCAAGCAACTTTCTGCTCTATGCCCCGTACATCCTTTGCCGATAATAACTCAAGTCATTCCATGATTCTCATACACCCATAAATCATAACATAACCTTTATTGAAATTTCCTTCACTCAAGCCATCCTCGGCCTCAACCTCCGTAAGTCATAACTGATTCACCCATACGCCTCAAACTGGAACCAACATAGCACATAACCGTGCAATCAATTAAGTAATAGCAGACTCCACCACTTAGCTCAAAGCCATAAATCAAAACACACAATAACTCATAACGCATATACTCTATTACTGCCATAATATCATAGTGAGATTAAACTTAATCCTTCATAAGCTCGTGAAACACGGACCATCTAGTACTTTAAATCTTCTGCAAATCTCGCATTCACCCTCATAACAGTCAAGCCCACTCTCTTAGGCAACCCAAATTCAAATTGCAACATATATTTCACCGGTAACAGAGATCTTCCAATGAACAACATGAAGGATCATGCAATCTTCAGAACAATCCGCAGGAGATAGCCCACCTGCCTCGCCTCAAACTAACATCTCCTTACACCCTTCCGTCGTCATAAATATTACACAATCACTTAATCTTCCTGAGTCTAAATTCATCTCACAACGTGAAATCAACGTCACTTCCCAACTAGGCAACATAATAAGGTCCTTCAACACGCCCATAACTCGAGCTAAACATCAAATCATGATGGAAACCAAGCACCAGATAGTTCTCACTACCCCAAGCAGACCCTTTTTGTCTCGTTCAAATCATATGCACGCATCTCGCATTCACATCATACTCATCTCGTAGCAATCCAGCCATCACTCCCACCAATAGGGACACTATCGGACATAAAATCCAAAAGCATGTGCTTACACAATCAATGCCTCAGTGCTCATGCTATAGGCAAAACCAGGCCTCAAGTCCTTCAGGCTGGCCCAACATCAACACATAGAGATCGCACCTTGCCCCTCAATCAGGGAATCACAAGCCATTGATGCATATCTGATACTGAACGCTCATGCGCACATATGAACACGTGGAAGGAATTTCAAGAGTTACATTTCAAGCTAAATCAAGGACGAACTACAATAATTCAAGAATGTGAAGTTTTTCCTAAAGGTTCTGCAGCCTCCCGAGGATAAATAAAGATGTATCTGTACCGATTTGCAAGACTCTACTAAACCTGCTCATGACTAGTGAGACCTATGTAACCTAAGCTCTAATACCAACTTGTCATGACCCAAAAACCGATGATGGCGCCTATCGTGAAGCTAGGCCAACCGACACAACTCCCGAATAAACCATTATTCAATAAAAGTTATTTTTATATCATTTATTGATCAATAATCTCATGATGTAAGTTTAAATGAATAGTGCAGAATAAATACACAAGCCCGACATCGGGGTGTCACTAGTCATGAGCATCTACTACAACTGTCTAACAACATCAAGACCAATATGGTCGGAAAAATTACAAGAATACATTAAGGAAGAATAAGGAGGGAGAAAAATAGGGTGTGAACACGTGATTTTTGCCCTACGAGAACTATTCCCAAAAAAAAAACTCAAAATAAAATAATTTTCGTTTGTTTGCAATTGTTGTGAATTTTGGGTTTTTTTTCTTATATTGTTTGCATTTCGTTCGTGCATGTTTATGTGTTAAATTAATAAAAAGAATACAAAAATGTTTGCATCTGCATTTAGGATTCGATTCTACAATTAGGAGTAATTAAGTTGGTTTTACAAGAACAAAAATCATAAAAATAATGTACGTTGCAGTTTTAGCATTTAATGTCCAAATTGTGTGATTTTATCGTTAATTGCTATGTAATTGTGTCTTAATTGTTATTAAGAGTTAATTAGTACTTTTATAAATTATTGAGTTCTATAGGTTAATTTAGAATTTTTAGAATTTTAGTTTTATTTTAAGAAAAGAAAAAGAAAAAGAAGCAATGGAAATAAAAGAAGAAGAAAATCGGATTGGGCCTTTTCTTCAATTTTAAACCACAGGCCCAAAGAACCAAACCCCCACCGGGTCGACCCGACCCGGTCCGCCCCATAACCCAAACGAACCCCAACCCCCCTTTTCTATTTTTCATTTTTCATTCCCTAACAACAATAAAAAAACCCTAAAAAACCCTACCCCTGCTGCTTCATCTTCTTCGTCGTCTTCTCCAACGGTGACCACCAACACCCCAGCCTCCGCCTCGTCGTCGAAACCAAGCGACCAGTCTGCTTCTGTTATCCCCATAACCACCAGCGAGTAACTCCAGCTCGAACGCCCGTCGACCATTCTTCAGTCGAGCAACTGCCATCTCCATTCCCGTCGACGAACCACCAAACCAGCGACGCGACCAATCAGCCTCACCGTCGATTCCATCAGCTCTCCTACTACAGACGAACGTCCATCTCCAAACCACCACGCCTGAGCTTCATCATCAACTGCTTCACATATTCCTCACTTCGTCGTTCATCTCCAGCCAAGCCAGCCCGTTGCCAGCTGACCATCGACCACCCTTTTCCGTCGAGCAGCAGCGAGCAGCAACATCTCCAAGACCCTGCTGCTCCAGCTCCACTGTCACACCAACGACCCCTTCGTCGTCTCCCAGTCCTTCTCCATAACCATCCTCCAGTCCAAAACGAGACCAGCCATCCGAGGTCGGGCTCAGTCGTACGTCAAAGCAGTGCGTCGAGGTTCCGTTCGAGTCCGTGTCTGTTAATCAAGTGTCGAAACAGTGTCGTGAACGAAGCTGTGTTTCATCGGAAGTTTATCATTGTTCGACGTCGGATCATTAGCATAAAGGTCAGCCATAGCTCGTTCACAGATTTCTTTTTAGTTTTTTGCTTTTTCTTTGGAATTTCGTTTTCACTGTGTGTAACGGAGCAAGAAAGTGCAGTAGTAAATGTCATATCTCTTACCTCGAATCTATGCTATTCACGGACCTATTTGTGGTTTCGTTTTAATATGTGAGTTCATTTTGATAAAATTTTCGCATGAAGTATCCTACAGCATATTCATTGAAATTATATGTGCGTGCGTTTTGACGACTTTCCTATCGTTTTGAGTTCAATTGATGATTGTGTTTAGTGATTTGGATCTACTTGTTTGTTCTGCTAAGTTTGTTTTGATATGAATCTGGCTTTGTTGAATTGTCCTAATGTTGTTGATTGGAAGTTAGTTTCATGTGTTCAATTAATCAATTGTTAGGCTTGATTTGGTTATAGCTGATATGGTTTGTAGTACAGATTAAAAGGGATCGGGGTAGGATGGTAATTTCAGTAGTTTCAGGGGTATTTTGGGATTTAAAGTCTTAAAAAATGATTAATTTGAGTGCTTCGTCCACTAAGCACTAATAATGTTAAAATAATACATTGTTTAATATAGTGGGGGACAAAACATATAGTAGTGGGGAATAATGGAATTAAATAAAGAAAAGATAAGGGTAGTGGGGAACAAGTGAATTAAAAAGAGCACAAGACATATAGTAGTGGGGAACAAGGTATGCAAGTGTTGGGAACAAAATAACTTCAAACAAGAAGACACTTGATAATGGGCTGCAGGGAATATCATGGAGGGAAATACTTTCTTAATCAGTTAATGCTCCTAAGAGCTGGAAAGTTAAGAAAGTTTGGATATAAATAAGAGGAGTTTTACACAGTTTAGAGGGGAGAAAAAAGATTCTGAAAATCTTAAAAGAGTGCTGGAGAGTTTAAAAAGAGGAAAAACAAAAAGAAAGAGAGGGTTTTTCATTGCATCTGTAGGAGTAACTCGAATTCGGGACAGTGAACCTGATTCCTTTTTGAATGCTTAATTGGTTCAGTGGTCTACGAGTTCAGTTTTGAGTTTAATACACGCGTGGTTGAGTCTGTTTGTGGGGATGATGGTTATTGCTATTTTGTCTTTTACAAACTTTTGGGGCTGTTCTATCGAGCTTGTTAGGTTTTCTTCAAATTTTTCTGAGCCTCGAATTTGGTTTGAATTGCCGCTGTTGGGTTGCTGTTGTTTTGCTGTGTTACTACTGTTGCTGACTGCTCCTTCATCTTCTTGTATTTCCATTATCCAGGTACATGTTCTAAAGCTCTCAAATTTAATGGAAAGGAAGTAAAGAGTTGTTGGAATGGATTTCTGAATTTCTCCTGTTTCTTTGTGTTTAATTTAATGTATAAGCAGTAGTTCACTTGATATCGCATAGTATGTATTAGAATGACTTTGGAATGCATAAACTGGACTGTTGAATCTATTTCTACAAACATGTGAATATCAACTGTAATTAATCTTAGTTTGTGATTACTAGTTATGAAATATAGTGTAGTTAATTCTTTTTCAGTAGTCGTGTAATAGTTTCAAATAGGTTATGCCACAAAACAGGTTCAAATAGTTCATGGAAATCAGCATGTTGGTTTAATAGGGTTAGTTCTGAAATTGCGAGTTCACTTGAGTATGTAACATCATTTTAAATAGCAATGTGAATAATGTTAGTAACTAATATTCTCAAATGTTAGTGATTGATGTTAGCCTGATGTCAGTTTTTAAGCATTGACGTATTTCTTCAACAAGTCATAAAAAGAGTTAAAACAATGGCTTTGTATTACACATAGTTAATTCCAATAGTTCAATTCATCTAATAATGTTAGTCTTAATTAATCAAAGAATAGTTAGTTTTTTTTATATTACTGGGTGTCAATCTCGTGTTCTATTCATAATCTCAACTTTAGTGTTATTAACTAATAGAATAAGGAACGATACAATCTCCCTTGAGTAAGCTCTGTTGCAATTTTCCGTTTGCATTTGTCTTAATCTAATAAATAATAAGAGGCACGAGCTTATAAACATGTAACTAATTAGGACCTCTTCTCTTTTATTTTAGAGACGAACTTAATAGAAAAATATAGTCACTTTAGGATTGTCCTTTTAAAATAAATGAGACGAGCCTCGACAAACAAAAACACACAAGCTGCGGGGCCCTCTATACGTGTTGGTAAAATTACTTAGACTTCGGGATGGGCCGTTTAGCAAAATTTCACGGCCTCACCCAAAATAATGATACACTAGTCGTTTTAGGTGCGCCTTTAATAATTTACTTTTTTAAACTCGGGTGCACATTTATGTGACCCAAATCCAAATTTCAACGGAGTCGAGATGTGTCAACAACCACGGGTGCGTTGATGTGACGTGGATCGAGATGTGTTTTCACGACGTTGCAATTCTCGTTGGAAAAAAACAATAATAAAAGCGGTAAGAAGTTTAAATTTGCACATAGGTTCAATATGAATTAAAATCAGATAAATAAGCCGAATATGACAGTTGAGCAACCGTGCTAGAACCACGGAACTCGAGAATGCCTAAAACCTTCTCCCGGGTTAACATAATTCCTTATCCAGATTTCTGGTTCGCGGACTGTGATACAGAGTTAATCTTTTCCTCGATTCGGGATTCAACCGGTGACTTGGGACACCATAAATCTCCCAAGTGGCAACTCTGAATTAAATAATAAATCCCGTTTCGATGGTCCTTTAATTGGAAAAACTCCCTCTGCGCCCCTTTGCGGTGGCGCGGGTAAAAAGGAGGTGTGACAGCTCTGGCGACTCTGCTGGGGATTCGACCCAGAATCTCTGGTTCAGGGTTCAGAATTAGAGCTTAGATAAATTGTTATATTTGGCTTTATTTGATTTTGTTACATGTTTAGGCCTAATGTGCTAAATGCTTCCTTTACCGCTTTGATATTATCTGAACTGTATATAAACTGTGCCGAAACCCTTCTCTTCTTACCTCCGGGGATGAGCTTGCTGGTCGAGACTCCCTATTATGTTAGTGTCATACCTTGAATTAAGAAAGAGGCCGGACAAGTTACAAAGCCGGACGATCCCGCGGGTCCCCGGTAGGTAGCCCCCTCCTCGATTCGAGTTGTCCGCTCGGGTACACAGTCTAGAACAAATACCCAGGTTACGAACCTAGAATAACTCAGCTTCACGCCGGATCCCTAGTAGGAACGTTGGTCTGCATCATGTGCATTTGACTTTGGAGGCTCAACATAGGGGTCGGGTCTGTCTAGGACAGGTGTACCAAAACGACAAAAGACCATCCTGATACATCCAACTTGCTGCCTGTGCATTTGTTTCCTTCGGACTCGCATGCTGACCGGCTTTTGGATACTTTGAGAAAAGAGAGATAGAGGTAGTTAATCGCCTGTTTTGAAAAATCAATAGCGTCGAAACTCTGTCGAATTTTTGAGAAAATGAAAAAAAAAAGGGAAAGAAAAGGGGTTTTGTTTATGAAAACTGGTTTTATTTGCCATTGAAAAGAGTCTTGTTTTCAAAAGAAGTTTGTTTTATCGGCCCGAACTACGCCGGTTTGATTCTCACAGGGCGCGAGATACGTAGGCAACCCCCCATCGGGTCCAACCTCCCTTTTTGCAAAAATAGCCAAAAAAAATGTCAAAATTTTTAATCTTTCGTCATAAATAAGTCGGGTGATTCCATTCTTGTAAAAATAGTCGAATGTCCCTAAAAAGACGCCGGAAGGCTGTTTTTGCGAAAATAGCCACTTTTGGTCATTTTCAAGGTTTTGTCCGGTTGGTAAAACACAGCCTTTAAATCTTCTTCAAAGTGCTGAAAGGCCGTATTGACTGTCAATTTTAGTTTATTCTTTCTTTGAGTCCAATGAGTGTTAATCACCCCAATCAAACATACAGAATGAGCCCGGGTCCAAGTTTGCCGGTAATAGTTAGGAGCAAGATCCCTTTGGAGTTGCGCTTGTGGTGGGAGGATTTGGAAAAGTCAGAGCGAGATAAGATCAAACTACATCTGGGAGGTCTCACCAGTTTGTTGAACGTCAGACCCAGATGTGACATCATAAAGGCTTTGGTTACATTTTGGGACCCAGCCCACAACGTATTCCACTTCTCGGATTTTGAACTCACCCCAACCTTAGAAGAGGTAGCAGGTTATATGGACATTACTGAGGGCTAAGGCACAAATATCTGATTGCTCCAAGAGCCGTCAGTTCGCACAAGTTCATGGATCTACTAAAGATAAGCAAGGGAGTCCCGTACTCTGAATTGGATATGGGTTTTTATACTCTGCAGTTCATATACCAGAGGTATGGGCATATAGGAGGGTTCGACGATCTGGAAAGCGGGGTTTGCAGCAAAGGAAATCGGTAAGTGTCGGGATGATTTGAAGAAGTCTGAGGATACCATAGCACAACTCCGGACACAATGGGCAAAGAGAACGAAAGAGCGCACACAGTACTTACAGCAGGCAAGGAAAGATCATGAAAAGACCATTGTCAGTCTAAAAAGGAAGGTGACCACCCTAGAGAGCGAGGCGGCTAAACAAGCCAAGGCTTTTGAAACCGAGAGTAAACACTGCTATAATCTGATGGCCTCGATGGAAGATGAAATACAGCAGTTACGAAAACAACGTCTGCATGATTCTCAGGTTTTGAAGGCTAGAGGGGATCAGATAGAACGCCATCTCCTAGAGAAAGATCGAGCCAGGAACAAGATTATGACTATTGCTCGGGCTATCACCAGGAAATGTCGGGAGTGTGAAGACCTGACCTGCACTACCTTCTTGTCAGAAGTAATGATTTTTGTCAAACGGACAATGTACGAACTGGAGCAACTTGAAAGGGATCTCGCACCTAAGCCCGCGGCAAGGCCGAACGATGCCTCGCGGGCACCAACTTTTGGAGCTTTAATGTATTCATAGTTCGAGTCAGTGTTTTTGTTTTTAGAGTCTGTTGTCTGTCTGTATATTCTCTTTTGCATCAAAGTGTGTCAGTAGTTTTTTTAGTCCATAATTGGTTTTACTTCAGGTTTGTTCTCCTTTCCAAAAAATGTTTAGTTTGTATTATAATGTTTCAGTAAAGAAAATGGAAAATTCCCAAAAAATTTGCTTTCGCACTTATGTGGCAGAACTACGCCCGATCTGATTTATGCGGGGACATGATACGTAGGCAATCCACATAAGATTCGACCACCATCAAAAGAAAAAATATGTAAAAAAGAGAAAAATGAGAAAACAAAGAAAATAAAGGAAGGCGTTCAAAGGGAGCACAATTATAAGAAGCCGGAATGACGCATGTAACTGAAGCAAATGCATGATAGAAAGGGTTAACTGCCTAGTTGCATTGCATCCTCAATGTGCGTTTTCCTATCTGTTAAAAACCCTAACGCTAACATGTTGCTCTCGTTTTGTTCTTTTTCAATCTTTAGAAAGGTGGTTGGTTGTGGTTCTAAAGGTAACGCTTCTCTGCAACACAAAGGCAAAAGACAATGGCAGAGAATAACAGAACTGAGTGGGTTGGTACCGATAACTGAAAACAGCTAGTTGAACAGGACTACGGGTTGGTAGAAGAGGTAAAAATGTTGAGATAGCACATGGCGGACATGTATCAGGCCTGGATGAATGGGAAGGCACCACCCCCTCCACCACCTAGATTCCTAGATGCCACCCTTACCCAAGCTCTGAACACAATGCCAGATGATCCTCCATACCCTCCAAATCTACCCCCTTATCTCCAAGCTCACGATGCCCAATATTACCCCTTAGAGGTTGCCCACAAAGTTCCCAACTCATGCAAACAGAGCCTTCGGGATAAGTTACACATTGAAAATGAAAGGTTCACAGGAAGAGAAGGGAAAGATGGGATACCCAGGAAGCTGAAAGGCTTGGAACAATCCTTGAAAAACAAACAAGGAAGGGAAGACTAAGGTAGCATGACTTACAAAGAACTGTCTATGTCCCCTAACGTTCACCTGCCTGTGGGGTTCAAAGTGCCAAAATTTAACTTGTATGATGGGTGTGGAGATCCGGTAGACCACCTGAGGGTCTATTGCAGTGAAATGAGAGGCGTTGGTGAGAAAGATGACCTGTTGATGGCATATTTCAGTAAGAGCCTAACTGAGGCAGCTTTGGACTGGTATATTCGTCAAGATGTTGGTAAGTGGCCTATATTGGGTGACATGGCTCAAGATTTTGTTTGATACTTTCAGTACAAATCAGGCGTTACCCCAAATCGTTCCTCCCTAGCCAAAATGGAAAAGAAGCCGGAGGAAAGCTTTAGGGAATTTGGGCTCAGATGGAGGGAGCCAGTTGCTCGAGTCAATACCCCGATTGGTGAAGAAGAAATGGTTGAGCTTTTCCTACAAGCCCAGGGGCCCACCTACTTCAGTCATTTGATCCCGGCCTTGGGAAAGCCTTTCAAAGATGTGTTAAAAATGGGGGAGCTTGTAGAAGAGGGAATCAAGTCAGGCAAAATCATGAGTTGCTCGAAAGACATTCAAAACACCCCAGTAAGTTTGAGTGGAAGGAAGAGAAACAGAAAAGATGATCCGATGGGCTTTCTCGATCAACACTTCCAGCCTCGACATCGTCCCCGTGGATATCCTTGTGCACCAGATGATCCTCCCCAATGCCACTTCTCTCCACGAAACTCCCAAAATTGTGCATCACTTTCCCAGTACCCAGCTCCACAAAATGCCTATCCACCCTCACAAGTCTACCGAAAGCCCTATGGATCAGGTTTCCGACCCAATCAAGCATTTAAGAATGAGAGGTTGCTGAAAAAAGAAAAGGCTTTCACCCCTATTGGAGGATCATATGCCAGTTTTTTCCAAAAGTTGAAGCAATTGGACATGTTGAAGCCGATTCATATAAAAATGCCAAACCCTCTGTCAAAGAAGTTTGATTTTTCTCGAAGGTGCGCATATTGCTCAGATGCCCTGGGGCATGACATAGAGAAGTGTTGGAATCTGAAGAAAGCAATTCAGAAGCTTATTGATGCAGGTGACATTGTCGTGCAAAATCCAGATGCAACAGACACTAGCCAAAGTCCATCGCCTATTCGTAATGAGATGCATATGGTGAATATGACTTGTTTTGAAAAGGAATATGAGAATTCTTCTGAGATCCTCAGAGGTCCGCGCGCTGCAAAGTTTTCGGTGCTATCAGAGGTTGATCTTAAGAACGAGCCAGCAAAGGGAACCCAAAAGCAATTTGTTAAGAACAATGAGATGGACGTTTGTGAAGGTCCTAGTAATGTTGATGCAGAATTCAGTGGCTAAGATGCCGGCTTGGCAATTGGAAAGACGCTCCTTTCTTGGTTAGTCAGGGAGGAGTTTTTGGTGGTTTATTTTGTTGTCATTTCTGTTGTCTGAGTTATTTCAAGGTTGTAATCCGGATATTGTCTCGTGACTCAAACCCTTCTATCCTTTTAATTTTCCTAGTTTGTTTAGTCATAGTAACCCGTCTAGTGTTATCTAGGTTTGTTCTAGGTTTGTAACCCCAGTTTAGTTTGTTTGTTTTGTCGTCCAAACCCTTTCACCATCTATTTAATGCAATTTTCTGTTTTCCGTAATTTCCAGTCATTTTCGTTTAGTTCTCTTTTCTTTTTATTGTCCTTTTCCTGATTGATTCTAGTGACATGACATGCACACGTAATTCCAGGCCTGGTCTTAGAAGTCGGTTTAGTCATGAAACAATGAAACAATTTTGGAAATGATAGGGACGTTTGAGGGAAATAAGTAAAGGCATTTTGAGATCCCTTCAAGCCCGAATTGTGTGAAACTGGGGTAGATAGAACATAAAGAAACCCTATCGAAATGTATCATGTCGCATCGGGAAAGTCTGCCCAAATCGGCAGGGGCCATTTGTGGTAATGAGAGTGAGGGTGTTGTCCTATGGTGCTCTGTAGTTGACAGATATATAATGTGCATGTGTGGACATGGTTATCAAGTCTGGTACAATCAAAAGATGTTACGAATGTTTTCCTTGGTTTGTTTAATTGTGTTGTTTGTACTTGGCATGTTTTGGAGATTGGAATGACGAAGGCATTTTTTTCTGCTATCTAAACACTTTATCCTTCGTTACCCCTTTTGAGCCTTATTTATTTTCTTTCATACCCCTCTTTTGGAATCAGTAGCAAAGATCAGAAACGCAAGCGTGAAAGATAAGTAAAGAAAAAAGAGAAAAGAAGAAGAATAAAACAAAAAAAAAAGAAAAAAAAGAAGAGAAGAAAAAGAAAAATGAAAAAAAGAGAAGTAAAAACAACAAAACAACGAAAAGTGAAAAGAAGGAAAGAAAAACACAACAACAAGGTAATTTCTATGACATGAACTACGTTCGACCTGATTCCTTTTAAGGATACGTAGGCAGCCTCACGGTTCGGTCTCATCAAAATAAAAATCCATAGTCCCCAAGCAAAGAAACTGGGGCAGAAGTTGCGGTGGTGGTAGTAAATCTGACTCCAAAAGTTGTAATTTTGAACCCATGTGAATTGTTTTGAGCCTTTTTTATTCCCTTTCTTTACGAAACCCTATCCAAAAGCCCATGTTACGGTCCAAAGAAAGACCTTCCGATCAGACTTCGAGAGATGCCAAGCCGAGCAAGTAGAGGTGAATCATATTAGGGGAAACACTCCGATCCAAACAAGGGAAAGGAAAAACGAGAGAGTCTTATTGGTGAAAACCCTCGCGGGCACCGTAAGGCGACGGTAAGTTGAGAGAAAGAACAAAATGAGAGAGGCTTGATGGTGAAAACCCTTCGGGCACTACAAGTCGAATAAGGATTGTGGCTGGATAATCGGAGCATCGAAGCCCAGTTTCACGGTTTAAAGGTAACACAAGAGTCAAATATCAGGATTACTTGACAGAATAGGCCACATGTGCATGTCATAGTCATTAGAGTTGGTATCCACGTCTGATTGGATTTTACTTTGTAGATTTCTTGTTAGGAATCATCTTTTTCCTTGTCCTTTACTCTGTTCCTTTTTGTCTTGTTTACTTCCTCTTCCTAAGTCTGTTTGGTCAAAATAAGTTTCAAAATTTTTCACCAACTTTCCAATTCCACAAGACGGGATCTGGCCAGCACATCAAAGTGGCATAAGTCAGGAAAGAACAACGAGCGCACTGAGTTGGTAATAATCAACATGCTTTGGGGTCCATCATAAATGCAAAGGTTGGTATATATCAATTCATGAATAGAGCAACAGATAGAGGGAATTGGGTCTGAACTGAGAAAGGGTATTTTCTGAGATAAGGATGGCAGAGAAAGTAGTTGGTCCATAAGCAAGCAAGGTCCTCGAGTGGAAATCAATCATCATGGGAAATGAAGGAGCAATCGCCCTCAAAATCAAGGCCACAAACCAGCCATCACTTTCAAAACTGACAAATTTTCTTTGCTTGAAACAGGAACGAAGCAGTGCAAGGAAAGTGATTCAAAAAGAAAAAAAAAGAGAAGAAAAGAAGAAGAAAAGAAAAAAAAGCAAAAAAAAAGAAAAGAAAAAGAGAAAAGAAAAGAAGTGAAAAATATAACAACAAGGAGATTCACTTGGGAACTACATTTGACCTGATTCCTCAAAGAAGGATACGTAGGCGCCTCACGGCTCGGTCATAGTGTAACAAAAAAAAAATCCCCAAGCAAGAAAAACTGGGGCAGAAGTTTGTATTTGTAATTTTGGAAAGAAAGTTTGATTCCAAGAGTCGTACTGTTTTGCCCACAAAATTATTTTGAACTCTTGATACCATACACGAAAACCCATATTGATGTCCAAAAAAGACCTCCCGATCAGTATCCGAGAAGTGCCAAGTCATGCAAACGAAAGTCGAGGATAACACCCCGATCCCCAGCAGAGAAGAGGATCATGAACTGGAAATGAATTGATAGCTGAAAAGAATCCCCAGCAGAGAGAGTCATATCGGCAACACTCCAATCCCCACCTGAAGGATAAAATAAAATGAGAGAGTCTTATCGGTGAAAACCTTCACAGGCACCATAAGGCGACGGAAGATGAGAGAAATAAAACGAGAGAGTCTTATCGGTAAAAACCTTCACAGGCACTATAAGACGACGAGAATTGAGAGAAATGAGAGAGTCTTAGTAGTGAAAACCCCTCGAAGGGCACTATGAGGCGACAAGACAAGATTGGCTGAAAGGATCCGCATTTGGCAAAGAGTTGAGTGCCTGTTTATCCCCAGCAAGTTGAGACCGTCCGAAAGATTGATTGATACAAGTAGACTGGGTTGATTAATTCGGAATGCACGACATGATCATTAGGATCGGTTATATCATTCAGATAAGTTCTTTTCTTTCTTTTTCCCCAGCATTTGTTCAGAAAGATTTCTTCTTTTTCTATCTTTTGAGATCATCACTTTTTCATTTCTTGGTCTAAAGACTTTATCTCCCCAGCAGTTTGTTTTTGAAAAGGATTTTCAAATCTTATTACTAGTTGCCAAGATGGTGCGAAAAAACACAATGTGGATAGGACGGGCCAAAGATAATGCAATGGAACGAGAAAGACGTTCGTTGCAAGACCAAATGATGGTTTGGTCTAGGATTCCAGGGGAAGTTGGAGAAAAACAGAAAAAACAACAGTGGAAAAGTTATGGATAAAATTCCAAGAGGATCCCCAGCAGATTTGTGAGATGCAGGAGCAACTCCGACAGATTATCGACCAAGTTCCGCGATGGTCGGACAACACAGAGCGGGGAAGGAAGAGAAAAGAAAAACCATCCCCAGCAGGAATATCATCCCTAGAAAATAATATCATCCCCAACAAGTTTTGTAATAAAACGCAAAGCAAGGAAAGGAAAAAGGGAAAAACCATCCCCAGTAGGAGTGGCACGACCACTCACCACGTTTTAAACTAACAAATTTTTCTTTGATTTGAAACAGGGAAAGGAAATGTTATTGACAGCGGGAAGACATGGCCACAAAGAAGATTATCAAACTGGGACAGAAAATTTTCTCTCATTGCGAAAATTTTCTTGAGATCAGATAGCCACTTGGGGAAGAGGGAAGATAACACAAGTTTTGAAGGAAGTAAAATCCCCAACAGTTTACGGGCGAAGGCAATACAAGTTTTAAAGAAAGCAATCTTGGAAGAAGAAAGATAACCCACGTTTTAAGGGTAGTGGTCTTTGAATCAGTATCATCCCCACCATTGTTAAAGGGAGGAAAGCAACTAGTCTTAGAGAAGGAAGATAATTCCCCAGCCGTGTTATCCCCGACAGGTTTCAGTGAAGTGAAAACACCAGCTTGAGGAAAGTAGTTCCAGTGGAAGGAAGGCACCAACTTTAAAGGAAGTAGTCTGTGAAGAAGGAAAATAACATAGTTGTGAATAAAACACCGGTGTTGTCCCCAGCAGTTTTCGGAGGAATAAGACACCAGTTTTGAGGGAAGCAGTTGAAAGAAGATGTTTCAAGTTAAATGAGTCAGGAGTCTGCATGTAGAATGGAGGCGATATACTTTTAAGAAATAGTTGAAGTCAGGAGCCCGCCTGGAGAATGGAGGTGTTGTATTTTTAAGAAGTTGTTGAAGTTAGGAGCCCGTCTGGAGAATGGAGGTGTTATATTTTGAAGAAGTAGTTGAAGTCAGGAGCCCGCCTGGAGAATGGAGGTGTTATACTTTTAAGAAGTAGTTGAAGTCAGGAGTCCGCCTGGAGAATGGAGGTGTTAAATTTTTAATAAGTTGTTGAAGTCAGGAGCCCGCCTGGAGAATAGAGGTGTTATATTTTTAATAAGTTGTTGAAGTCAGGAGTCCGCCTGGAGAATAGAGGTGTTATATTTTCAAGAAGTTGTTAAAGTTAGGAGCCCACCTGGAGAATAGAGGTGTTATATTTTTAAGAAGTTGTTGAAGTCAGGAGCCCGCCTGGAGAATAGAGGTGTTATATTTTTAAGAAGTTGTTGAAGTCAGGAGCTTGCCTGGAGAATAGCGGTGTTATATTTTAAGAAGTAATTGGTGTTGAAGTCAGTAAAGCAGAGGAATACAACCAAAATCCCTAGCGGGAAACAACAAAAAAATCCCCAGCAGAGGAAGGCAGTTCAAGATTCGAAGGAAAAATAACGCGAAGCTCACAAGAAGGAAATAAGCAGTTCGAGATCGGTAATCAAGGGAGAATACAAGTCAAATCAGAAATAAAGAAATACCAGAGGAAACACCAGGCAACAAAGGCAGCAACAGTCACATGACCAAGTTTGAGAATAAAACTTTGTAATTCATAGATCATAGCTTAGTATAACTTCTTTGTCTTTCATCAAGGTGTAATAAGGAGGTCAGCAAGCGGTAACATCAGCAACAGCAAAATAACAGCTCCACGGTAGTTCCAGCTACCAAAGCTTCCCGAACTACATTAACTTGATTTCCTTATAGCCAGTGATATGTAGGAAACCTTTGAAGCAGAGGTTCGGTCAAATCTTTCAAAAATGCGTCACACGGAGTAGCCGAACGGGCAAAAATCGCTCGTATACGATCACTTTATCTTTGCACGAAAACTCTTCGTGTTTCCGGACAAAGAGGGGCAGCTGTGAGCACGTGATTTTTTCCCTACGAGAACTACTCCCAAAAAAAAACTCAAAATAAAATAATTTTCGTTTGTTTGCAATTGTTGTGAATTTTGGGTTATTTTTCTTATATTGTTTGCATTTCGTTCGTGCATGTTTATGTGTTAAATTAATAAAAAGAATACAAAAATGTTTGCATCTGCATTTAAGATTCGATTCTACAATTAGGAGTAATTAAGTTGGTTTTACAAGAACAAAATCATAAAAATAATGTACGTTGCAGTTTTAGCATTTAATATCCAAATTGTGTGATTTTATCGTTAATTGCTATGTAATTGTATCTTAATTGTTATTAAGAGTTAATTAGTACTTTTATAAATTAATTTAGTTCTATAGGTTAATTTAGAATTTTTAGAATTTTAGTTTTATTTTAAGAAAAAAAAGAAAAAGAAGCAATGGAAATAAAAGAAGAAGAAAATCGGATTGGGCCTTTTCTTCAATTTTAAACAATAGGCCCAAAGAACCAAACCCCCACCGGGTCGACCCGAACCGGTCCGCCCCATAACCCAAACGAACCCCAACCCCCCCTTTTTTATTTTTCATTTTTCATTCCCTAACAACAACAAAAAAACCCTAAAAAACCCCACCCCTGCTGCTTCATCTTCTTCGTCGTCTTCTCCAGCGGCGACCACCAACACCCCAACCTCCGCCTCGTCGTCGAAACCAAGCAACCAGTCTGCTTCTGTTATCCCCATAACCACCAGCGAGCAACTCCAGCTCGAACGCCCGTCGACCACTCTTCAGTCGAGCAACTACCATCTCCATTCCCGTCGACGAACCACCAAACCAGCGACGCAACCAACTAGCCTCACCGTCGACTCCATCAGCTCTCCGACCACAGACGAACGTCCATATCCAAACCACCACGCCTGAGCTTCATCATCAACTGCTTCACGTCTTCCTCACTTCGTCGTTCACCTCCAGCCAAGCCAGCCCGTCGCCAGCTGACCATCGACCACCCTTTTCCGTCGAGCAGTAGCGAGCAACAACATCTCCAAGCCCCTGCTGCTCCAGCTCCACTGTCACGCCAACGACCCCTTCGTCGTCTCCCAGTCCTTCTCCATAACCACCCTCCAGTCCAAAACGAGACCAGCCATCCGAGGTCGGGCTCAGTCGTACGTCAAAGCAGTGCGTTGAGGTTCCGTTCGAGTCCGTGTCTGTTTATCAAGTGTCGAAACAGTGTCGTGAATAAAGCTGTGTTTAATCGGAAGTTCATCATTGTTCGACGTCAGATCATTAGCATAAAGGTCATCCATAGCTCGTTCACAGATTTGTTTTTTTCTTTTTCTTTGGAATTTCGTTTTCACTGTGTGTAACGGAGCAAGAAAGTGCAGTAGTAAAGGTCATATCTCTTACCTCGAATCTACGCTATTCACGGACCTATTTGTGGTTTCGTTTTAATATGTGAGTTCATTTTGATAAAATTTTCGCATGAAGTATCCTACGGCATATTCATTGAAATTATATGTGCGTGCGTTTTGACGACTTTCCTACTGTTTTGAGTTCAATTGATGATTGGGTTTAGTGATTTGGATCTACTTGTTTGTTCTGCTAAGTTTGTTTTGATATGAATCTGGCTTTGTTGAATTGTCCTAATGTTGTTGATTGGAAGTTAGTTTCATGTGTTCAATTAATCAATTGTTAGGCTTGATTTGGTTATAACTGATATGGTTTGTAGTACAGATTAAAAGGGATCGGGGTAAGATGGTAATTTCAGTAGTTTCAGGGGTATTTTGGGATTTAAAGTCTTAAAAAATGATTAATTTGAGTGCTTCGTCCACTAAGCACTAATAATGTTAAAATAATACATTGTTTAATATAGTGGGGGACAAAACATATAGTAGTGGTGAATAATGGAATTAAATAAAGAAAAGATAAGGGTAGTGGGGAATAAGTGAATTAAAAAGAGCACAAGACATATAGTAGTGGGGAACAAGGCATACAAGTATGGGGAACAAAATAACTTCAAACAAGAAGACACTTGATAATGGTCTGCAGGGAATATCATGGAGGGAAATACTTTCTTAATCAGTTAATGCTCCTAAGAGCTGGAAAGTTAAGAAAGTTTGGATATAAATAAGAGGAGTTTTACACAGTTTAGAGGGGAGAAAAAAGATTCTGAAAATCTTAAAAGAGTGCTGGAGAGTTTAAAAAGAGGAAAAACAAAAAGAAATAGAGGGTTTTTCATTGCATCTGTAGGAGTAACTCGAATTCGGGACAGTGAACCTGATTCCTTTTTGAATGCTTAATTAGTTCACTGGTCTACGAGTTCAGTTTTGGCTTTAATACACGCGTGGTTGAGTCTATTTTGTGGGGATGATGGTTGTTGCTGTTTAGTCTTTTACAAAATTTGGGGTTGTTCTATCGAGCTTGTTTGGTTTTCTTCAAATTTTTCTGAGCCTCGAATTTGGTTTGAATTGCTGCTATTGGGTTGCTGTTGTTTTGCTGTGTTACTACTGTTGCTGACTGCTCCTTCATCTTCTTGTATTTCCATTATACAGGTACATGTTCTAAAGCTCTCAAATTTAATGGAAAGGAAGTAAAGAGTTGTTGGAATGGATTTCTGAATTTCTCCTGTTTCTTTGTGTTTAATTTAATGTATAAGCAGTAGTTCACTTGATATCGCATAGTATGTATTAGAATGACTTTGGAATGTATAAACTGGACTGTTGAATCTATTTCTACAAACATGTGAATATCAACTGTAATTAATCTTAGTTTGTGATTACTAGTTATGAAATATAGTGTAGTTAATTCTTTTTCAGTAGTCGTGTAATAGTTTCAAATAGGTTATGCCACAAAACAGGTTCAAGTAGTTCATGGAAATCAGCATGTTGGTTTAATAGGGTTAGTTCTGAAATTGCGAGTTCACTTGAGTAAGTAACATCATTTTAAATAGCAATGTGAATAATGTTAGTAACTAATATTCTCAAATGTTAGTGATTGATGTTAGCCTGATGTCAGTTTTTAAGCATTGACGCATTTCTTCGACAAGTCATAAAAAGAGTTAAAAAAATGGCTTTGTATTACACATAGTTAATTCCAATAGTTCAATTCATCTAATAATGTTAGTTTAAATTAATCAAAGAATAGTTAGTTTGTTTTGATATTACTGGGTGTCAATCTCGTGTTCTATTCATAATCTCAACTTTAGTGTTATTAACTAATAGAATAAGGAACGATACAATCTCCCTTGAGTAAGCTCTGTTGCAATTTTCCATTTGCATTTGTCTTAATCTAATAAATAATAAGAGGCACGAGCTTATAAACATGTAACTAATTAGGACCTCTTCTCTTTTATTTTAGAAACGAACTTAATAGAAAAATATAGTCACTTTAGGATTGTCCTTTTAAAATAAATGAGACGAGCCTCGACAAACAAAAATACACAAGCTATGGGGCCCTTTATACGTGTTGGTAAAATTACTTAGACTTCGGGATGGGCCGTTTAGCAAAATTTCACGGCCTCGCCCAAAATAATGATACGCTAGTCGCTTTAGGCGCGCCTTTAATAATTTACTTTCTTAAACTCGGGTGCACAATTATGTGACCCAAATCCAAATCTCAACGGAGTCGAGATGTGTCAACAACCACGGGTGCATTGATGTGACGTGGATCGAGATGTGTTTTCACGACGTTGCAATTCTCGTTGGAAAATAACAATAATAAAAGCGGTAAGAAGTTTAAATTTGCACATAGGTTCAATATGAATTAAAATCGGATAAATAAGCCGAATATGACAGTTGAGCGACCGTGCTAGAACCACGGAACTCGGGAATGCCTAACACCTTCTCCCGGGTTAACATAATTCCTTATCCAGATTTCTGGTTCGTGGACTGTGATACAGAGTTAATCTTTTCCTCGATTCGGGATTCAACCGGTGACTTAGGACACCATAAATCTCCCAAGTGGTGACTCTGAATTAAATAATAAATCCCGTTTCGATTGTCCTTTAATTGGAAAAACTTCCTCTGCGCCCCTTTGCGGTGGCGCGGGTAAAAAAAAGGTGTGACATAGGGCTGTGATCGTCAGGCAACTACCTTGCTAATCCGATAAACCTCCCACCGAGCTCAGAAATACCTGAATCTGCACACAAGGTGCAGGGAATAATGTGAGTACGCCAACTCATTAAGTAATAAAAGTAAATGAAGACTGAGTAGTAAGAAATCATGTAAACCACATCATAGCACCACATTGGGTACCACATGTTTCCAAAACATGATACAAATCAAATCATTTCGTTAAAGTTCCAATTTTAGTAAACATTCTTTAGAAAATATCTTTCCAACCTTTTCAATGGAGGTTTAATGATATATATATATATATATATATATATATATATATATAAGTGATTAAAATCATATTCGACCCCTCGGCCAAAACATATTTCGTATACAGCCCCTCGAGCAAACAGAAATTCATAACCATCTCGTAACTTAAAAATCTCAATGGAAGTAACAAAGCCAAATTAGTGAATAAATTCCGAACACCTTGTAAAACTTCAGTTTAAAGGTAAGTTGTTTAAAAATATTTGTTTAACATTTTCAATAGAGGGTTGGTCTAAAGATGAGTGAAAGCAGTAATTAAATCAACATATTCAATAGAAACTCACTTTAAGGAGGAGTGAAACCAGTAAGTTCATAAACAGGCCCCTGGAAAAACATCACTCGTATACGTATATATATAGCCCCTCGGGCAAGCCTCTCAGTCACTCATGACTCAACTCGTATCAGTCAGCACTCACACTCAGCACTCATGCTCAATAGGTACAATATAATAACCGTTGCGGCGTGCAGCCCGATCCATATATATAGTCGACTGCGCTCATTGGGGGTGTGCAGACTCCGGAGGGGTGTTGATACCCAAATTTTTCCTATGTATTTTTATATACAAAATACTTTCAAAATAGCATGTACATGCATATATAAGCATGCCCAAGAGTTTAAGTATTTTTTCAAAGATTTTAAAATCAATTAATTGCCTATTTTAGCAGTACAAAAATCAGTAATTATTCCCAAAATTATCAATTTTGGCGAGTAATTTATTTTATTACCATATTTATATCAATATATAATTAAGGTAATTTTTTATACATTTTTACAAATTTATTTGGTATTTAAAAAAAAGCTAAATTGCATATAATTGCAATTCTATCCTACTTTAAGATTAATAGCATTTTATAATTGTAAAATTGGTTCCAGTATTTTTAAATTGATATTTATATATTATTAATTGGCTCAGTACTTTTAATTTTCTTTTAAAATTATTTTTACTATTTTTTATAAAATAAAAGGGAAAACTGGCTATTTAACATTTAGCCTCATCTCATTTCAATTACAACCTATTTTACATTTCAATTTTAACCCTTAATTAACCCAATCCTAACCCCAACTGAACTGGCCCAATTTCAATTTTGACCCAACCCATAACCCAATTCAAACGACCCAACCCGTTCCCCACCTACCACTTTAATCTGGACCGTTGATCACTCAAGATCAACGGCCAAGACTCGCCCTTCCATAATTAAACCTAAACGACTACCCTAATCTCCCTCATTCTCACCTGACCCGCCGCCCTGAAACCCTTCGTCTCTCAAAACACTCTCAAGCTCTCTGAAACCCTAGCCATCTCCTACCCTTTCAACCACCACTCCACCGGAATCCATGGCTTCTCAGGCCATGGATGGCCTGTACTCACCCCCCATCCATCATTAAAGCTTGGGTGTTTGAAGCTTTGAAGGCCCGACTCCGATGGCTCTCTTCAGATCCTTCTCAGATCTGTAGATCTATGGCTTCTCTGGCCATTATTCCGGTGTGTTCAAGCAATATGAGTCTTTTCGACTCAAGATCTGACTTTCCTCAAGACCTTTCTCATTTCTAGGCTTTTCTCTGAAACCCTAAGCTGTCCGAGGTTCTTTACTTGCTTATTTTCTTAGACATGGAATATGTCTGTGGTCTACTGAACTTTTCCCCAAATTCTCTTTTCAAAATCGTTTAATTTCCATTTAGAGTTTCTAAAAGGTTTCTTCAAAATATCTTTCTGATTCTTTCTATTCTTTCTTTATGTGTGTTTGTCTGTGTTATGCTCGTATAACTTCTTTTACTACGCATGTACTATCCTCTACTTCTTTTCTATTGTACTCGCATGTTAATCCGTGTTATGTTTTCCTTACTCTTCTACTATATGTGTTTACTGTGAGTTCTTTGATGTTGTTTGTTTTACTGGACTATGTTTATGTTCTTACTAAGCATGATTCATCTATTTTTACCTAAGAAGTTGTTTATGTTCTGAGTTTTTTCCCAAAACGTGTTCTCCATGTTCTTGACTGTGTGTCACGTCTGTTTGTTTCTCATAAGTCTTTGGAAAAGACTCCTGAGCCTCTATCGAGTGGCTTGCCTTCTTATCCCTATCGTCTGACTCAATTCGAAGCCCTAAGATTTGGGGATTTCTTGGCAATTTTGATCTTTTGTGTGCGAGTTAGGGTTCCACTTTGGGACCCTGGACTCTCAGACTCATTGTGAGCCTGCAAACTAGACTTGTATCCCTTTGCTTATGATTCTGAACCTTTCTATGTTAGACTCTTTTCTAAGTAACATGACAGTTCCTCCTTGATTCACATATTTGTGTGCTTTATATATGAGAAATTCTTCTTTCAAAAGGGTTTTGCCAACTATTGATTGATTCTGAATTCCTTTTAATAGGGTTTGATTGATTGTTACTATTTTTCTCTAATTGAACCTTCTTTACCTTTTCCTGACTTGGTTCATTCAAACAAAGCCTGCAATTTCAATTTTTTACTAGCTGTTTGATTGATTCCCTTTCCTTATTTTTTCACAAACCATGTACTATTGATCTTTTCCCTTAAATAACTTCTATGTATTTACACTTTTTGTGCTACTTTGAAAATTTTTTAATCAAAATTCTTTCCTTAATTGTCTTCTACCTGTTTGAAATCAGAATCCCTTAACTAAAGGGAGATTTTGTGTGATTGATTGCAGACCTATTTTCTTACCTTTTCTTACTTGCCTTCTGTACTATAAAAGGGGACTACCCTTCTGCACTTGGACACACTTCGAATTCAATACTTTACACACATACCTCTCAATTACAATACTCTTTCAATACTCTACTCTCTTCTGATATCTTTTATATTGTTTGCTTGCAATTTGGTTTACAAGACTTCAGCTTTCACTTATTTGTTTCCCTGAAACTGATATGCCTTAATTTTGATTTCAGCACCATCCCTATGTGTTTACTTTACAGTTGCTACACTCCTGTTCATGTTCTGTATTGAATATGCTACTCTCTCTTTGCATCTGCTGTACATGTTTGTTGTGAATTCCCCATATCCCTACTCCCTTCTATGTGTTTGAGTTAAGGTTCAGGCCTGGCAATATCCAAATTGCTGCTCATGTCTGGACCTGATCCTTAATGGATCCTAACTCCCAATAAATGCGGCTAACAGGCTAGTCAGGGGTGTTCCAGCACTCCTAATTTCCTGGGCATGACCACCAGCCTACCATGGCTCTCCCTGATTTCCCCCTGTGCACTTGCACTCTCTCTTAGATTCTAAGTTCTGCCCCTCTCTTATGAGCCTTGCTTTGGGACCTTGAGTTCCCTCTAAACTTGGACATCTGAGGGCTGGCATTTCCACACTGCACTATGCTCTTAATTCTGCAATGTGTTTGGGATGTAAGCATTGCCCAGAGCCCCTTTGAGACTTTTGGGAACTTTGATACATCCCAAATAAGAGAAAGGCTTTGGAAACCTAATCCTGGAAGTTGGTTCATCTTATATTGTTAGACCTTGAGTCTGAATTAGGCTCCTTGATTGTAGCTTAATTTCTGATGTAATTTTACATTTCTTAATTCATTCTGGTCTGTAATATATTGTAATAACTTATGGGGTTCTAGTGAAAATGGGAGGGCCATTTATGTATGCAAAGGGTAGACAGCATGCTCATAGGCATTACTATTTACAAGTTCTGCACTTACGCATATCATGTAGAAATCCTGCCTATAAGTTTTCTGCACTCATGCACGTCATATAGAAATCCTGCCTATAGTTTCTGCACTTACGCGTATCATGTAGAAATCCTGCCTATAAGTTTTCCGCACTCATGCACGTCATATAGAAATCCTGCCTATAGTTTCTGCACTTATGCACATCATGTAGAAATCCTACCTATAAGTTTCTGCACTTCTACATATAGAAATCATAACTATAAGTGTCCTGCACTTCTGCATTTTTATCTATCATTAGGCAAACGGTCATAGGTTAAAATAATAATCAACTGCCTTCTAGATACCATGTCTATAGGACTCCCTGCACTTTTATAATCGTCTTAAAATCAACAACGCTTAGAAATTATGCCTATAGGAGTAACCCTTTGAATCTGATTCGCTTATTTCATCTACGAGTTTAAAATCAGTAGTAATGTCGTTTAACATCTGCAGAACTTATGTGTTTTCTACAATCAGTAAGCTTTCTTTAAAATCGGAGTAAGCATTGTTAGATATCATGCCTATAGGTTTCACCTAGGCAAACCATTAGATAATTGATTAACTGCATCAGTCTTTGATAAATTACAACCAGGGAAGGCTAATTCGGACTCCTCATCTGAGAAATATGTGATGAATCAGCCTACCCTAACGCTTTAAATTCAGACCATAACTAGTATTTGTAAGTCATGCTAAACAATTTGTTTCTTTAAATGAGGAGGCCCGTTTGAGCCCTTTAAACTGTTATGTGTTCTCCCCATACCTGCCTTATATGTTTTGATTGTTGCCCTAGAATTTTATCCTTTTAAAACTCTGAAAAGCCAAATCTCCCTTTCCTTTAGGACTAGTAGTCCCAAATGCCTCCGGGACTGATAGGATTGGGGCGGGTACTAGCATGCAATAAGTAACGATACTATTCCGCCCTTAATACCTTAACGAGGTAGGAAAGGGTAGATATGTATATGATGACCGGTGCGCTAATACCACGTGTAACCCCTCTTTTGAGGAGTGATTACCGAGTATTGCATTGACGTGATCCATATTGTTTGTAAACCTAGGACCCCCTTTCTTTTTAACTTGTTTTATTGTCCAAACTATTTCCTTAAAATTTCTGCTTTCTTTATTCTCTTCAAACTTTCAATTTGCTTGCAATAATATGTGAACCCCTTCTTACTTGAGCCCTTAATTGTTTATTTGATTATGTGAAGTCACAATTGTAATATGGTCGAGAACCATACTAGTGGATCTTTAGGGGTGCCTAACACCTTCCCCTCAAGATAATTTCTAGCCCTTACCCAAACTCTGGTTCTTCAAACTCAAACCCTTCTTAGTGTCCTAATGCACTTAATCATTAGGTGGCGACTCTTCAATTTCCAAAACCCAATTCCTAAAAGGGAACGAGTCGTCCTCCCAAATGTCACAAGCCCGATTTCGCGAGAAAAAGGGGGCGCGACAAGGGGCTCCTACAGTCCAAGCGCTATATCACTGCAGCGTGCAGCCCGATACAACATATCACTGCGGCGTGCAGCTCGATCCATATATTGCTGAGGCGTGTAGCCCGATCCATATATCGTTGCGGTGTATAGCCCGATCCACACACACACACACACACACATATATATATATATATATATATATATATATATATATATATATATATATATATTGCTGCGGTGTTGAGCCCGATCCATAAATATATAATCCTCACAACCAGGCCCTCGGCCTCTCTCAGTCATTAACCTCACAATCAGACCCTCGGTCTATCTCAGTCATCAACCTTAATATCAGGCATTCGGCCTCTCTTATCCATCAATCTCACAAGTCACTTGGACTATCAGTAAAATAGGGCGTTCAGCTCAAATATCATTTATAGTGTAAAAATTGAATAAATGAGGCTGAGTTAGGAAATTACTAAAATACAGCATGACTGAGTATAATTATTAAGTCAAAATAGTGAGGAAAAGTAGTAAAAGTCCCATAAGGGTCCAAAACAGTTGGCACAAGGCCCAAACATGGCATTCTGCCCAAAACATAGCAATACTTTTCAAAACACGATGATATCAAATAGTTTTCAATCAAATACATGACTTAACAATCGTACGGGACAGACCAAGTCACAATCCCCAACGGTACACGACTCCACGCTCGTCATCTAGTGTGTGTGTCACCGCAAAGTAGCATAAGGATGTGAAATCCGGGGTATCATACCCTTAGGACAACATTTACAATCATTACTTACCTCGATCCGGTCCAAACTCTAGCCCGCGATGCCTTCGCTTCTCGCCTCGGCCTCCGAATTCTCCAAATCTAGCCAAAAACATATTCATACCATCAAAATAAGATAGGGGAACGAAGCCCATTCGAAAATATCCAATTTATACCAAAAATTCCGAAATTGGCCAAACCCGACCCCCGAACCCACGTCTCGGAATTCTATAAAAATCACATCAATAAAATCCTTATCCTCTCACGAGTTCATACATACCAAGAACATCAAAATCGGACATCAAATAGGCTGTAAATCCCGCAAATTTCATGTTTAAACAAGTAAGAATCAACATAGGATCGAGTATAGAGTTATAAAATCTTACCTCCAATTGTTTCTCGTTGATTCACTCTTCAATCCTTCTCAAAAGCTCCAAAAATCGCTCAACAATGGAGGAAATAGACCAAAAATCGCGAAACCCAATTTTAAACATACTGCCCCAGATAATATTTCCTTCTTCGCGAACGCGGCCTCACTCTCGCGTTCGCGTAGCACAAATTGCACTTCCTCTCCACCATACCCTTCACGAACGCGATGCACCCTCCGCGAACGCGATAAACAAAAATATCTGCAACAAAACCCAGCAAAACTGCCAAGTCCAAGGTCAAAAAATTGATTCGTTAACTACCCGAAACTTATCTGAGGCGGTCCTCGAGACCTCAACGAAATATTCCAACATATCCCATAACATTATTCAAAATTCTTCCAACCATTGGAACGCTTAAAACAACATTAAAACACCAAATTTGCATCGGATTCAAGCCTAAGAATTCCAAAAACTTCCAAATTCCGCTTTCGATCAAAAAGTCTATCAAACCTTGTCTGAATGACCTAAAATTTACACACATCAAAAAAGACACAAAGGACCTACTCCGACTTCCGGAATTCCATTCCGACCCCTATATCAAAATCTCACCTATCAACCGGAAAATGCCAAAATCCCAATTTCGCCAATTCAAGCCTAAACCTTCCACGGACCTCCAAACTACATTCCGATCATGCTCCTAAGCCCCAAATCACCTAACGGATCTAACCAAATCATAAAAATTCCAATCCGAGATCATATACTAACAAGTCAAAACTTGGTCAAACCTTTCAAATTTTAAGCTTCAAACTGAGAACTGTTCTTCCAAATTAATTCCGATTACCCTGAAAACCGAAACCGGCAATTTACATAAGTCATAATACAGACTAGTTATGCCCGAGAACTGGTGAAAGAAGTGCAAAAGCTCAAAACGACCGATCGGATCGTTACAAAGATACTATCTCGGGGAGAGATAAGAGTCAACTTATAACTTCGGACTTGCCGCTGAGGGCCGTAACATATAGAATAAAACCCATCTCGTATATATAAATAAAACTCTAATATAGTAGTCCTGATTACATCATTCTTGTAGTGTTAATTGCCCAACTGATCAGTGGTAACTACCCGACCGGTCGTAGCACGACACTAAATGCATGACTGCTCGACTGGTCGTAGCTCGGTGGTAAATGTGTAACTGCTCAACCGGCTATAGCACGGTGGTAAATGCATGACTGACCGACCGGCTGTAGCTCGATGGTGAATTTATAACTACCCAACCGGCCGTAGCTCGTTGGTAAATGAAGATGCATGTGTCGCTATATTATAAACATTAACATCTTTATCATATGCCTCAGTAGAGAGATAGAAACATACTTAGATATGCTTGAATACCATTTTACAGGAGTGAATAACGTAGACATCCTTAACTGCTAAGAGTAGAAACACTTATGAAATAATGTTACGTTTACGTATCGTTACTTGGATCATGCCAAAAGAAAGAAGGATTAGCCTTAACATACCTAGAGTTGGAAAAATCTATAAGATATTCTTGCTCGAATTCTTGTTGAAGCAGAAATGTCATGTTACTAAGTTGCCTACCATTTTCAGGAATTTGCGATGTATCGAAGGCTAAACCAGCATCTTTTCTCTTTTCATGAGTTCAAAATTCAACATTTTTTTGTATAATTGTTGACATTAGAACTAGAAGATGCACTTCGATCAGCAATACTACTAGCATTTTTTTGTCACTAAGGGATCATGAAGCATTTAGAATTTCATATTAGAATTATGGAAAGGGTAGGCTAAACTCTAAAGTGATGACTTAGGTACCAAACCCTCTCAAAGGTGCCATATTGCAATTTAATTCAAGAGTCACTAAGGATCCATGTGTTGTTGCCACGTGGGAAAATTTAGACTTATCCAAAATATTTTAGATAATTACCAATTACCCGTATAATTAAGTATTATCTCAAATTACTTAAAATATTACTCACTTTTAACACACTTTATACATCTTACTATCATGGTCATGTGGTACCATATAAAATCAATACATACACTATTATTTCATTAAAACATCCATGTAAAAATACATATATTTTCTTAAATTATAATTTTTCTAATCTCATATAAAGAGTAAAAATTTCCGTACGCTAATTCTTAAAATGGTAAAAAGATAACCTTCTTTTCTTGTGCGAAAATAATTTCTATCTTTACAATAAAGAAAATCACATAAAATTTCTTATATTATGAGTATAATTTACCATATCTGAAAATAGTAACAATAGTAACCATCCAAAATTATACTTATAAAACTTTTACTAAAATACTTCACTTAAAAGAAAATACACACTAACATAATATCTAACGGTATCAAGGTTGTTAAACTTTCGGGGTCTTATAATAACATAGTCACAAATCCTCTAAAATATCATGAATGGTCTTAATACCTTCAACCTCATATGGATTACTATGACTTATCCTAATAGTAAAGTACGGGATGTAACATCTTTGAAGGTAGCCAAAAGAATACTTCGGTACATTAAATGTACCATTGATTATGGAATATTTTATTCATCTTCCAAAGACTCCAAACTTGTTGGATATTGTGACAGTGATCGGGCTGGTGATATTGATAATCGAAAGAGTACAACTGGGTTTGTTTTTCTTTCTTGGAAATTTCGCATTTACATGGAATTCTAAGAAACAACCAATTGTGACTTTGTCAATTTGTGAAGCGGAGTATGTAGCAGCTTGTTCTTGTGTTTGTCATGTAATTTGGCTAAGGAGCTTGTTGGAAGAACTTCACCAACCACTAAAAGATGCAACAAAGATATTTGTTGACAACGAATCGGCTATTGAATTGGCTAAGAGCCCGGTATTTCATGAAAGGAGCAAACATATTGATACAAGGTATCATTTTATTAGAGATTGCGTATCTAATAAAGTTGTGGAGCTTGAGCACGTGAAGTCACAAGACCAAATTGCTGATATTTTCACCAAGCTGTTGAAGATTGAGCTCTTTCAAAAGCTAAGGATAGCTCTTGGAGTGATGAAACAAGTTTAGGGGGATGTTGAAATGTGATGATAATAAACTTGTTTTTCATTTGTTTACATTTGTCTACATTAATTCATGAACTAGAATATTAAGTTAGTACATGTATTAGAGTATGAACACATTGATGTACATTGGAAGATACAGTGTCTAGAGGTGTCATCCATGTACCTTGAGAGATGTGAGGTGTGAACTTAGTTATTATGTGTTACAACCCAAAAATCGACCCGGTCGTGATGGCGCCTATCGTGAAACTAGGCCAGCCGACACAATTTCCGAATCAATCATTATTCAATAAAAATCATTATTAATTAATGATCTCATGATGTAAGTCTAAATGAATATTGCGGAATAAATACACTAGCCCGACCTCGGGGTGTCACTAGTAATAAGCATCTACTACAACTGTCTAACAACATCAAGACCAATATGGTCGAGAAAATCACAAGAATACACTAAGGAAGAATAAGGAGGGAGAAAAGCAGGGCTGCGATCGCCAGGCAGCTACCTTGCTAACTCCGATGAACCTGCCACCGAGCTTAGAAATACCTGAATCTGCACACAAGGACATGGAGTAATGTGAGTACGCCAACTTAGTAAGTAATAAAAGTAAACAAAGACTGAGCAGTAAGAAAATCACGTAAACCACGTCATAGCACCATAGTGGATACAACATGTTTTCAAAATAGGTTACATATCAAATTATCTCGTTCAACTCCCATTTCGGGAAAATCCTTTGAAAAATGTCTTTCTAACAGTTTCAGTAGAAGTTCAATGCAATTTATAGTGAAAGTGGTAATATCATAATCAGCCCCTTGGCCATAACATAGTTTGTATACAGCCCCTCGGGAAAATAAAAATTCATAACCATCTCATCACTTAAAAGTCTCAGTGGAAGTAACAAAGCCAAATCAATGACTAAATTCCGAACACTTGGTAAAAACTCCAATTTAAATGAAAGTTGTTTAAAACATTTGTTTAACATTCTTAATAGAGGCTCAGTATAAAGATGAGGGAAAACAGTAATTTCATAAATAGTCCCCTCAGGCAAAGCATCACTTGTATATGTGTATGTATATAGCCCCTCGGGCAAGCCTCTCAGTCACTCATGACTCAACTCTCAGTAATCAACGCTCACACTCAACACTCACGCTCAATAGGTACCTTATCATAACCGCTACGGCGTGCAGCCCGATCTATATACATACATATATATACATACATATATATACATACATATATATATATATATATATGTATATGTTATATTGTTGCGGCGCGCAGCCCGATCCATAAATATATAATCCTCACAACCAGGTCCTTGGCCTCTCTCAGTCATTAACCTCACATTCAGGCCCTCGGCCTCTCTCAGCCATCAACCTCACAAGCCATTTGGACTATCAGTAAAACAGGGCGTTTAGCCCAAAATATCATTTATAGCATCAAGACTGGGTAAATTAAGGCTGAGTTATGAAATCAGTAAAACACAGCATGACTGAGTACAAAATATTAAGTCAAAACAGTGAGGAATAGTAGTAAAAAGCCCCTAAGGGTCCAAACAGTTGGCACGAGGCCCAAATATGGCATTCAGCTCAAAACATAATAAGTCTTTCCAAAGCACAATAGTATCAAATAGTTTTCAATCAAATACGCAATTTAACAGTCGTACGGGACGGACCAAATCACAATTTCCAACGGTACATGACCCCACGCTCATCTAGCGTGTGTGTCACCTCAAAGTAGTGAAACAGTGTGAAATCCGAGGTTTCATACCCTCAGGACAATATTTACAATCATTATTTACCTCAATCCGGTCCAAACTCTAGCCCCCGATGCCTTTGTCCCTCGAATCGGCCTCCAATTGCTCCAAATCTAACAAAAATCAGATTCATATTATCAAAGTATGCTAAGGGAACAAAGTTCACTCGAAAATAACTAATTTACATCAACAATCCCGAAATTGGCCAAACCTGGCCCCAGGACCCGCGTCTTGGAATCTGATAAAAATCATATCAATAAAATCCTTATCCTCTCACGAGTCTATAAATAGAAAAATCATCAAAATCCGACATCAAATGCCCATTCAAATCCCCAAAATAAATTCTCAAATTTTTCTTCCATTTTTCCGAATTCTTTGCGAATGCGAGGGCCCACCCGCAAACGCGAAGAACAAATTGCGAAGCACCAAGCTTAACTGACCAAAATTTCCTTCTTTGCGAATGCGAGGGCCCACCCGCGAATGCGAAGACCAAACAACCGACCCTACGCGAACGCGGAACGCTCCTCGCAGACGCGTAGCTTTAACTCAGGAACCTTCGCGAATGCGGGACTTGCATCGTGAACGCGAAGAACAAACCATTTGCCCCTCTCAACAACCCTTCGCGAACACAATGCCCTCTCGCGAACGCAAAGAACAAAACTCTGCGACAGAACAGAAGAAAAATCTGCAACTCTCAAAAACCAAGAATTGGTCCGTTAATCACCTGAAACTCACCCGAGGCCCCAGGACCTCAACCAAACATGCCAACGTATCCCATAACATCATTCAAACTTATTTCAACCTTCGGAACACTCAAAACAATATCAAAACATCAAATCATCATCGGATTCAAGCCTATGAATTCCAAAAACTTTCAAATTCCGAATACGATCAAAATGTCTATCAAACATCGTTCGGGTGTCTTGAAATTTTGTACACACATCACAAATGATACAATGGACCTACTCCAACTTCCAGAATTCCATTCCGACCCCGATATCAAAATTTTCATTGCCGACCGAAAAATGCCAACTTTCCAATTTCGCCAATTCAAGCCTAAATCTACCACAGACCTCCAAATATATTTTGGACGCGCTCCCAAGTCCAAAATTACCTAATGGAGCTAACCAAATCATAAAAATTCGAATCTGAGATCATATACTAACAAGTCAAAACTTGGTCAAACCTTTCAAATTTTAAGCTTCAAACTGATAACTGTTCTTCCAAATTCACTCCGATTACCCTGAAAACCAAAACCGTCGATTTACATAAGTTGTAATGCATCACATGGGGCTAGTCATGCTCGAGAAATGGCGAGCGAGTGCAAAAGCTCAAAACGACCGGTCGAGTTGTTACATTATGTCTACATGTAGTGTAGGCTAGATACTTGATCCTATAAATAGCCATGTATTCCTAGCCATTTGGCGTAAGTCAAGTTGAATAGAAATCATCTTTTCCTCTACTTTCTTTGTTGTGAGTTTTGAGTGTTTATTTGTGTTGTCTTGCTCTCCCAAATTTTCTAACATCTTAGTCTATGTGCTGGTTCTTTTAACAGAACATGGTAATTCATGTTTTGCAATGGAAGGAGACTATAGAAAGGCCACTCTCTTTCTGCATTTGGTACAAGCACTTTACTGAAATAACCACAATATGGATAGCAAAGGCTAGTTTTCAACATTCTCTGCTCCAGCATTTGGAATGTCTCAAGATGGCAACTTGGTCTTGAGTACTTACCTAGAATTAATCTGGTCTGACTAATTTGAACCTGCCATTAACAAATTCCCTCAAAGCGGTGCATCTTGAAAGTTGGAATTTTGTACTAAGAGATAGCTTAGGGTCATCCGACGTACTTTGGAAAATTTTTGATCACCCAACAGATACATGGTTACCAGGTGCAAAAGCAATTTATTGACCATGCTTCAGTATAGCTATGTTGAGTCGCACGCTATAGCACCCTGCGTACCGTGTACCTCAGAAAAAGCAGGCCGTTTCACGACTAGAATTTTCATATAGCCATCAGTTTACCTTTTTTCTCAAGTAGCAATATTTTCACATCGGACGTGACTTGTAAGTTTTCCTCGCACAAGAACAGGCCAATCAAGTTGCTTCTTTCTTTAGTTGGAAATGTAAATCCTGACAAACATGTGCATGGGGGTGAGAAATTTGCTCTGAAGCTACAAAATTCTCCATAGTGAGCAAAAATGTTTGCTTTGAATCTTGGTTGAGTGAAGATGGGTGTCCAACTTTACAATCCACGTTGACAGGCCAGCTCACGAGCTGTCCCGATAGATGAATCAGAATTCTCAAAGGGTGTGATAAATGACAAAAATTGCATGTTTTAGAGTGCGTTTTTATCTTTTTTATGTGAGTTGTGGGAGATCACATGATTTTTGAAGTGAGTTACGCTCTTGTGTGTAGGAACGAGTTTGGATGAAAATTGATCAAAAGAAGATGATTCGGCACGAAAAGAGACAAAGAAACAAAATTTGGGAGAGTGTCTTAGGGATCTGCGTCGCGCGAGCCATAGGCATGCGAGAGGAGTTGGTGAAAGTACAAGAGGAGGGGGAGGGGGGTGGGGTGAATTGTAGTCTTTTTAAATTTCTGGTCGACTACTCCTCAGACCTAGTCGACTAATACGAAGACAGCATGCACAATATTATTAGTACTTCGATTCAATCAAATACTAATCTCAACAAACAATAATTGCTTATAATCAGATATGAAAGCAATAAGGTAAATGACGCCAGGAATTTTATACTGGTTCGGAACTAATGTGGTATCCTACTCTAGCCCCTTAGATTGCAAGGAAGTTATCTCTTTAGCCCTTTGTAATATGAGTTGAATACAACTTGCATGATTTTCAACGTTCACCACCAACATTTACAAAGTTGGTTTTCACTTGCTCACCAAAAACGAACAAGGGTTGGTTTTAACACGCTCACCAACAACGCAAAAGGCTGGTTTTACTCACTCACCAACAACGACTCTTTGGTTTTCACTCGCTCACCAAAGATATGAATAATGACACAACCTCCCAGTATTCTTCCCTTTCTCTCTATCTTTTATGACACTTATAAACTTAAGAATACAGTGCTTGACTAAGGTATAGAAAGAGTAGGAAAGCTGTCTGCAAAGCTAGTACTTCTTCATTGAAGCATTCTGGTATTTATAGCAATTGTCTGGAACTAGCCGTTAAAAACTTCTTTGAAAGATCTTGCAAGTTGTTTAATGACCTTTCTGTAATCTTGAACAAACAACACTTGATTGATGTTTTCCTTTTTGGATTCTCATATCCAATCACATAATTTTTGAGAGCTCTTATATTAGACTTTGTAGAAATGTCTTTGTGCAACCCAAAAGAATTGTATCTTTGGAGATTGCTGATGAGATCTTCAAAAACAGTTGAGAATCCTTCTTGAATCCAATTAGATCTTCCTTGAATATTGACTTTCCTTATATTTTGATCGTTGATGCAGAACCTTGAATCTGGTTGTCTTCGAACTTAGACGCTTCCTTCCTCTTGATTCATGATACTGGTTCATCTATTATTGGCTCAATCTTCTGAAATCATCTCCCTTAATAGTTGCATATTTTCAAACAAGATTTGAATCTTCATGAATTATCATTTTTGATTCCCTGGAACTCTTAATAAAAAACTTTTGAACTTGGACATCTTTGTGACTACTGAAGGAATTTAGATCTTCCATAACTTAAGGAAATATTATCACTTCCCATAAGATTTAAACTTTACATGATTTATGGAGCTTTGATACATGACACATAATATTCTTTCCTTCTCATCTTCCTTGATCCTTTTACTTTTATAACACAATACATCCTTTTAATGATGCCTTTCAAATATCCAATGAATAACCATGTTTCCTTGCTTAAAAGTTTTCCATGTGAAAGGAATATTTTACCGCAAAATATTCCTTTTCTAGAATATTTTCCTTTTATGGTATCTCAAAACCTTTTCCTTCTATGGTGATTCATAATAGCTTCTTTTCCTTATTTGTCACGGTTCTTCATCAAAATAATCCTTCTCTGTAAATGTCTTTTTATTTTTTTTATTTTTTTTGTCCAAATCCTTGCACAACTGACAACCTGTATAAAATAAATTTACCACAAGTAGATGTTCTTTGATTAAGATATGTTGGTTTGATATCATCAAAATTAGTACTCCCTCCATTCCAATTTATGTGAACCTGTTTGACCAGAAAATTAGACGGGGCGTCCTATTTGGTCGCCCCCATATAACCTATACCCATTTTTTTTTAAACTTGTAACTTGTACCCACTTTTTAAATAATTTCAGCCCCCTTTCTCCTCCTCCTTCTCCTCATCAAAGTTATATCCGCCTCTTCTTTCTCAAACTTCCCCTTCTCCCTTTTCTGCAAGAAATCTGTTACGGCTATGTATATAACCTGTGAATGCAAGTTCATTGGTGGTTGTATGAGATTGTACAGTGTGGTGGAGCTACTGAATCTTTTGAATATGTCATCTTAGGGATCATTTCAAAGTGGAATGTTTTTTTTGTGTTGCTTCTCTTTTACTGCATTACACGCCATTACCCTTAATCGTTGTCATTCTCTTATTTTAAAGATGTAATTGAACCTATAAGCCAGACTTCAACTCCAACATATCATAAAGATAAATCCTCATAAGGATTTCGTAATTGTTTTGTATTTTCGAATATCGGTTGCTTAGCAATAAAAATGGCTGAGCAAAGCTGAGTTTGAGTTAGACGAAATGAGGTTGCTGCATTTAAAGCGGATGTAACATAAAAAGCTTTTTTTCCAGAAAATATTTTAGCTCTAGAGTTGAAGTTCGCCAGTTACAAACAAAAACTTCAGCTCTAGAGCTGAAGTTCGACAGTTACAAAATAAAAACTTCAGCTCTAGAGCTGATGCTTAGAAACAAAAACTTCAGCTCTAGCTGAAGCTTAGAAACAAAAACTTCAGCTCTAGAGCTGAAGCTTACAAACAAAAACTTCAGCTATAGAGCTGAAGTTCGATAGTTAAAAAACAAAAACTTCAGCTCTAGAGTTGAAGCTTATAAACAAAAACTTCAGCTATAGAGCTGAAGTTCGATAGTTAAAAAATAAAAACTTCAGCTCTAGAGCTGAAGCTTACAAAACAAAAACTTCAGCTCTAGAGCTGTACTTTAGGCCCGGCTACTAGAATGCTGAAGTTTTGCGCGATTGTCTTTGCTACTTCAACCCCGTATGCTGAAGTTATGCGAAAAAACGGGTACGCTTGCAATTTTTTTTGCAAAGCGGACACAAGTTAAAACGTGACATATAAAGCGAGTGTAGATGCAAATGCCCCCTGCTTGACTAAGCACGGAGTTTAAGAAAAAATAAAAACTTTTGGAATTTGTGATCCTAAACAAGTCAAAAAGGGGCCGAGAGTATTTGTGTGGTTATAAAAGCTTCTCATTAAGGGCAAAATTGTAAGTTTAAACTAAATTATTTCCAAATTTAGAAAGGGGTCATTCTTTTTGGAACGAACAAAAAAAAATAGGTTCACATGAACTGAAAAGGAGGGAGTATGTGAAACCTTGGGGCTAACAGTTGGCCATGTGCAAAACACTAAATTAGAGACTACAGACGAGGACCGCTGCGTGAAAAAAATATATAAAGAACTGGGAGCGGGCATTAAGGCCGCGTGAGCCCTGCAAAGCCTAGTTCGTATAAATACAACTTTAAATCGCTTTTAAAGGGTTATACTACATTCTTGGAGGCAAGGATACGCTAAGAGCAAGGCGAAATATTCAACCATGAGTTTTTCCTTTTTTATTTTTCTATTTTTCGTTGTTGGTTATGAATTTTAGTATTGTATTTCTACGTACTATTATGAGTAGCTAAGTCTCTCCTCTAGGGTTTTGATGGAACCTTTTGCCGGATAACTTTTTGATACGTTTTGATATAATTGAGCTTTCGATTTCTCTGTTTGTTTAATCATATGCTTATTTTAGTTAATTGAAGGGCCCTTGATTAACGGTGCCAATTTATTATGTGTTGCTTGAGAAAGAATGTATATTTTGATGTTGTTGAACTATGTCACTCCTAATACACGACATATCGATACTGTAGGTTCAAAAGCATGTTTCGAAATAATAAACCTTTGACGTGGTCATAGTAAGCTATGAAAAATTGCTAGCTAGAGTAGTTCGAGAGAATACATCTAATAGATTATCGTGATCGATCAGAGATACTTGCGGTAAATTGAGTGCTCACAATCCATAGAGAATAAATTGGTGAAATTATAGCTAAAGTAGCCAGAAGAATTCAATAATTGAGAAAGTCATGACTTTAGGCCTTCTTTACTCTTCAATTCAACCCATTGCCTATTTAGTGATAATTATTACTGTATTTTATTATTTGCAATAATTTTAGTTTAAACAACCAAAATCACCACTTGATAATTCGGGAAGTTGGTTTAATTGACTTCCTGGCAGTAGTGAAAGTTGTAAGGAATAAGTTAGGATCATGTGTGATTCGATTTCGGACTCTTGAACCGAATAATATTTGCAGCGATCGCTCAATCTTTTTTATAGGCATAATTGAGTGTGATCAGAGTGTCTCGAGGTAAAGAAGAGTATGTGAAATAAGAATCATTTCCATTTGAAGTGAAACTGAATTGGAAAGTGTGAATCAATTCAGGGAAAAGACAAAACATTTGGTCTGGTGACATAAATGCGCAAGAACTATATAGTATCGAAGTTGCCAAAAATTCTGAGCTTCCAAAAACTTCAGGTTAGTTGATACTCCAAATAGCAAAATTGTCTTCACATAAGCACTTTGCATTTTGTTGATGATAAACAATCAATGGTTTAGTTTGATTAAAAAGAATAAGCACTATAGTCCTGCCTTGATTATCGTCACATCCTCAGTTGTTTCAATGGCAGTATTACTAATAGGAGGTTCAATGGGATACCTGTGTTCTAGAAAGATAAAAAGAAGAAGTTATAAATGTGTTATATCACTGAATCCATAGCCTCCTTCTCATACCCTACTATCCAAAAAAAGGGTATAAATGTGTTATATCACTGATTGCTAAGCTTCAACATAAGACTCTTGTTAGGCTATTTGGCTGGTGCTTTGAGAGGGATGAAAATATATTGATCTATGACTACTTGTTGGTCCGATTTCTTATGATTGCTCCACTTATATATTTTGATAATTGATAAGTATTCTTAAATGACCCTTTTAGTCTTTACAAACAAAGGAATTGACAAAAATATTAAAGAAATGCTAGATTAATGGAGGATTCGTGTCTTTATCATTGCCTAAGAGGCTTCTTTATCTTCATATATATTCAAGGATACATATTATCCATAGAGATGTGGAGGCGAATAACAATATTCTTCTAGACGGTAATGAACCTCAAATATCAGATTTTGGATTGTTGCATATTTTTGGTGGCAAAGATTCAGAAGCTAAGACAAATCGAGTTGTTGGAACTTAGTAATCATGCATGCAACCTTCCTGAGCACAAATAGTTCTTGTGATAATTACTCCTAATATATAACGTGGTATATATTTTACATTTTTAATTAGTGGATACATGGCTCCACAATATGCACTGCAAGGGCTTTTCTCAATCAAATCCGATATGTTTAGCTTTGGGGTACTGTTATTTGAGATTAGGGGTGACAAAATGGTTAAAAGAAAACAGTTAACCACCCATACTATCCATTAAAAATGGGTTGGATAATAAACTATTTAAAAATGGGTCAAATATGGATAAGAACTATATTATCCATTTCGAAAATGGATAACCAATGGATAACCAATGAGTCTAACTCTTACATTTGTAAAGCCTCAAATTGGGGGTTCCTCAAGTATGGAGGATAACCAATGAGTCTAACCTCGGCGAAGTAGTGACGAGGCTAGGACCAGACTACTAAATAGACCTGTGCAGTTATATAATATACAACGGAAAAATAAAGCAGAAATAAACAGGTAAAGATGAGAATGGGTACATGCTGCGGGGGAATATCGATATCAACAGTAAATCAAGAGATAAGGCACATAGACAGCTTAGAATTCACAGCAAAACAATAAAGAACTTGTAACCAATACACTTTATATCATCAAATGTTGCGGCATGCAACCTGAACCCAACACATAACAACACTGTTGCGGCGTGCAACCCGATCCAGTTATATCATTGTTGCGGCGTGCAACCCGATTCAATTATACTATTGTTGCGGCGTGCAATCCGATCCACATATAATATTGTTGCAGCGTGCAACCAGATCCAATTATACTATTGTTGTGGCGCGCAACCTGATCCACATATACAATCAACAACAATCATGACAAGAGTCCCGGCAAGGGATCAAATAAGGACTACACTATCCCGGCAAGGGAATCGATAGTATAAATAACTACGTCCCGGCAAGGGAGAAACAACTATAACCAAACTTGTTCCAACATCTAACTACCTCAGCTAACACCAATACTCAGTCATAAGTAATCTCCACGAGAATAATCATAATCCTTGCTCAATACAGAGAATCATCAACTTAAACATCCGTAGTATTATTTAAGAACACAATAAATTTCAATTTAAGACTCACGGTCATGCTCGACTCCAACGTATAGATACTCGTCATCATGCCTATACGTTGTACTCAACAAGAAGCAAGTAGCAAATAGGACACAACTCCTAATCCCTCAAGCTAAGGTTAGACCAAACACTTACCTCGAACTTCCACGGCCAACTCAAGCCTCAAACACCGCTTTTCCTTTTGAATTTGGCTCCAAATCAATTGTATCTAGATATAATCGACTTAA
This sequence comes from Nicotiana sylvestris, assembly GCF_000393655.2. NCBI lineage: Eukaryota > Viridiplantae > Streptophyta > Magnoliopsida > Solanales > Solanaceae > Nicotiana > Nicotiana sylvestris. Next base: position 118,825,424 of record NC_091064.1, on the reverse strand, counting down.
TAACATCAATAAATGCTAAACAATCCAATTTCAATGCTTAATTATAGTTTTTCCATCATGCTTCCTAAAAAGTCAAAATTGACCCTAGGCCCGCTTGGTCAAAACACGACATTCGGACCAAAATCCGATCATCCATTCACCCACAAGCCCTAATATATAATTAGTTCCAAAATTTGACCCCAAAACGAGGTCTAAATCACAAATATATAAAAAAAAACTAACTCTACCCAAATCCCTAATTTTCTACCCTTAAGAACATGATTTAAGCCTAGAAATGTTAATGCAAATTGAAGAAAATGAGTCTAAGATTACATACCTATGAATTGGTGGTGAAATCCCCTTTCAAAAATCGCCCAATTTGGAGTTAAAAAGAAGAAGTTATGAAATTTTGGCTAAATCCCGTTTTAGTTCTGTTTTAAAATCACTAGACAGGCCTTCATCGCGTTCGCGATAGGCCTGTCACGTTCGCGATGGGTTAGGCCAAATAAACCATCGCGTTCGTGACCCAAGGCTCGCGTTCGCGGAGCTTCAACCCCCAGAGCCTTCGCGTTCGCATTCGTGTGGACGCGTTCGCATAGGGTAAAATACCCTTCCCCCTGCCCAGGACCATAAGCCTTCGCGTTCGCGATACCAGGCCCTCGTTCGCGAAGGAAAAACCCCCAAAGCTTCGCGTTCGCGACCTGGGTCTCGCATTCGCGTAGAAGAAAATTTCCTTCAGCCTGACTAACTCATCGCGTTCGCGAGGGTCCTCCCGCGAATGCGAAGAAGGACATACCAGAACATCAGAAACTGAACAACCTGCAACTTTTTATGAGTTCAAAACCTTCCGAAACCCATCCGAAACTCACTCGAACCCTCGGGGCGCCATACCAAACATGCATACTAACTCAATAACATCATATGAATTTATCCGTGCAATCAAATCGCCAAAATAACCCCTAAAACAATAAATTAAACCTCAAAATCAATGAAATATTTCAAAACTTATTTAAACATCAAATTTTGCATTTAAGGTCCGAATCACGTCAAATGACATCTGTTTCTTATCAAATTTTACAGACTTATCTTATTTCACATATAAGACCTGTACCGTGCTCCGGAACTAGAATACGGGCCAGATACCATCAAATTCTAAATGCATTTCATTTCAAAAATTCATAGAAATTTCCAGAAAATAATTTTCTTAAAAAAATCATTTCTCGGGCTTGGGACCTCGATTCCGGGCATACGCCCAAGTCCCATATTTTTCCACGGATCGTACGGGACTGTCAAATCACAGGTTCAGGTCCGTTTACCCAAAATATTGATCAAAGTCAACTTAAATGCATTTTAAGTCAAAAGTTTAACATTTTCATAGATTTTCACATAATAGCTTTCCGGCTACGCGCTCGAACTGCGCACGCAAATTGAGGTGATGCCGAAAGAGGTTTTTAAGGCCTCGAAATGTAGAATTCATTTTAAAAATAAGTGATGACCCAAACACATTCTTCACCTCTAAAACAACCGTTCGTCCTCGAACGGACATAAGAAGGAAGTGCTTGAGTCGGGGAAAAGATGGGTATAACGGGTCCGCATATCGGACTCGGACTCCCAGGTCGATACCTCAGCAGGATAGCCTCTCCACTAAACACGAACAGAAGGAAAACTCTTCGATCTCAACTGACGAACCTGCCGATCTAGAATAGCTACCGGCTCCTCCTCGTAAGACAAGTCCTTGTCCAACTGGACAGTGCTGAAATCTAACACGTGGGATGGATCGCCGTGATATTTTCGAAGCATGGACATATGAAACACTAGATGCACGGCTGATAAGCTCGGCAACAATGCAAGTCTATAAGCCACCTCTCCTACTCGATCTAGAATCTCAAATGGACCAATGAACCTAGGGCTAAGCTTTCCCTTCTTATCAAATATCATCACGCCCTTCATAGGTGACACTCGAAGCAATACCCGCTCACCGATCATGAATGCCAAATCACGAACCTTGCGGTTGACATAACTCTTTTGCCTGGACTGAGCTATACGAAGCCTATCCTGAATAATCCTGACCTTGTCCAAGGCATCCTGAACCAGATCCGTACCCAACAACTGAGTCTCTCCCAGCTCAAACAATCCAACCGAAGACCGACACCGCCTACCATATAAATCCTCATAAGGAGCCATCTAAATACTCGACTGGTAGCTGTTGTTGTAGTTAAACTCTGCTAAAGGTAAAAACTGATCCCATGAACCTCCAAAGTCAATGACACAAGCTCGGAGCATATCCTCCAAAATTTGAATATTCCGCTCAGACTGCCCGTCCGTCTGAGGATGAAATGTTGTGCTCAACTCAACCCGTGTACCCAACTCTCGTTGAATTGCTCTCCAGAAATGCGAGGTAAACTGCGTACCTCAGTCTGAAATGATAGACACGGGCACACCATGAAGACGAACAATCTCCCGGATGTAGATCTCAGCTAGCCTCTCAGAAGAATAAGAGACTGCCAAAGGAATGAAATGCGCTGACTTGATTAGCCTATCAACAATAACCCACACTACATCGAACTTCCTCTAAGTCCGTGGGAGTCCAACAACGAAGTCCATAGTGATTCACTCCCACTTCCACTCAGGAATCTCAATCTTCGGAACAAACCAACAGGCCTCTGATGTTCATACTTAACCTGCTGACAATTCAAACACCGAGCCACATATGCAACGATATCCTTCTTCATTCTCCGCCACCAACAATGCTACCGCAAATCCTGATACATCTTCGTGGCGCTCGGATGAATAGAGTACCGGGAGCTATGGGCCTCCTCTAAAATCATCTCTCGGAGTCCATCTACATTAGGCACACAAACTCGACCCTGCAATCTCAAAACTCCATCATCACCTAAGGTAACCTGCTTGGCACCTCCATGCTGCACCGTGTCTCTAAGGACACACAAATGGGGATCATCATACTGCCGATCACAGATACGCTCCAATAAAGAAGAACGAACGACTGTGCAAGCTAACACCCGACTAGGCTCAGAAACATCCAACCTCATGAACATTTAAAACAAGCGACCTCTCACCGACCGGAATATAAGCAAGACTTCCCATACTGGCTGACATCCTACTCAAAGCATCGGCCACCACATTGGCCTTTCCTGTATGATATAAGATGGTGATGTCATAGTCCTTAATAGCTCCAACAACCGCTTCTGCCTCAATTCAACTCCTTCTGCTTGAACAAATACTACAGACTCTTGTGATCTGTGAACACTGATCGAGGCCAACCCTGTACTACTATTGAGTAGCGAGAGATGGTCGAAGTAGCTTTTTCCCGATTAAGGTCGAGATCGATTTCTACAAGGAGCTAGAAGTTGGAGTTGGGTGTCTTTCTAAAGTGGAGTTGTGTATATATTCCAAATTTCACTTCTTAACATTTTTGGATTTTTGATTTACTTCTAATTTTATCAAACTACAATGCTAAATTAAACTAGAATAAGCTAAGAGTAAACTATTGTGAGTTGTTCAAATGGTTAAAAGGCAATAGGGTAGTGACTTTCGCCTAGGTAGTCAATTGACGGATACTTGAGTCTAAGGTATGATTGACATATTTGGGGAGTATGATATAACCGTTGCATGATTTTACCCACTCTACACCTCTCGGGGGTTCCAGTGATTTTGCCCGAATTGACTTTCTCAAGACCAATTGGATATACATATTTGCACAAGCAATCAAGGTTCAAGTCGGGTATTACTATCTCTAGGTCTAACCCTTTAATTGGGGCTATCAATCTCTTGAGTACGCCCCAATTCCTTGTTGTACCAATTTCAGAGACTCAGTCTCTCTTTCTCAAGAAGAGCAAAGTCAACTAAATACAAACTAGTGTTTGCAACCACCAATTCAGCAATTAAACATGAAATTAGCCCAAATATCAAACACCCATAGTCAATCTAGCCCGAAAACACAAGACCCATCAATTACCCACACTAAGGTTGAGCCACAACCCTAGCTTACGGGTCTAGCTACTCATAATTAGAGAAGAAAACAAAGAAATAGATGAAGAAAAACTCATATTAATTAATTGCTAAGATAAACTAGAAGATTCAATGTTGAAATGAAGCTAAAATTACTCAAAATAGCTAAAATATTCGAAGTCACGAGCGCAGCCCAGTACCAAAACTATCTGATAACCTAAAAATGGGAAAAGAAGCTATTTATACTAAACTGAAAAATCTGGACAAAAATACCCCTGCGGGGCTAGTGCGGACCGTACAAAATCACGTGCGGCCGCACTAAGGCTCTTGACTTAAAATTCAGCTCTCTGAACTCGGGCAATGCGGACCGCACAGAATCGAGTACGACCACGGTGGCTTCTAGTGCGGTTCGCATGAATTGGAGCGCGGACCACATTGGCTTCAATCTCCAAACTGACATTTCTCTGATCCTTGGTTTTGCGGACCTCACTAAATCGAGTGCGGCCGCAGTGACTCCAATGCGGACCGCATTAAATCTCATGCGGTTGCATTGCATATTGGCCTGGAAGTCCACCTCTATGAACCTCACTTGTGCGGACCGCATAGAATGGTGTGCGGCCGCATTGAGCCTGCTTTGCCTGAGCTTGTCTTGTCTTGGTACTTGGCCAAGTTTCACTCCTTTTTGAGCCAATCTTTGACATCTTGTCACTTTGTTGATCAAACCTGCAATCAAGCACAACTTGTGAGCCTTTTTGGGACTATTTTATACAAATTTCTAATCAAAACATAAGCAAAAAGGAGTATAAAATGTATCAAAATCCCTAGTTATTAACTCCCCCAAACTTAAGCTTTTGTTTGTCCTCAAGAAAACAAAATAAGACCCACCCCTTAAGGAAAATTCCAAGAAGATTCAGTTGTTCTAAAGTGCCCTCATCTAGCATCAATTGGGACTAACAATTTCCCTCAATACAAATGAATCATTAACAATCTTTTACTCTTTGAAACACCATGGATTAAGTGTGACACAAGAGCATCAAGAGTTGACTCAACAAATCAAATAACTCTTTCTATTACTTTGGTCCTTGTGGAACCCAAACTTACACATCCTCAACTCTCCCTAAGCAAACCTCACCTTTATAATAGTAGCACTCTGAACGAGGTTAATGGAAAATCACTCATCTCTCTCAAGGAAAAGTCATGGGTTCAGCTATAAGTACCATATGCTTGCCCCTTATGTGAGTCACCACTAATGTAAGTTTCATTCAACGCAAGATCATATAGGGCTTTTGTGGAGACATAGTGAAGACTTTTGGTTTAGGGTAGGTAATGTTTGGTCTAAGTAGGTTCCATCTTCCCTTAAGAATTTCTTTTGTTTCATTTTGGCTCAAATTCATTTGACTTTTTAAGTTTTTTCACTTCTTTATAAGGGGTTAGAGAGACACACTGTCACTCTTTCTCGTACATTTCAAATCTTTTCTCCTTTCTCAGCTTTCTACACCTTTCATTCTTTGCTTTTCTTGAATCCCCCTTTTTTTTATTCAATTCTACTTTGAGCATTCTTTTTGTCTGAAGTTCGCCAGTTACAAAAATAAAAACTTCAGCAAATAGAGAACAAAACTTCAGCTACTATGCTTAAGTTTAGCAATTACAAATAAAAACTTCAGCACACTTGGTTCAGCACACTTGCTACTTCAGTCCCGTCTACTAGAATGCTGATGTTTTGCGTGATTGCCTTTGCTACTTCAACCCTGTATGTTGAAGTTACACGAAAAAGTGGGTATGCTTGCAATTTTTTTGCAAAGCGGAATCAAGTTAAAACGTGACCCAAAAAACGGGTATAGATGCAAATGCCCCTGCAAATAGGTGAATCTCGTTAGTAGTTTAATATGCAGTCAACGTATGCACTTATACCTTCACTGAAAAATTATGATTTTGAACCACTAGACAATTGCACGCTTTTGTCAATATATATTCAACACACAGGTATGGAGACTACATACCTTCAATTTTCTGGAGAAGAAAATTAAACTCCACTTACAAGTGATGATGGGATTGAAAAGAGTCCAGTGCACAATCTTAAAAATATTCATTCCAAGTATGATATTGAATTTATAATGGCTTTCCATGGTTAGGTTATCAGTTAATGGATCCGTCCATAGTGACAGATTCATAACAAATTAAATCTCTAGACCAACTTTAAGTTGTTATACCTTTCCTTAAGCCATTTCTCAAAATAAGTGCATCTTTGACTGTGAAATATTCTATTTTCAACCCTTCATCAAGGTGATGGCGCAAGAAAATCAAAGCCTTAGCACAGTCTTGGGTAGATGCTTTATTTTTATCTTTAATGGCGTCTCCAAGACCCATTGCATCTAAATGGTTTTCAGCATCCAACACCCATGTCATATAGTTCTTGCTCGAAATTTCAAGGGCAAAGAACTTTCTTTTCATAATGTCAGTCACAATTAAAAGAGGAGAAAAGTTATACCTTAATCTTATCAAAGATTTTTACCACTTTGTTGTCATCCTGGTCTCTCCCCCCAAACTTATACTTTTGCCATGTGCTAAAAGAAATATCGGGTGCCAAGAGAGGGTATCTTTTAGAACGGGTAAAAGCTTGTATCATGGTTCTTTGAAGGAAAAAGGTTTAAGGCTCAAAAGGGTTGGCTAGGGATCTTATCATTGGTAGGTTATGGAAGTGTTCAAGTTATCATTTGGACCAAGGAGAGCCTATAATCATGTCTCAAGTCAAAATTCACTTAGGATTTTGCCTCAACAAACATTCAAGGCAAGTTCTAGACCAATGGCCCGGGACTTGGATTTGCAATGCAATTTCTCACCACACAAGCTATGGGATTTCTAAAGATACAGAGTCGGAGGCCCACGACGACCTTAGATAAGATTTGAGCACACAATGGTTCCGAAAAACCACTTGATGATTATCGGTCAACACAAGAGTCTCAAGGTCACGACTTTCACCTTCCTAAAAATAACAATTTGTTTTTGGCCATGAGATCAAAGGCAAATGTGCTAGGCCTAAGTGAAACTTTGCTTCAGGTACCCTTACCACTAACTACTAAAAAGCAAAAAGAAAAATAGACTCAAACTCTTAAGAAGGTTGTCACGCCATCCATCATTGGGAAGAGCCACCTGGTTCACACAAACTCCACCTTTGGAAAGAACCGTGGCATTAATAAAACCAAAGGCTTATTGCAAACGTTCAGAACAAGAAGCTACGAACATAAATAAGAAGCTAAGAAAGAAAAATTGCAGAGAGTAAAATGAATATATGCAAGAGGGGATTTAATCGAATATACAATAGATGGGATGAATATATACAATGTAACATAACTTTATACACAGACCCAAAGTAAAATAAAAGTATGAGAAATGTAATGAAATGTTAAAATTATATATAAACCAAAGATGAAAAATAAAGAAAGCATAAAAACTGTCAAATATATACAATAATCCAAATCCATAAAAGTAGGGCCTACCCCCTCAAATGAAAGTTGGCATTGTCCCCAATGCCAACTAAACCAAATAAGCACCAAAACGAAAAGGGGAAAAGGATATAGAGACTCCCTATGGCTCGTCTGTCTGCATGGGCTCCTAAGTGGTCCCTGGGTCCTCAATATGCTCGGGAACCTCGGACTGGTTCCTTATAGCCTGCTGCTCTGCTACTGGGACCTGGGCCTGGACTTGGATAGGCTCTTGAGGTGCATCTTGTGGCTGACTGGATGAAGCCTTCGGTGGGTCTTCCAACTGGTTGACTGCATCGTCTGTTCGGGGAATCATCCTCTTCCTCTTGGGAGGCCTTTGGACTGTTTAGGTTGGGGATGAGCTGCTGGTACCAGGTCCTGTAGCAATAAGTCCAAAGGCAGATGATCTGCCTTCATCCTGTCAACCTCAGCCCTCAGCGCCTTTACGGACTCCTTGGAAGCCCGTGTCTTCCTCAACTTCTTGTGCTCCTTAGCAAGCTCCTTGAGAGCCTTGTTGTGTGAATCAACAAAATCCGTGAGCACTGTTTGGGTGTCAAGGATTTTCTTCTGGTTGGCCAGAATCTCCTTGAGGGCATCCACGATAGACTGCGAGATCTGCGGAGGCGTAGGTGCCGACTGAGCTCCACTATAGTAGTGAGGATAGACAACTTGGATGAAGCTGTCTGTATTCAGTTGTTGATGCTGAGAAGAGCCTGGCTCAGTTGGTGTGCAGTCACTGGGTAGGCTCGGGAAGAGGGTATCTCGGGATCTACTGAAGTGGATGGACCAGGAGGAATGTTTGCGGGGGTGGAGGTAGGCTGAGTAGGAGCCACTACCACAACTGGCTCTTCAGACTGACCAGTTGGAGCAGTAGCTGTTCCTTTGAAGTTCTTGCTCTTTGGGTTGTCATCACCCTACATACTGTACCATGAGAACGGGGCCTTCGCTTTTACCTTTATATCAAATGGCCTCTTTTCAACTTTGAGGTCCCTAAAGTACATGGTCAAGAAGCTGGGGAAGGGGTAGTTTCTGTCACCCTCACTGACTACCTGCGTAATTACCCGAGACATTACTTTCTTGACATTAATCGGGTACCCCGCCATGATCGATGCCACCAAAACTACCCGATGAAGAGGGAGGGAGTTGTCATGAGTAGTAGTGTCCAATCTGCTGCACACAAATGTTTCCTACCCCTTGGCTTCGAAATTCAGACTTCTTCTCAAAATTTTCACTCCCGCATTTAGCCAATCGGGGGTGGTACCTGGGATTGCCAGATACTGTGCCAACCAAGGACGGACCTCCTCACCCAATTCCATCTTTTCCATATACAGTTCCTCATCCTCCTCATCAAAGTCGAGGTAATCATTTATTGTTTTCCCGTCAAAAAGCACCTTCAGATTTCGCACCTTGGTCACTTTTATGCCCTTTTTGATGTGGGCAACATTGGTATAGAATTCCTTGACCAGGTGCTCGTTTGTATCCTCACAGTTGTTCAAGAAATACTCCCAGCCAACTCTCTCCCTAAACTGCCTCCTCACATTGGGATTGTGAGGTAATAAGTCTCTATCAACAAAGCTCCTCTCCGGGATCAACTTCCTCACCAGCCATCATTCCCTAAATTTGTGATAAGCTACCTCGCTTACAAACCGGTCTTACCACACCTCCGGATTTTTAGTTTGTTCTACCCCGCCAACCTGGGGCTCACCCCCTTCTCCTACTGCCTCTTCTCTTACTGCACCCTCTCTGAATAATGAAGTTGTGGGAGAGGTGGAGTATTCATTCCCACTGCCTTCAACTGAGCCCTCAGACGATCCAGAAGATACATTTACTGACGCTTGGGCAGTGGGGGAAGTGGGAGGAGTGTCTCTTAGTCTATTTCTCTCCGGCCAGTCAGGGATGTACTCTGGATTGAGTCGGAAGATATCTCCCGGGAGGGCTCGTACTCACTCGCAGACATGTCAATGGCCCTATCAACAGCTTTAATCATCTTCCTCGTGTTTTTAATGTTTTGCCGGGCTTGAGTAGTCAATCTTACCATTTTCTGTTTCCTTCCCTGGGAGGATTCACCTCGACCATCTTGTTTAGAACCCTTGCCTCTTTGTTTCACCATTGTCTGCAAACATCATCCATTAGGCTTGTTAGTATCAGTAAAAACAATTAAGATCAGAGTTGCAGAAAAGAAAAAGTTGCAGACAGTTGCAGAGGTGACACAGTACCGACCGCACAAAATAGAGTGCAGCCGCGTAGAGGCCAATGCGGACCGCACAAAATGGCAATGCAGTCCGTACAGAGGTGGGGTTCAGACTACCCACTCTCTGTATCCAGGCAATGCGGACCGCACAAAATATAGTGCAGCCGCACAGGGACCAATGCGGACCACACAAAATGTAGTGCGGCCGCAGTCCCTGAAGATCATATTACAAACACTCATCAATGCGGTCCGCACAAAATGACATGCGGCCGCAGTGGTCCACCGTGGACCGCACAAAATGTAATGCGGCCGCGGTGGCAAACTTCAAAGAGTTGGACATTTCATCCTTTATCAGTGTGGTCCGCACTAAATGTAGTGCATCCGCATTGAAAACTTCAGAGACTGGAACACTTTTTTCACTACTTCCTGCACTGCATCAACACAATCCTGTAGCATCTCACAACCAGTTAGTCCAAAAATAAATCCTATACTACCATGAAAATCAAAGAAAAACAAGAAGAAAAACACATGGGTTGCCTCCCAAGAAGCGCCTGGTTTAATGTCGCGGCATGGGGCAGGTTACCATCAAATCATTTGAGATGAAGAAGTGCCACCACGTGGCTGTCATCAATTTTTCCCAAATAGTGCTTGACCCTATTCCCATTCACTCTAAAAACTTCCCCATTTTTGTTCTTTAAATCAATAGCACCAAACGAGGTCACACACACCATTTCAAAAGGTCCACTCCATTTTGATTTAAGCTTTCCCGGAAACAGACGTAACCGAGAGTTGAACAAGAGAATCAAATCACCAACTTTGAACTCCTTGCTACGAGCATATTTATCATGAAGGTACTTCATCTTGTCCTTGTACAATGATGAACTGGAGTAGGCATGGAATCAAAATTCATCAAGTTCATTAAGCTGCTCCACATGAAGATTTGTTGCAACATCCCATTCAAGATTTAGCTTCCTCAAAGCCCACATGGCCTTGTGCTCTAACTCTACCAGTAGATGGCAAGCTTTCCCAAACACCAACCGATACGGAGACATACCAATCGAATTCTTGTAAGCAGTCCTATAAGCCCATAGAGCGTCATCCAACTTCTTTGACCAATCAGTCATATTTGCATTAACCGTCTTTGACAAGATGCTTTTGATTTCCCTGTTGGATACTTCAACTTGACCACTTGCTTGAGGATAATAGGGAGTAGAAACTTTATGATTGACACCATACTTTGAAAGCAAAGTGTCAAAAGCTCTATTGCAAAAAGGAGACCCCCCATCACTTATGATTGCACGAGGAGTACCAAACCTTGTAAAGATGCTCTTCTTGAGAAATGCAACAACACTCTGGGCCTCATTGTTGGGCAAAGCCACAACTTCAACCCACTTTGAAACATAGTCCACCACCACAAGAATGTATGTGTTCCCACACGAGCTAACAAACGGGCCCATAAAATCAATACCCCACATATAAAAAATATCAACCTCAAGAATGGTATTGAGAGGCATCTCATCTTTCTTCGAAATTCCACCCGCTCTTTGACATTCATCACACCTCTTCACAAGTTCACTTGCATCTTTGTACAAAGTTGGCCAATAAAACCCACAACTAAGAACTTTGGAAGTCGTCCCCGCCCCGCCATGATGGCCACCATAGGGAGAGGAATGACAAGCCTCCAAGATACTCAATTGGTCTTCCTCCGGGACACACCTTCGGATCACACCATCCATGCAAATCTTGAACAAATATGGCTCATCCCAATAGAAATCCAAACTATCCCACTTGAGCTTCTTCCTTTGGTTAGAAGAGAGCTCACACGGGATTATACTAGTCACAAGGAAATTAGCAACATCAGCAAACCATGGCATATCATTCATCAACACCGAAAGGATTTGTTCATCGGGAAATGAATCATTGATCTCTAGGCCATCATGAGGCCTCCCATCCTCCTCCAAGTGGGACAAGTGGTCTGCCACTTGGTTCTCACTACCCTTCCGGTCCACAATCTCCAAATCAAACTCTTGAAGTAACAAGACCCATCACATCAGTCTAGCTTTGGAATCCTTCTTCGTTATCAAGTACCGGAGTGCGGCATGGTCGGTATGAATAATAACCTTAGCACCAATAAGATACGGCCGGAATTTTTCCATTGCGAACACAATATCCAAAAGTTCTTTCTTGGTCACCGCGTAGTTCACCTGAGTGTCATTCATTGTCTTGCTCGCATAGTACTCCGGATGAAACATTTTGTTCATTCTTTGACCCAAAACCACCCCAACCACAACATCGCTCTCATCACACATGAGCTCAAAGGGCAAGCTCCAATTAGGTGCGGTAATGATAGGAGTGGTGGTCAACTTATGCTTGAGAAGTTCAAAGGCTTGCATACATTTTTCATCAAACACGAACTTAGCATCCTTTTCCAACAACTTGCACAAGGGATTCACCACCTTCGAAAAGTCTTTGATAAATCACCGGTAGAACCCCATTGTATGCGGCGAAATCAGAAGACTTGATTTCTTACTGTCGGGACATTTTGGAAGCATGCCTCGGGACCCCGAGGGCGGGAGGCCGCGACCAAGTTCCCGACCTCGGGGCTCGTCGGAGCATGACTCGTAAGAAACAAAGACCGAAGCCAGGACGGAGAGGGAATCCCCCAAGGCACATGGCTACGTCTGACAAGCCCGGCCTATCCAGAGCCTATGCTAAGGCATCACGTTAAACCATCTCATCTCCGTACTTTGTGTTTAATCTCCACATATTTGTACCATACCATGTTCCCTCGCATGTATAAGGGGAACCCATACCACTTTATAAAGGGCTGAGGTTTCTCCATTTCTCCACTAAAGCAATAATATCTCTCTCTCTTTCTCCTATTTTGTTCGTTCTCACTGGCTCGAGGCCGCTTTAACATCTATTGTCTTCTTACTTATTTCATGCTATATTGCGCAACATTGGCCGTAAAGATCCTTGTTTGATCATATACTTAATTTTTATCCTATTCTCGGTTGCTCCCGATAGCTCGAGCTCAATTCGAGTCTCGACCCCAAGGTCCTTATCGACCGGCTTTGCATCCGGGCAACAGGCCCCTTCGGTTTGATTACTGTCTTGTTTTAGCTTGCATTTCATTGTTAAGCTTCACGTTCTTATCATCAACTGCTCTAACAACTAGCTCGGGAATAGATCACGTATTTTTAGGATCCCATTTACAAATTTAATTGTTGTTACCATTTTCACAGTAAACAGTTTGGCGCCCACCGTGGGGCTAAAAATAATAGTGATTATTTTCTCGCTAGTTTCGTCACACAAACACACATTATCTTTCACACTTTTTCTTGCCCAAGATCTTTTGATTTCAGGTTAATATTTGGCTCGGTAAGCAAAATCGAGAACGACTACCCCGAAAACCATGGCGAAAACAGTATGGCTGCTTTAGAGGTTAGCGCGACATCGTAGGACACCGATAACGCATTTAGGTCGATTCAAACGGATGCGGGCTTGCAAGGTGCGCAACAGGTCGACGAAGCCTCGCTCACCGATGACAGCATACAACGCATTGACCGACAGGAAGCTCAAAAAACCCCGGCCCGGGTAGAAGAGAAAGTTAATCTTCGTGTTATTTTTGAAATGTTACAAGAATGGCAGTTGGCTATCGCTCAGCTGCAAAGTCGCCCGGAGACTCCCAACGCAGTAGCGCCGGAGACACCTCCTTACGCCGAGCTGGTACCCGAGAGATCAAGTAACGACGGATCAGTAACCGACCCCGCCATAGTGAGGATGCTTGGGAATCTCTTTGAAAGGATTGAATCAGGTTCGTGGAAGCTCTTACAGCAACCGTCTCCCAAGGAAACGGTCCCGGAACTCGCTTTACAAAAATCCAGAATGCCGAAACTCCCTAGGTGCGATAGGACCTCAGATCCCTACGGGCGCACCACCACTTACACGAGCTCATTCAAAGGCAGTGACCTCCAAGATGATGAGTTCGAGCCCTTCTCATTGAGGAAGTTCGAAGAAACTCTCTCGAAAGAAACCATGACGCAGCGCCACCTCCTGGCACCTGACCTCACAGACTCGCTTACCATACCAGCGTGGTCTTCCGTGGAAGCACGCACCGACGCCATCAAAGTAGTACCGAGAAGGCCTGATACACCTGAGGCCAAACGAAGAAGAAATGAAATACCGCGGGAAGCCGCACCCCATTCCCTGATAGGACGAATGAGATCGCTCCCGGTTTCGGACGATCAGGCAACACAAGCCTTCACTAGAGGCTTGAACGAAGCATGCCCGACATCTCCAGGACATTTCAAGCGAAGCCTGATCAGATAACTAGCCGAGGTCTAGTTGGATGCCCACACCCAGCATCGGCCACGAATCGGGGCTGTGGACAACCGTCCGGGAACCTCCTCGAGTTCGGTATATCCAAGCAGACTCCCGACAAAGAAGCTGATGCCAAACGGATATAAATATCATCCATGCACTGCGAATAGAAGGAACGACTCGAGATGCAACCTACCTCGCAACAATAGGGAAATATCTCGAGGACAACACCCTCGAGGAACCTCCAATAGAACCAGATTCAACAAGGCACAGCTAGCAGGGAAACCCTGCCCAGTCGAGTACGATTTCAGCATTGCTATACCAAATGCCAGGCGGCATAAACCTATTCGACCAAGACCTCTTCAAGGGAACTATGCCCAGTGCAGGAACCGTAGGGTGCGCGCGGTCATCAGCTCAAAAGAACGACAACTATGGTATTCAATAGATATCGCCACCAAGTATCATCAAGCGGTCAGGTTCGGATCCAGCTCCAAGGGAGGAAGGAGATCAGAAAAAATGAGGCTAACAAGCCACGACGTATTGCCACAACAGTAAAGGACGGCACCCTTCAAAGATCCATAAAATGCAGAGTGAAAGGGCTCATCGCCGGGGAAAGATGGGTCCGGGGAATATACCCAAAGGACACCCTTGCATCCAAGGAAAGGGACGTCGAGACTTCGCCTCAGCCTCGTATTAACGCGATTAGTAACCCCCTCCCTCATTTGACCTATTTCAAATAAAATATATGTTCATCAGTGCAGATGGTCGATCAATTATACCGATGATGTCAGGCGAAAGCTAATGGGGTGGTTCGGACTAACAAACCAAATCACTCCTACACCTTGAATCTTTGATGGATTCCAGATGCCGATCGCCACAACAATTAGGAAGGCCGCTCACTCTATACAGCCCGCCTGAGTTCGGGCTGGAACGCCGAGCCTGCGAAACACGGATGTTTCATTCAAATGAGAATGGGCACACCGCCCGGAGGAAACTTCGACCACACTCCGCCAAAGGGATGAAACTCCACAATAGAGGTGGGAATAAAGTATTAGACAAGGAGCTACACGCGACGCGAGGAAATCCCTCACCATATGACCCATCGCCGGCATCAATGCCTCCGCCCTCGAAGGGATCAAAGGGTGAGCAGAACCACATCTTCGGCCAAGCCTGGTTGAACACAGCAGAAGGCTGTATTAAGGGCTCATGCCTTGAAATGACAGAAACATACTAGACCTCGAAACGTCGCCTACATATCCCGCAGTAGGGAAGAACTACTTCGCTCCCCTGTTGTTTCTTTTCTTTTGCTAACCTATATGCAAGCAGTCAGCCGAGGCATTCATAAGTTCTAACTCCACTCAAATATCCGAGGCCTCTGCGGGGCCCGCCGCGCTCTCTTTCTTCGACCGGACTTCTAACCTAAAGAGGGTCCCGCCAGCAAGATTATTAGAAGAGCAGCACACCCCCCAAAAGAGGATCCGACGGATCACGGGCCTTTCTTCTACAGTTAGACGACGCGCGATGGCCTTCTCTTAAGGACACCGTCCCCTCGGAAGGGCCAATAAATGGCAGGCTAAGTTTCAAAACGAAATCATGTAAATGGATCAGATGATCAGAGGAGCCGCACCCATGCGGGCCAAGCTCACAGCAACGAGACGACATGTATTTATAGCCTATATTTACGCTAACCAATAAAGAATATCTTTTCGGTATTTTATACTTCGAAAAAGGCTACTTCGACATATTCGCAGCAAAGTCCTCTCCGCTGAATACGTCCCGAGATACTCGAAGACTTAAACGGTTCAGCGCCCATACGGCCCCAGGGTTGGAACCCCGGGCTCACCAAGCCCTCACAATGCAACTCCGAGTTCACGAGAAGCGGTCTTCAATCTTAAACAAACTCGATGACTCAAAGACTGTCGCCAATTGCCGAGCACTGGAAAATCCGAAACTGTAAGACCCCTCGCAGGCAGACTCAGCATAACCAGATCTAATCTATATCATACAAACTGTAAGACCTCAATAGGCATGACAGATTGTAAGACCTCAATAGGCATGACAGATTGTAAGACCTCAATAGGCATGACAAACTGTAAGACCTCAACAGGCATGAAAACCCTGAAGTTTAGGCTATACATCGCATTTGTAAGAATCCCTAAAGGGCATACCCTCGATGTAGATGGCTAAATTATCGTTTGTGATAAAAAATGGCTATGGCCAAACCAACATGACTACGATCAAAACGGCTGATACAGCCAAAATAATGCAACTCTGGGACACCCGACTGTCGCTAAAAATCGCAGGCCACTACTTCGAATATACTTCGAAAAGAACCAGTTAAAACAGGCTTCCCTCAACGGAAAAAACGAGCTCCGACCACGTCGACTCCAAACCACAAGAGCGTCGATCTACTCGACCTACGAGCTATGAACCTTACGAGGTTATTGAAACATTGCCGACAACGACTTGAAATCGAGGTTCCTCTAGAACCGACAACGAGTCAGGAAAAAATACTCTAAAAGACCTTAACAAGCGGAAACAAAGCCTACAAAAAAAAGCACACGGGCAAAAACAGTGTAAGAGCCATTGTCGCCACCTAAGCAAGCCTACGAGCCTCATACTCAAAGGTCTCTATAACCAAACAACATAAGAGCCATTGTCGCCAGTTAAACAATTTTGACAACTTGAGGATTAAAAAGAGCTCGAATCGTAACCCGATTTAGAGGCCGGATCCAAAATAGTTAACTATGGAAGCCTCCGGGCAACTTACTGAAAGGTCTTAACGACCAAATGGCATAAGTGCCACTATCGCCGGCCAGGAAATCGAGGAAATTTAAGGGTCAATTATTGCTCGAATCGCAACGCGACTCGGAGACTGGACCCGAAAACTGCAATATGCCTAAGGTCATGAGTGGCACTATCGTCGGCCAGGAAATCGAGGAAGTTTAAGGGTCGATTACAACTCGAATCACAATGCAACTCGGATACTGGACCCGAAAACTGCAATACGCCTAAGGGCAAGGCATAAGTTCCACTATCGCCGACCGAGTAAATTGTCGGGCCACGCGCCCGTAAGGTCACTTCGACCTAGAGCATAAAGGGCCATCATCATCCGCCCATGCAGGTAGGAAAGAGCTTGATGGTCAATTGAAGCTCGAGTCACAATGCGACTCGAATACTGGACCCAAAACAGTTGGAACGGTAAATACCCAAGGGCAAGAGATAAAAATGATTACTACCTACACGCACGAGCATATAAAATTCGAGGACAAGAAGGCTCGAGCCGGAGCCCGACTCGGAGACTAATCCTAAACAGCCGGGCAAAGCACGGAGGCCCAAGCACCTGCTCGCACCAAGGATCGCACTTAAGATCCCCCGGGTCTGTCCGATCCGTTCCGGACCTATGAGGACCTCGCCAAACACCAAAACCAGCTTGCCCGATCGAAAGCAACAACAAAAAAAAGGTACAGAAGAAATAAAGCCTCAAGTTTCTTCTTATATATTAAATGCACAAAAACAAAAGCACATTCTCCATCTACAGGCATACCCTACGTATATTAGAGGCAAAGCGACAAAATGGCAAAATATAAAGCAACAAAATGGCAAAGTTTAGAGCGACAAAATGGCAAAGTCTACACTCTGCGCTAAAGGGCTACAGCTTGTCAAATTCACCCTCCGCAACATCAACAATAAATAATCGAGCGTCAAGCTCGTCCGCCCTTGCTCGAGCCAATTCCTCCGAGAGGATGAAGCCGTTTGCACTGACCTCCTCGAGTACCTCTCTTCAGGATCTATAACAAGCATATTCCTCAATCATCTTCCCAGTCGAGGGCTCGCTTCAGCTCGACTTGGGCATCAGCAGCATCCTTCATACGAATCGCCATCTCACAATCAACCTTGGTTCGGCTTAGTGTCGCTTCTGCCCGGCCATCAATTATCTCGGCTATGACCTTCGAGAGATCAGATTCGAGTTTCCCAATCATATCTGCTTGAACTTTGGCATTGGCATGAGTCAAATAGAGTTGGACCTCGAAAGTAGGAACCTTAACCGAGGCACTCATCTCCTCCAAAGTTCGAGCCTGCACTTGAGCTTTTAGCTCCCCGCAAGCAACTCTGACACGGTTAACGTTGCCTTTGAGGTACTCCAAGGCCTCCTCCTTTCTCTACAACTGATACGGCAAAAGGGGTTAGCCTTAAGGTTAGAAAGGAGCGAAGCACGTACTACAGAAAGTTACCTGCTCCATCAAATAGCTCTCATAGTTTGAGCTCCGACGCGCCTCATATCGCCAATGCTGCAGCTCAACTTCCTTCTCCTCGCTAAGGAGCCTAAGGGATTCTCACCCTCATCCAGAATTTTCTGAAGCTTGGCCCCTTGACGGAGCAGCTCAAACCTAAGCCTATCACAGGCCTGCACAAGGAAGGTTCAATAAAGGGAGGAGGGCACGGGGCATAGAGAAACTGTATATGAACTCACCACAAAGTGAAGCCGACGGACTTCCTCGAAGTCGGAACACACTCCTGTTGATCTTGCCCCTGCGACCCCAGAAGAACTGACCTTGGGCACGGCGTATTCGCTCAAAGGAACCACCGGCCAGGAATCAGGCACTCTGGGAGCAGCGGACCCGGGCGATGCCCCTTCCTCGGAAATATGAGCCCGACCAGCACCACTAAAGGCTCCATCACACCGCGAGTGCTCTATCCCAAGGAACCACCCGATATCTGCAAATGGCGAATCTAGCACAAATGGAAGGGGAAAATATTACCTCGGGTATACGAAGGCAAGACAAAGGCAGCATACGCACATACCTTGGTACTGCACTCCCCATCCGGTTTGAAGTACAGCTCGCCACCTGCCCTAGTCACAGGACTAATGGGTCACCAACTTCCGGACCCAGCCGGGCAGATCATGGACTTCACCCGGCATCTACGAAGTTGTTGCAACAAGGGAGACAACATTATTACTCAGTTGATTTTTGCTATAGGCGAAATCTAAAAAAGCGCCAAATGCCTCACTCACGTGCATAATTCCTCCCTTCGGGAAATGGAAAAAACTCCACATGGATAATGTCGGTTGTTCGGACCCAGATAAACCAACTAGCCTACTCTCGATCCCCGCTTTCCTCATCATCAATAACAAAGGGCATGGACGAGCGACATCTCAGAGTTAGCAGGCCTTGACGATGAAAGGACCAATATATCCTGACAAGGTGATCAAGCGTGAATTCAAGCTCGGCCTTCTCCGCGAAGAATCTCATCATCAACGCCGTTCGCCAAAACGAAGAATGAATCTGTGCTAGGGTAACCCGATACTTTAAGCAAAAATCAAACACAACCGTATCAGGGGGGCCAAATGCGAAAGGGTATAGGTATACACTCAAGAATCCATCAGTAGAGTCCGCAATGCCCTCATCTGGGGAAAGCACCTGCAGTGTTATCCCCTCTCTCCACCCGCAGTATCTCTTCGCCATCTCCAGGTGTTCCTCTATTATCAAGGACGCCATCTCTAGAGTGAACTCCCTCGGTTCCTGAGCATCAGGAGCAGCACCCCCCGCCCCCTGCTGGATCGGCCCCGAAGTGGTTTCCATGACTATGGTGAAACTAACAGGTCAAAGCAAGTGCGCGCACCAAAACTTTTTGCGCCTAAAGAGATGAAGTACCTCGTGCTAAAGCAGAAAGGTGGCTATCTAAAAATAGTGAAGTCTTGTGAAAAAGCCGAAGCCGCCCCACATATATGCGAGAAGTAGTGGTGATTCGCCTGCCCGAGGCAGGACCCAGGAAGCCAACAGCCTCGATACAGATCGATGGGTCAATACCTGATCCAGAAAGCATCCTTCAACGAGGAGTCAAAACTCAAGGGGCCGTTCGTATTATCTCCGAGCTCAAGATAACACTCTACGTCAAGAACCCCCGACCCAAAGAAGTCAGACTTCGGCAAGCTTTAAACGCCAACACTTGATGCAAGGCAAGTACATGGCCACGTGATCCCCTCTTTTTGAAAAAAGAAATAAACACAGGAAGCTCCGATTGCGATAGCTCCATGAAGGTCCGAGGAAGCGCCCGAATACAGGCAAACTCCTCAACAGAAGTCTATCCTATACATTCTAAAGGGGCTATCTACATCAAGATCAATAGGGGCCCCCGGGTACCCGAAGATGAGCTTAATCCAGGGTAACATTCCCGAAGGCCCCAAAATTCGATACATGATCTTCATACAACTCGGAGGGCCTCGATAGCCCGAACCTATCATATCAATCCAAGATTGGTTCCAAAGTACGACGATGTGTTTGGATGAGAGCTATGCCGATCAGCAAAAGACCGGGACAGACGCCCGTGCCCAAGCCCGATATCAGCAGCCAACAAACAAAAGAAAGCGTTCAAGGGCCCCAAAGGGAATGAGAGCATACAGAAACAAAGCAAAGCTCGAAAGCAAAAATCAATGGCATATATTCTTATTCATAAAAGTTTGTGTACAAGAAGCCCTCGAGGGGTCGTTACATACAACTTGCAAAATCTACAGGAGTCTACGCCCAAAGCGGAGGAACGGAAGGATGTACATGCGATGAAACCTGGTGCCCAGTCCGCCCTTGAGAGTCCATCTCCAGTATCAGCATCCTCGGGCACCGCACCCTCGAGCACGTATCCTCGAGGGTGACTCCTTCGATCTCTACCTCCCGTAGGTTCCTTGCTCAATCCCCCGAGGGATCCCCGCCGGAGAAGATGAAGAAGAGGAAAAGGAGGGGACGCAGAGGAGGCAGATAAAAGAGACATGGCCCGCCGAAGCCAAAGGTTGAATATTCGACGGGCCCCAGCCTCAGCGGCCGGTAGTGCCACTTTATCTCTTGGGAAAGAAAAAGCCCTAGGGATGAAGTGCCACACCAGGCCCAGGTAGGAGAGTGAGCAGCGGTGCATAATCCGAACAGCTATCTACATAAGAGAGAAACCGACTCCTCGTCCATCATCACCTCGGACCAGCAGTAGCAGCAAGAGCTAGCATACCGACGACCGCAACAACAGCGGAACGACACGTTTATGTTCGACAAAGGGAAGCCCCAGTAGAAGGCCACAACACAGTCTAAGGAAATTCCTCCAAATGGCCTTAAGGTCAAGAGCCCCTAGCATAATGTTAAGGGGTTAAAAAAGATGATAAGAAGGGAAAGGCAAGCGAGCCAACGGAAGCACTGGGATAGGAAAAGCAAAGCCAAGGCACCCCCATTTATAGGAGATTACGACACGGTCATCTAGGCTTTGGAAGGCTGACCGATGGACACAGTTAATGCATCCATGGAAAATCAAGCCGATGGCGGTACCTTCACCTTGAAAAACAAGAATCAGAAGTGCAATGAATGAAGTTGAAAAGCACGATCCCGTGGATGTTCAATCACCACGAAGCTCAGGCCAGGAGTCACATCATCGGTACGTCGTCGACGAAAGAAGCTCAAGGAGTCAAGTGTTAGAATCATTTCCCATCTCTTCATTATGGGAAACGCAGAGACTATCTGTATGCGGAAAAATCAGAAGACTTGATTTCTCGCTATCGGGACATTTCGAAAGCATGCCTCGGGACCCTGAGGGTGGGAGGTCGCGACCAAGTTCCCAACCTTAGGGCTCGTCGGAGCCCGACTCGGAGGAAATGAAGACCGAAGCCAGGACGGAGGGGGAAGCCCCCAAGGCACATGGCTACGTCTGATAGGCCCGGCCTATCTAGAGCCTATGCTAAGGCATCACGTCAAACCATCCCATCTCCGCACTTTGTGTTTAATCTCCACATATTTGTACCATACCGTGTTCCCTCGTCTATATAAGGGGAACCCATACCACTTTGTAAAGGGCTGAGGTTGCTCTATTTCTCCACTAAAGCAATAATCTCTCTCTCTCTCTCTTTCTCCTATTTTGTTCGTTCTCACTGGCTCGTGGCCGCTTTAACATCTATTGTCTCCTTACTTATTTCATGTTATATTGCGCAACTTTGGCCGTAAAGAGACTTGCTTGATCGTATCCTTAATTGTTATCCTATTCCCGGTGTCCCCGAATAGCTCGAGCTCGATTCGAGTCCCGACCACGAGGTCCTTATCGACCGGCTTTGCATCCGGGAAACAGGCCCCTTCGGTTTGATTAATGTCTTGCTTTAGCTCGCATTTCATCGTTAAGCTACACGTTCTTAGCATCAACTACTCTAACAACTAGCTCGGGAATAGATCACGTATTTTTAGAATCCCATTTACAAATTTAATTATTGTTACCATTTTCACGGTAAATACCCGCATGCCCAAGAAAACTTCGGACTCTCTTGACAGATGAAGGGGGAGGGAGCCTTGAAATCACATCAATTTTTGCTTTTTCTACCTCAATACCATGCTTTGAAATTTTATGCCTAAGAACTATGCCCTCTTCCACCATAAAGTGGAATTTCTCCCAATTGAGAACAAGATTGGTTTCTTCACAACAGGCCAAGACCTTATCAAGATTTTTCAAGCACTCATCAAATTAATCCCCCACAACACTAAAGTCGTCTATGAACACCTCCAAAATGTCTTCCACCATATTGGTGAAAATGGCCATCATACACCACTGAAATGTAGCTGGTGCATTACACAATCCAAAAGGCATCCTAGATAAAGCAAAGGTGTCATATGGACAAGTGAATGTGGTCTTCTCTTGATCTTCCGGAGCAATCAAGATTTGGTTGTACCCAGAATACCCATCCAAAAAATAGTAGAAGGCACACCCAGCAAGTCGGTCTAGCATCTGATCAAGAAAAGGCAAAGGAAAGTCATCCTTGCGGGTCACTTTATTCAACGTGCGGTAACCATACATACCCTCTAACCAGTGATGGTTTTGGTAGGAATCAACTCATTTTTTGAATTTGCAACCACGATCATTCCACCGTTCTTCGGTACACATTGTATCGGTGAAGTCCACGAGCTATCATAGATGGGGTACACAACCCCGGCATCCAACTATTTGATCACCTTCTTTTTCACAACTTCTTGCATTGCCTCGTTCAACCTCCTTTGATGCTCCACGGAGGGCTTTGCATCATCTTCCAGAATAATCTTGTGCATACAAAATCCGGGGCTAATCCCCCGAATATCAGCTAAAGTCCATCCAATAACCTTTTTCCTCTTTTGAAGCACCGCCAATGTGGCATCAACCTGCATGTTAGTAAGACAAGAGAAAAGAATAACTGGCAAAGTAGAATTTGAGCCTAAGAACTCATACCTGAGGTATGGAGGCAGTGGTTTCAACTCCAATACCGGAGGCTCCTCAATTGAAGGTTTAGTTGGTGGAGTCTTTCTATTCTCGAGGTCCAAAGACAATTTCCTAGGCTCATAAGAATAAGAGCCTATTCCATGTAAAGCGCTCACACACTCCACTCGACACTCATCATCATTGACATCAAGATTCAACAATACGACCTCCAAATGGTCCTCCACATTGATCATTGCACTGGTGTCATCAATTATCACTGTTGTGACAAGGTCCAAAAAAGAGCACATCTCGGTACTGTTGGGCTGCTTCACCGATTTGCAAACATGAAAGACCACTTTTTCGTCACCCACCCGGAAGGTGAGTTCCCCTGCTTCCACATCAACTAAGGCCTTCCTCGTAGCAAGGAAATGTCTCCCCAAAATGATAGGAACTTCATAATCTACCTCACAATCCAAGATCACAAAGTCAGTTGGAAAGATAAATTTATCCACCCGGACAAGCACATCATCAATAATACCCAATGGTCTCTTCATCGTTCTATCTGCC
Organism: Nicotiana sylvestris; assembly: GCF_000393655.2. NCBI lineage: Eukaryota > Viridiplantae > Streptophyta > Magnoliopsida > Solanales > Solanaceae > Nicotiana > Nicotiana sylvestris. The sequence continues at coordinate 118,801,724 of NC_091064.1, read as the reverse complement.
ATTTGTAATCTCATGGAAGTCAGCCTCGGCTGCCCAATACCCAAAGTCTTGAAAACGGAATAGGGCATCAAATTGATACTAGCCCCCAAATCACATAGAGCTTTAGCAAAATCCGCACTCCCAATGGTGCAAGGAATGGTGAAAGCACCGGGATCTTCAAGCTTCGGGGCCATTGAATGCACTATTACACTAACTTGGTGAGTCATCTTTATAGTTTCACAATCCATAGACCGCTTCTTTGTTACCAAGTCCTTCATGAATTTAGCATATCCCGGTATTTGTTCAAGAGCCTCCACTAAAGGCACATTGATGGATAAGCTCTTCATCATGTCAATGAACTTTTTGAACTGATTCTCATTTTTCTGCTTTGCAAGCCTTTGAGGATAAGGTGGAGGTGGCCTTGGCAAAGGAGCCTTGGCTTTAGGCACAACCGGCTCCAGCATGTCTATTATGTGTTCCCTAGACGGGTTCACATCATTTTGGGTTTCCACCTCGACATCTTGAATATCAATCCTCACTTCTTCATTTACATTTTCAACCACCAAATGAACTTCATCTTCTTGCAACTCAACATCATCATCCACAATTTGCTTTTGTTTGGAGGCATGCACATCACCGCCTCTCCCACTTCTTGTTGTTACCGCCATAACATGATTGTTCCCACCCTTGGGTTCAATACCATATCACTTGGTAGCACACCCTTAGGTCAAGTATTTATAGATTGTGAGATTTGGCCAAACTGCACCTCCAAGTTTCTGATAGAGGTATTGTGGGAAGCCAACTGAGCATCCGAGTTCGCATTCTTCTTCATCATATGTTCGAACATCATTTCAATTTTACCCATATCATTGCTAGAAGAACTAGGACCTTGAGATAGAAATGAGGGTGGGTTGTTCGGTTGTTGGTACATTGGGGGCCTTTGAAAGCCTTGCCCCCGGTTTCCTTGGTTTCCATTGTTCCATCTACCTTGATTGTTATTACTACCCCAATTGTTGTTATTACCATAATTTCCTTGGTTGTTTTGATTGTTGTTCTGATTGTCCCAATTATTGTTTTGGTTGTTGTTCCCCTAATTACCATTACCTTCTTGTTGATTGCCCCAATTGCCTTGGGGTCTCCATTGTTGTTGGTTGGAAGAATTGCCTCTTTGGCCTTGATAATTATTCACGTATTGCACCTCTTCCCTTTGTTCATCATAACTATCATTTTGAAATCCACCACAATAATTGTCAAATTGCTCTGAATTCCCTTAGTTCTGTTGCCCTCTTTGTCTTCTATTGTTGACAAGCATGTTAACACCCTCCATGGCATTCACTTGGAGAGGATTTTGAACTTGTTGCAATTGTGCCTTCGCTAGTTGGTTCATCGTGGTTGTCAACTCAGCTATAGCCTTCCCATGATCATACAATTCCTTGTGCAAATGAATAACCGTGGGGTCACCCTGGGGCACATTGGCTCTACTTTGCCAAGCGGAAGAAGTGTCAGCCATCTCGTCAAGAATGTCACAAGCCTCATCATACGACAGCTTCATGAAGTTGCCCCCAGCAAGTTGGTTCACTATGCATTGGTTTGTTATATTAATGCCCCGGTAGAAGGTTTGTTGGATCATCGCCTCAGTCATATCATTGTTGGGGCATTCCTTCACCATTGTTCTATAACGCTCCCAAATCTCATGCAAAGGTTCTGTGGGCTCTTGCTTGAATGCCAAGATCTCATCTCTCAATGCAGTCATATGCCCCGGTGAGAAAAATTTTGCAATGAACTTATCCGCCAACTCATCCAAGTAGTAGATGGAATGGTTGGGAAGTCGCTCGAGCCAATCCAATGCCTTCCCTCTAAGTGAGAATGGGATGAGTCTCAACCTAAGAGCATCCTCGGACATATTAGTTTGTAAGCATTTTGATTTTCAGCGCCCGTGAAGTACCCATGTTGCTCTAGTAAGTTCAACATCACATTGGTTATTTGAAAATTGTCCGCCCGGATTCAGGGTGGGACAATAGCATTTGTATAGCCTTGGTTCGGAAGCACTCTAGGAGCCACACTTGGAGGTGGCGGAGGAGGGCCTGGGATATTGTCATTAACATTAGCATTATCCTGGCAACCTCTACGTTGTCCTTGAGGTACAAGAGGCACCTCATCATCTCCGACATCATCTACCTCCTCCCCCACAATCACATTTTCAAGAGGGTCATTGGCATTGTTCACTTCCATTTGGTACCTGAGTTGTGACACAAACAAAATTAGTAACAAAGAAGGAAATAAGAACAATACACAAAACTAATTAGATAGATAGCCAAAACCATTAGCTCCCCGACAACGGCGCCAAAAAGTGATCGTGGCCAACCCTGCACTACTATTGAGTAGCGAGAGAAGGTCGAAGCAGCTTTTACCCGATTAAGGTCGGGATCGATTTCCACAGGGAGCTAGAAGTTGGAGTCGGGTGTCTGTCTTAAGTGGAGTTGTGTATGTGTTCCAAATTGCACTTTTTAACATTTTTGGGTTTTTGATTTACTTCTAATTTTATCAAACTACAATTCTAAATTAAACTAGAATAAGCTAAGAGTAAACTATTGCGAGTTGTTCAAATGGTTAAAAGGCACTAGGGTAGTGACTTTCGCCTAGGTGGTCAATTGACAGATACTTGAGTCTAAGGCATGATTGACATATTTGGAGGGGATGATATAACCGTTGCACGATTTTACCCACTCTACACCTCTCGGTGGTTCGAGTGATTTTTCCCGAATTCACTTTCTCAAGACCAATTGGGTATGCAAATTTGCACAAGCAATCAAGGTTCAAGTCAGGTATTACTATCTCTAGGTTTAACCCTTTAATTAGGGCTATCAATCTCTTGAGTACACACCAATTCCTTGTTGGACCAATTTTAGAGAAGTAGGCTCTCTTTCTCAAGAAGAGTCAAAGTCAACTAAACACAAACTAGTGTTTGCAACCACCAATTCAGCAATTAAACATGAAATTAGCCCAAATATCAAACCCATAGTCAATCTAGCCCGAAAACATAAGACCCATCAATTACTCACACTAGGGTTGAGCCACAACCCTAGCTTATGGGTCTAGCTACTCATAATTAGAGAAGAAAACAAAGAAATAGATGAAGAAAAACTCATATTAATTAATTGCTAAGATAAACTAGAAGGTTCAATGTTGAAATGAAGCTAAAATTACTCAAAATAGCTAAAATATTTGAAGTCACGAGTGCAGCCCAGTACCACAACTATCTATTAACCTAAAAATGGAAAAAGAAGCTATTTATACTAAGTTGAAAAATTTGGACAAAAATACCCTTGCGGGGCTAGTGCGGACCGCACAAAATCACGTGCGGGCGCACTAAGGCCCTTGACTTAAAATTCAGCTCTCTGAACTCAGGCAATGCGGAGCGTACAGAATCGAGTGCGGCTGCAGTGGCTTCTAGTGCAGTCCGCATGAAATGGAGCACAGACCGCATTGGCTTCAATCTCCAAACTGGCACTTCTCTAATCCTTGGTTTTGCAGACCGCATTAAATCGAGTGTGGCCGCAGTGACTCCAATGCGGACCGCATTAAATCTCATGCGGTTACATTGCCTGTTGGCCTGGAAGTCCACCTCTCTGAACCTCACTTGTGCGGACCGCACAGAATGGTGTGCAACCGCATTGAGCCTGCTTTGCCTGAGCTTGACTTGTCTTGGTACTTGTACAATTTTCACTCTTTTTTAAGCCGATCTTTGACATCTTGTCACTTTGTTGATCAAACCTGCAATCAAGCACAACTTGTGAGCCTTTTTGGGACTATTTTGTACAAATTTCTAATCAAAACATAAGCAAGAAGGAGTATAAAATGTATCAAAATCCCTAGTTATCAAACATCTCACATGCCACGCCATACAGATAATGCCTCAAAATCCTCAACGCGTGAACAATGGCTGCCAACTCCAAATCATGAACCGGATAGTTCTTCTCATGAATCTTCAACTGCCGCGAAGCATAGGCAATGAGCTTTCCATCATGTATCAACACCGCACCAAGCTTAATACGAGATGCATCACAATAAACTGTATATGGCCCTGAACCTGTGGGCAAAACCAATACCGGTGTCGTAGTCAGAGCTGTCTTGAGCTATGAAAACTCGCCTCACACTTGTTCGACCATCTGAACTAGGCACCTATCTGGGTTAACCTGGTCATCGGGGTTGCGATAGATGAAAACCCCTCCACAAACCGACGATAGTAGCCTGCCAATCCCAAGAAACTCCAAATCTCTGTAGTTGATGCTGGTCTAGGCCAGTTCTTAACTGCCTCAATCTTCTTCGGATCAACCTGAATACCCTTTGCTGATACAACAGGACCCAGGAATGTAACTGAACTCAACCAGAACTCACACTTCGAAAACTTAGCATATAACTGACTATCCCACAAGGTCTGAAGAACCACTCTAAGATGATGCTCGTGCTCCTCCGGGATGCGGGAATATATCAAGATATCATCAATGAAGACTATCACGAACGAATCCAAGTAAGGCATGAACATTCGGTTCATCAAATCCATAAAAGCTACTAGGGCATTCATCAATCCGAATAACATCACCAAGAACTCGTAATGCTCGTACCGAGTGCGGAAAGCTGTCTTAGGGACATGGGATGCCCTAATCCTCAACTGATGGTAGCTAGATCTCAAGTCAATCTTTGAAAATACCTTGGCACCCTGAAGCTGATCAAACAAATCATCAATCCGCAGTAATGGATAATTATTCTTGATTGTAACCTTGTTCAATTGCCGGTAATCAATCTCATCGACCCATCCTTCTTCTTAACAAACAACACCGGCGCACCCCAAGGTGAAACACTGGGTCTAATGAAACCCTTATCAAGCAAGTCCTACAAATACTCCTTCAACTCTTTCAACTCAGGCGGGGCCATACGATACGGCAAGATAGAAATGGGCTGAGTGCCCGGAGCCAAATCAATGCAGAAGTCAATATCCCTATTAGGTGGCATACCCGGCAGGTTTGAAGGAAATACCTCAGGGAACTCACGAACAACAGGCACAGAATTGATAGAAGGAACCTCGGCACTAGAATCACAAACATATGCCAAAAAGGCCAAACACCCCTTCTCGACCATACGCCGAGCCTTCACAAAAGAGATAACACTACGGGTAGAATGACCAAGAGTCCCTCTTCACTCTAAATGAGGTAAACCCGGCAAGGCTAAGGTCGTAGTCTTGGCATGACAGTCCAAGATAGCGTGATAAGGTAATAACCAGTCCATTCCCAATATGACATCGAAATCGACCATGTCTAGAAGCAACAAATCTACACGAGTCTCAAGACCCCCAATCACGACTATACAAGAGCGATGGACTCGATCTACCGCAATAGAATCACCTACCGGTGTAGACACCTATACAGGGGCACTCAAGGAATCACTAGGCATGACTAGATACGGTGCAAAATAAGATGACACATGGTAGTATGTAGACCCTGGATCAAATAAAACTGAAGCATCTCTACCACAAACCAGAATAGTACCTGTGACAACTGCATCGGAAGCCTCAACCTCAGGCCTAGCTGGAAGAGCATAACATCGGGGCTGGGGCCCACCACTTTGGACTGCATCTCTGGGACGACCTACAGCTGGCTGGCCTCCACCTCTGGCGGTCTGAGTTCCACCTCCAGCACCTCTACCTCCACCTCTAGCACCTCCACCCCCACCTCTAGCTGGCTGGGTGGGCTGTGAAACACCTGGTGCCTGAACCATAGCACGGGAACCTTGTTGTTGCGACTGAGTACCCACCAATCTCAGACAAGCCCTCCTGATATGACCATACTCACCACACTCAAAACATCTACCTGAGTGGTGTGGCTGAGGAAACTGAGACTGACTCTGGCGACCTGAATGACCATCTCGAAAACTTTGGAGCGGCGATGCACTAATAGGAGCTGGTGGTGCACTGTAGGGATGCTGATCAGGAATACTGCATGTGAGAATCACGGCCACCTAAGGCACCATGAGAAACCTAAAGGGCTGATTGAAATGGCCTAGGAGGATGGCATCTACCATATGAATCTCTGCCTCTAAACGAGGCACCACTAAACCTGCCTAAATGACAAGGCCTCTTGTCCGGCCCATGACCACCTCCCTGCGACAGAACCATCTCCACTCTCCTGGCCACTTTGGCCGCCTCCTGGAAGGAAATCTCACTCCCTATCTCCTTATCCATCTGAAGATGAATCGGCTGAATAAGTCCATCAATGAATCTCTTTACCCTCTCTCTCTCTCGGTGGGAAGTATGATAAGAGCATGACGAGCCAAGTCGATGAATCTGGTCTTGTACAGGGTAACAGTCATAGAACCTTGTTGGAGACGGTCAAACTGCCTCTGATAGACCTCTCTCTGAGTGATGGGTAGAAACTTCTCCAGAAATAGCTGAGTAAACTGCTCACAAGTCAAGGCTAGCGATCCAGCTGGTCTAGCCAAGCAATAATCTCTCCACCAAGTCTTGACGGAACCAGACAAGCGAAAAGTAGCAAAATCGACCTTATTGGTCTCAACTATCCCATGTTCCTGAGAACCTCATGACAGCTGTCTAGATAATCCTGGGGATCCTCAGAAGATGCACCGTTGAAAGTAGTAGTGAAGAGCTTGGTGAACCTGTCTAGTCTCCACAAAGCATTGGCAGACATGGCTGCTCCATCACCGGTCTGAGCTACCACACCCGGCTGAACTTCTCCAACTGGCTGAGCTCTGAAATTGGGGAGCCATCTGCTCCGGAGTGCGAGTAACAAAAGTCTAGGCTCCTCTTCCAGCCTCAAAGACGGCTGGTGCTACAGAAAGCAAACATGCCCGGGTGATACTCTCCATAAGGCCTACTAGACGGACCAGAGCATCCTGAAGTACTGGGGCAGCAATAAACCCCTCTGGGGCCTGAGCTGGGCCTATCGGAATTGTCTGGGCCGGAACCTCATCATCAAAGTCAACCTGAGGCTCCGCCGCTGGTGCTGCTGCTCTGGGCTGAGCTCTGCCCCTACGTCGGCCTCTAGCACGGCCTCGACCTCTCCCTCTTCCCCTATTGGAAGCTAATGCTGGGGGCTCGTGGTGCTGATCGGTGAATGAGGAAGTGCGTGTTCTCGCCATCTGCGAAAGAACATAGTAGAAATTCAATTAGCATTAAGAAACCAAACCGCACGACAAGAAAGAATAAATGTGAAGTTTTTCCTAACTCTGTAGCCTCTGGGGGATAAATACAGACGTCTCTTTACCGATCCCTCAGACTCTACTAAGCTTGTCCGTGAATTGTGAGACCTATGTAACCTAGAGCTCTGATACCAACTTGTCACGACTCGAATTTTCCACCCTCGGGAGTTGTGATGGAGCCTACTTGTGGAAGCTAGGTAAGCCGCGCAATAAAGAATCACTAACTATTTCATTTTATTCCTTTTTAACAATTTAAATTAACAAGTAATCACCATTGAATATTAACGATAAATAGAACAAGCGGAAGACTTAAACAGATAAAAATAACCAAAGCCAGTACTACAATGCCAATATACGCCTTAACCCGGAATCTGGTGTCACAATATCACGGACTGTCTGTGAGTACTACATACAAGTGTCTGAAAAAAAGGAAATATAGTTTGCCTCGAAAACAAGTGCAAATAGAACACATAATAAGATAGAAGAGAACGTCGGGCCTGCGGACGCCTGCAGGACTACCTCGAGATCTCTAGCTGGACTGAAGGCAGCCACCCAAATGCTATGGTCCAAGAGCTGCTCTGGAATCTGCACATAGCGTAGAGTGTAGCATCAGCACAACCGACCCCATGTGCTGGTAAGTATCTAGCCTAACCTCGACGAAGTACTGACGAGGCTAGGACCAGACTACCAAATAGACCTGTGCAATTATATAATATACAACGGAAAAATAAAGCAGAAATAAATAGGTAAAGATGGGAAGGGGTACATGCTGCGGGGGAATATCGATATCAACAGTAAATCAAGAAATAAGACACATAGACAGCTTAGAATTCACAACAAAACAATAAAGAACTTGTAACCAATCTATAAACACTTTATATCATCAAATATTGTGGTGCGCAACCCGATCCCAACACATAACAACATTGTTGTGGCGTGCAACCCAATCCAGTTATATCATTGTTGCGGCGTGCAACCCGATCCAATTATACTATTGTTGTGGCGTACAACCCGATTCACATATAATATTGTTGCAGTGTGCAACCCGATCCAATTATACTATTGTTGCGGCGCACAACCCGATCCACATATACAATCAACAACAATCATGACAAGAGTCCCGGTAAGGGATCAAATAAGGACTACACTATCCCGGCAAGGGAATCGACTGTATAAATAACTATGTCCCGGCAAGGGAGAAACAGCTATAACCAAACTTATTCCAATATCTAACTACCTCGGCTAACACCAATACTCAGTCATAAGTAATCTCCACGAGAATAATCATAATCCTTTCTCAATACAGAGAATCATCAACTTAAGCATCCGTAGTATTATTTAAGAACACAATAAATTTCAGTTTAAGACTCACGGTCATGCTCGACTCCAACATATAGATACTTGTCACCATATTTATACGTCGTACTCAACAAGAAGCAAGTAGCAAATATGACACAACTCCTAATCCATCAAGCTAAGGTTAGACCAAACACTTACCTCGAACTTCCACGGCCAACTCAAGCCTCAAACACCGCTTTTTCTTTTGAAGTTAGCTCCAAATCAATTGTATCTAGACATAATCGACTTAATAACATGAATAAATGCTAAACAATACAATTCCAATGCTTAATTATAGCTTTCCCATCCTGCTTCCCAAAAAGTCAAAAATTCACCTCGAGCCCGCTTGGTCAAAACACGACGTTCAGACCAAAACCCGATCATCCATTCACCCACGAGCCCGAATATATAATTAGTTCCAAAATTTGACCCCAAAACGTGGTCTAAATCACAAATATATAAAAAGCTCTAACTCTACCCAAATCCCTAATTTTCTACCCTTAAGAACATGATTTAAGCCTAGAAATCTAATGGGTGTTAATGGAAATTAAACAAAATGAGTCTAAGATTACATACCTATGAACTGGTTGTTACAACCCATATCCACACGCGTTAGTTCATGCCATATATTAGTTAACATAAATCCAAGAAGGAATTACCTTTGAGATAATAAGAAGTTAATCCTATTGGTCTTAAGTGATACAAGGGTGTGTAAGGGTGATTAACAAGTATTAGAAGTTAAACGAATCAAGGATGTTGTAACTCGTATTTTCATGTAAACCTAGAGGTTCTTAATATACTCAAGGTCATGTATTAAGGTATTTGAATCATATAATATCTGTATCATAAGTCTTGAAGTCAAACGAGTTATGAAACAAAAGTTGACAAACGTTGTCGCAACTTAGGTTCATAATTTTACTTAAACATTAGGTTAAATGTTTCTAAGATTTTCTCCTAATTTACAAGGAATTATGGGGTGATCTACTCACAAATTAAATATCTTTAAGTATAGTTTCCAACGCATTAAAACGTTTGTCAATACAATCTTGGAGTATAGAGATATTCATATTTTCGCAAGCCTGCGCAGATTGGTAGATGACAAGTAGGTGCATCACCTACTTGCCAAAATGATACGACAAAATTAAAAGACCTTAGTCGTCCAAGAGAGGACTTTTAAGGGGTTATGAACTTAGTTATTTCATCCATATTTTAGACCCTCAAAACCAAAGTTAACCCCTGCAACTCCTCCCCAAAAATCCCACACAAACCCTAATCGATTTTCCCTCTCTTTCAAGTTCTATTTGAAGGTAAAACCTAGAGTTTGAAGAACCAAGGGAAGGGATGAGTTATCCAACAAGTAAGGTAAATTACTGCCATCTTTCATACATTTTTCTCTGCTGTGAATTCATGGTAATTCGTTCTATACATGTAAGAACTCACGGGACGGTGATCGGAAGCCGTGATTTCGAGTTATTCACTTGTAGCGGACTGTTTTGTGGATTGTTTTGTGTTGCTATTGGGCTGCATGTTTTACTACTGTTTTGTGGAGTTTTGGAGGTGTAAGGGTGTGGAGGAACATCATATATATGTAGGGTTGTGGGATGATAGTGATTCGTAACATTTCCGGGTCGTTTGACACGACTACGGTGGTCGTCATATGTATGATGTAATTAGGTTGTGCGTGGACTATTTTGGGAGGATCAATATGTTTATTATTGATGTTGTTTGGGCTGTTTGGTGATTGTTTTGAATGGTGTGAAGTCATATATATAGGGGAGGTGCTGTCCGTTTCAACGTAAAATAGGTTGTGGTCGATACATAATAGTTATGACGCTTAAATGATAACGATAGTATCGTTTCTCTTATTGTAGACTAAGGAGTTGTGACAATTGCATAGCTTGTGATTGGGGAAGTATATACAAGGTATGTGAGGCTATCCCTTTTCTTCTTTTGCACGACTCCGATTGTACATAATGTAATGAACGAGCTTCCAAAGATACTCTACTCTTAGAAGCTAGCAGTACTTACATTGCTTTCCCTCTTATGGAACGATTGATGTTAATGTTGCTTCTCTTATTCTTATGTTATCAATGTTGTTGGTACTTCCTGATTCTTATAAGGTTCGTAATGAAGAGTTGGTCCTAATAACGTGTACAGAGGATACCGACCTTACGTCACTCCGAAAGGTTTAGAATGTGATTCCATGAGTCGAGCATGCATTATATATATTTATCTATTTTACTCTTCCGAGCCGCGGTATAGTCGGCCGAGTACGGCACATATTGTGCAACCACTAATCAGTTGGGTTTTACCGAGCTCCACGTGGCTGGGTATGATTCTACCGAGCCTTATAACGGCCGGGTACGTTTTTACCAAGCCTATTATGGATGGGTATGATATGACGATGATGATGCCCATAGAGGCGTATGTTTTAAAAGTTTATTTATACATACATATGTATCATGCATTTCATGTCAGTAGCCCTCAGAGGTACTCAGATGTTCTAGGTTGTATATTCTCTATCCCTGCTTACATTACTGTTCGTATTTATGGTTCCCTGCCTTACATACTCAGTACTTTATTCGTACTGACGTTCTTTTGTTTGTGGACGCTGCATGTCGTGCTGCAAGCCCTAATATACAGGTAGGTGCAGCTCCTCCACCACAGTAGGTTGTCCAGTTCAGCAGTGATTGGCGAGATCCCTTATCCGGACTTACCGTGGTCTTGGTATGCATTTTTGTTATAGACATTATGGGTATGTCGGGGCCCTATTTTGGCTATATTGCAGCACTTATGTTCATTTAGAGGCTCACACACAAGTGTCGACTCATGTATAGTTTGGTACGCCTTGTCGGCTGGTTTTTATTGTATAGTCTTTCATGGTAGCGTGGTAGCTCGTACCTTATATGTAGTTTCTTGATTGTCTGGTCATCCTTTGCTATGTATGTTCATGCCATCATATTTTATTGCTGGTTGTCCATGATCGAGGTCTACCATTTATATTGATCTCGTCAACCCTAAAAGATAAAAAAATAAGGTTAGATAAAATGTACATTGGTGCTCGGCAAGTATGGTCGGGTGCTAGTCATGGCCCTCCAATTTGGGTGTGACAAACTTGGTATCAGAGCAAGTCTGTCCTAGGGATTGTCTATGAGCCGTGTCTAGTAGAGTCTTGATTATGGATGTGTAGCGTGCCACATTTATAATCAGGAGGCTACATGACATCTAGGGTTGTTACCTTCTTCCTGAATCTAGATCGTGCGTAGAGTTGAGTCGTAAGTGTTCGTCTCTAATATTCACCTTGTTTTCTTTCAGCGATGCCTTCGACTAGGAAGCAAACAATTAGTAGAAGGCTTGATACAGCTGCGGAAGAGGGTACTAGTCAGGTGCCCCAAGCCAGAGCAGGCCAAAGTGAGGCTCAGAGTGAGATGTCATCTCATACCTCATCTACCCCGTCTCCTCCAGAGGATATTAGGAGGCACCCAGCACCTCCAGTTCCTCCATCTGGCACTACAGACCAAGATATGTGGATTGCTTTGCAGTTATTGACTAGCTTGGTAGCTGCTCAGAGGCAGAATACAGGTGTTGCTGATAAACCAGTTAGTACGAGAGTTCGTGATTTTATTAATTTAGACCCTCCAGTGTTTACCGGATCAGACCCCAAGGAGGACCCGCATACTTTTATTGACCAGGTTCATCGTACACTGTGGGTTATGCATGTTAGTGATACAGAGGTAGTAGAGTTGGCTTCTTATCGGCTACGGAATTTAGCGGTTCTCTGGTATGATAGTTGGGAGAGATCCAGGGGTTCGAACTCTCCTCCAACTGTGTGGAAGGAATTTTCTGAGGCCTTTCTTCGTCACTACTTGCCAGTTGAGATACAACGAGCTAGAGCTGATAAGTTCTTGAACCTTAGACAAAGTAATATGAGTGTGCGAGAGTACAGTATGCAGTTCGATTCTTTAGCAAGGTATGCTCCCCATATGGTGGCCGAGATGAGTGATAGGGTGCATTTATTCGTGAACGGATTGGGACCACATCTGATAAATGAGTGTACGACAGCCTCCTTGGTGGAGGGCATGGATATTTCCCGTATTCAAGCTTATGCCCAGACCCTAGAGGATCGTAAGCGCCAGCAGAGGGCAGTTAGGGAGCAGGATAGGGGCCAGCATAAGAGGGCGAGATTTGCAGGGTATTCTGATGACTTCAGAGGCCGCATCAGGCCACAGTTTTCGAGGAGTTCGGCGCCACCTGTAGCTAGTGCTCCTCCACAGTTTCAGAGGCCTCGATATGATCGATCCTATTCTGGTCCAGGTCAGAGTTCGCGGGCATCTGGCTCGCAACATCACAGGGATACTAGTCAGATGAGACCCCCAACACCACATTGTGATCAGTGCGGCAAGGCCCACTTTGGACTGTGTCGTCGAGGTTCTGATGCATGCTATTCGTGCGGGCAGCCTGGCCATATGATGCGGGATTGTCCTAATAGAGGAGGTGATGGTATGGCTCAGCCGACTGGATCTGTGTCTGGTTCTTCCTCATCAGTTCGACCTCCAGCACGGGGTTTTCAGCAGTCGACAGGTCGTGGTAGGGGTAGAGGTGCAGTGCCGAGTTCGAGTGGTGCTCAAAATCGAACCTATGCTCTAGTAGGTCGACAGGATCTCGAGTCGTCTCCAGATGTTGTTACAGGTATTATATCTGTGTTTTCTTATGATGTATATGCGCTGATTGATCCGGGATCTACATTATCATATGTTACACCCTTTGTGGCTAATAAGTTTGGCATTGAACCTGAATTGATAAGTAAACCCCTTGCGGTATCTACTCCGATAGGAGATTCTGTGATTGCTAGAAGGGTATATAGAGGTTGCACTGTGATGATTTGTAGTCGTCAAACCTCGGCAAATTTATTTGAGTTAGAAATGGTTGATTTTGATGTGATAATGGGAATGGACTGGTTGGCCTCATGCTATGCAAATGTTGACTGTTGTACGAAGATGGTTAGGTTTTAATTTCCTGGTGAACCCATCATTGAATGGAAAGGGAATATTGCTACACCAAAAGGTAGGTTTATTTCCTATCTTAAGGCAAGGAAAATGATCTCAAAAGGTTACATTTATCATTTCGTTCGCGTTAGGGATGCGGAGGTGAAATCGCCTACTTTACAATCAATCCCCGTGGTCAACGAATTCCCAGATGAACTCCCAGGCCTTTCTCCTGAAAGGGAGATTGCGTTTAGCATTGATGTGTTGCCTGACACTCAACCGATCTTTATCCCTCCATACAGAATGGCCCCGGTAGAGTTGCGAGAGTTGAAGGTGCAGTTGAAGGACTTGCTAGATAAGGGCTTTATTAGACCTAATACTTCATCTTGGGGTGCACCAGTCCTATTCGGGCGGAAGAAAGACGGGTCGTTACGGATGTGTATCGACTATCGACAGTTGAATAAGTTTACTATAAAGAACAAGTATCCACTTCCAAGAATTGATGACCTGTTTGACCAACTACAGGGTGCCAAGTATTTCTCTAAGATTGATTTACGTTCAGGGTATCATCAGGTGAGGGTTAAGGAGAAAGATATTCCAAAGACGGCCTTCCGGACAAGATACAGGCACTTTGAGTTCTTGGTGATGTTGTTCGGGCTAACAAATGCCCCAACAGCTTTTATGGATCTCATTAATACTATATTTAGGCCCTATCTTGATGTGTTCGTGATTGTATTCATTGATGACATTCTAGTATATTCTCATTCGGAGGTGGAACATGCGGGCCACTTGCGGATAGTATTACAGACGATTCAGGATCGTAAGTTATATGCTAAGCTCTCCAAATGTGAATTTTGGCTGAACTCAGTAGCGTTCCTTGGCCATGTGATATTTGACGAGGGTATTAGTGTCGACACTCAGAAGATCGATGCAGTAAAGAATTGGCCGAGACCTACAACACCATCAGAAGTCCGCAGCTTCCTAGGGCTAGCAGGATATTATAGGCGGTTTGTGGAAGGGTTTTCCTCTATATCATCACCATTGACTAAGTTAACACAGAAAGCTACCAAGTTCCAGTGGTCTGACACTTGTGAACGTAGTTTTCAGGAGCTGAAGAATCGATTGACATCCGCACCAGTGCTCACTCTTCCTGAAGGAACAGAAGGTTATGTGGTATATTGTGATGCCTCAGGTATAGGTTTGGGGTGCGTATTGATGCAGCGTGGGAAGGTGATTGCTTATGCATCAAGACAATTGAAGAAGCATGAAAAGAATTATCCAACCCATGATTTGGAATTGGCTGCAGTAATATATGCTTTGAAGATATGGCGGCACTACTTATACGGCGTCCATGTTGACATCTACACAGATCACAAGAGTTTACAATACATCTTCAAGCAGAAAGAGTTGAATTTGAGGCAGCGTAGGTGGCTTGAATTATTGAAAGACTACGACGTCGAGATATTGTATCATCCCGGTAAAGCCAATGTTGTGGCAGACGCTCTCAGCCGTAAATCAATGGGAAGCTTAGTACATATTGAGG
This sequence comes from Nicotiana sylvestris, assembly GCF_000393655.2. NCBI lineage: Eukaryota > Viridiplantae > Streptophyta > Magnoliopsida > Solanales > Solanaceae > Nicotiana > Nicotiana sylvestris. The sequence continues at coordinate 118,786,667 of NC_091064.1, read as the reverse complement.
CAGGTAGATGGGGGTTGACTAAAGAGCTTCATCAGCTAGCCAATATGAGAATCAGATTGTTAGACTCTGATGACGGAGGTGTTACTGTACAGAATACATCAGAATCATCTTTGGTAGCCGAGGTAAAAGCACGGCAATATGAAGATCCTATCTTAGTACGATTAAGAGAGAGCATTCAGCAGTGTAAAAGTATGGCTTTTGAGATCGGAAGAGATGGGGCACTGAGATACCAGGGCCGATTATGTGTGCCTAATGTGGCAAGGTTGCGAGAAAAGATTATGAATGAGATTCATCAATCCCGATATTCCATCCATCCCGGCTCGACAAAGATGTATCATGATGTCAAGGAGCAGTATTGATGGGATAACATGAAGAAGTCTATTGCAGAATTTGTAGCCCAGTGTCCCAATTGTCAACAAGTAAAGATAGAACATCAGAAACCCGGTGGATTGCTTCAGAATATAGATATTCCGACCTGGAAATGGGAGGTGATTAATATGGACTTCATTATTGGATTACCTCGCTCTTATCATAAGTTTGACTCCATCTGGGTGATAATTGATCGACTTACAAAATGTGCTCATTTTCTGCCAGTTAAGACAACTTACACGACTGAAGATTATGCAAAGTTGTATATCAAGGAGATTGTTAGGCTTCATGGTGTGCCGGTATCTATTATATCAGACTGAGGAGCTAAATTTACAGCTAACTTTTGGAGGTCTTTTCAGAAGGGTTTAGGCACACAAGTAAATCTCAGCATTGCATTTCATCCGCAGACTAACGGACAGGCTGAACGTACCATTCAGACACTAGAAGATATGCTACGAGCATGTGTTCTAGATTTTAAGGGAAATTGGGATGACCATCTTCCACTCATAGAATTCGCCTACAATAATAGCTACCATTCCAGTATTAAAATGGCCCCATACGAGGCACTATATGGGAGAAGATGTAGATCACCAGTTGTATGGTTCGAAGTCGGTGAAATAGAATTATATGGGCCAGATTTGATTCACCAAGCTATTGAGAAGGTGAAAGTGATACAGGAGCGATTGAGGATGACACAAATCAGGCAAAAATCTTATTCTGATGTCCGATGTCATGATCTAGAGTTTGAGGTTGGTGATTGGGTTTTCCTGAGGATCTCACCAATGAAGGGTATTATGCGTTTTGGGAAGAAAGGTAAGCTGAGTCCAAGGTATATCGGGCCGTATAAAATTCTTCGACGAATTGGACAGGTTGCTTATGAGTTAGAATTGCCATCCGAATTGGAATTTGTCCACCCGGTATTCCATGTATCTATGTTGAGGAAATGTATTGGAGACCCTTCTCGAGTTGTCCCTATCAAAGATGTACAGGTTACAGAGTACCTATCATATGAAGAAGTTCCAGTGGCTATATTAGATCGACAAGTCCGCATGCTGAGAATAAAAGATGTAGCTTCCATCAAAGTATTGTGGAGGAACAAGAATATGGAAGAAATAACATGGGAAGCAGAAGAGGAGATGAAGTCTAAATACCCATATCTATTCCAGAATGAAGATAACAAGGATGTTGGTGGAACACATGATACATTGGAAGGTAAAATGGCTCTATGAGGTAAGCAATAACTTGAGAATACTCTTCCTTAATACAAAATTGTGATATGCAGATAAAGTACATGTTCATAATGCTTTGCATACTCTTGTAAGGCCATACGTTGAGTTAACCGCTTGCAAGTTGTCCTCTATTTATGGTAGAAACTTGACCGGAATCCACGATGATTTAAACTCCCCATGAACCCTTACATTCGAGGACGAATGTTCCTAAGGGGGAAGGGTGTTACAACCCATATCCACATGCGTTAGTTCATGCCATATATTAGTTAACATAAATCCAAGAAGAAATTACCTTTGAGATGATAAGAAGTTAATCCTATTTGTCTTAAGTGATACAAGGGTGTATAAGGGTGATTAACAAGTATTAGAAGTTAAACGAATCAAGGATGTTATAACTCGTATTTTCAGGTAAACCTAGAGGTTCTTAATACACTCAAGGTCATGTATTAAGGTATTTGAATCATATAATATCCGTATCATAAGTCTTGAAGTCAAACGAGTTATGAAACAAAAGTCGACAAACGTTGTCGCAACTTAGGTTCATAAAATTACTTAAACATTAGGTTAAATGTTTCTAAGATTTTCTCCTAATTTAGAAGGAATTATGGGGTGATCTACCCACCAAATTATTTCTATGAGTCTAATTTCCAACACATTAAACTGTTTGTCAATACGATCTTGGAGTATAGAGATATTCATATTTTTGCAAGCCTGCGCAGATTGGTAGATGACAAGTAGGTGCATCACCTACTTGCCAAAATGATAGGACAAAGTTAAAAGACCTAAGTCGGTTAGAGAGGACTTTTAAGGGGTTATGAACTCAGTTATTTCATCCATATTTTAGAAGACCCTCAAAACCAAATTTAACCCCTGCAACTGCTCCCCAAAAATCCCACACAAACCCTAATCGATTTTTTCTCTCTTTCAAATTCTATTTGAAGGTAAAACCTAGAGTTTGAAGAACCAAGGGAAGGGATGAGTTATCCAACAAGTAAGGTAAGTTACTGCCATCTTTCATACATTTTTCTCTGTTGTGAATTCATGGTAATTCGTTCTATACATGTAAGAACTCACGGGACGGTGATCGGAAGTCGTGAGTTCGAGTTATTCACTTGTAGCGGACTGTTTTGTGGACTGTTTTGTGTTGCTATTGGGCTGCATGTTTTACTACTATTTGGTGGAGTCTTGTAGGTGGAATGGTGTGGAGGAACACCATATATATGTAGGGTTGTGGGCTGATAGTGATTCGTAACATTTCCGGGTCGTTTGACACGACTACGGTGGTCGTCGTATGTATGATGTAATTAGGTTGTTTGTGGACTATTTTGGGAGGCTCAATATGTTTATTATTGATGTTGTTTGGGCTATTTGGTGATTGTTTTGAATGGTGTGAAGTCATATATAGGGGAGGTGTTGTCCGTTTCAACGTAAAATAGGTTGTGGTCGATACATAATAGTTATGACGCTTAAATGATAACGATAGTATCGTTTCTCTTATTGTAGACTAAGGAGTTGTGACAATTTCATAGCTTGTGATTGGGGCAGTATATACAAGGTATGTGAGGCTATCCCTTTTCTTCTTTTGCATGACTCCGATTGTACATAATGTAATGAACGAGCTTCCAAAGATACTCTACTCTTAGAAGCTAGCAGTACTTACATTTGCTTTCCCTCTTATGGAATGATTGATGTTAATGTTGCTTCTCTTATTCTTATGTTATCAATGTTGTTGGTACTTCCTGATTCTTATAAGGTTCGTAATGAAGAGTTGGTCCTAATAACGTGTACAGAGGATACCGACCTTACGTCACTCCGAAAGGTTTAGAATGTGATTCCATGAGTCGAGCATGCATTATATATATGTATCTATTTTACTCTACCGAGCCGCGCTATAGTCGGCCGGGTACGGCACATATTGTGCAACCACTGATCAATTGGGTTTTACCGAGCTCCACGTGGCCGGATACGATTCTACCGAGCCTTATAACGGCCGGGTACGTTTTTACCAAGCCTATTATGGCTGGGTACGATATGATGATGATGATGCCCACAGAGGCGTATGTTTTAAAAGTTTATGTATACATACATATGTATCATGCATTTCATGTCAGTAGCCCTCAGAGGTACTCAGATGTTCCAGGTTGTATATTCTATATCCCTGCTTACATTACTGTTCATATTTATGGTTCTCTGCCTTACATACTCAGTACTTTATTCGTACTGACGTCCTTTTGTTTGTGGACGCTGCATGTCGTGATGCAGGCCCTAATAGACAGGCAGGTGCAGCTCCCCCACCACAGTAGGTTGTCCAGTTCAGCAGTGATTGGCGAGATCCCTTCTCCGAACTTGCCGTGGTCTTGGTATGCATTTTTGTTATAGACATTATGGGTATGTCGGGGCCCTGTTCCGGCTATGTTGCATCACTTATGTTCATTTAGAGGCTCATAGACAAGTGTCGACTCATGTATAGTTTGGTATGCCTTGTCAGCTGGTTTTTGTTGTATAGTCTTTCATGGTAGCGTGGTAGCTCGTACCTTATATGTAGTTTTTTGATTGTCTGGTCATACCCTCTATGTATGTTCATGCCATCATATTTTATTGCCGGTTGTCCATAATCCAGGTCTACCATTTATATTGATCTCGTCAACCCTAAAAGATAAAAAAAAAGTTAGATAAAATGTACGTTTGTGCTCGGCAAGTATGGTCGGGTGCTAGTCATGGCCCTCCAGTTTGGGTCGTGACACTGGTGGTGAAACCCCTTTCCAAAAATCGCCCAATTTGGAATTGAAAAGAAGAAGTTATGAAAGTTTGGCTAAATCCCATTTTCGTTCTGTTTTAAAATCACTGGAGAGGCCTTCATCGTGTTCGCGATAGGCTTGTCATGTTCGCGATGGGAAGGCCAAATAAACCATCGCGTTCGCGACACAAGTCTCGCGTTCGCGGAGCTTCATCCCCTAGAGCCTTCGCGTTCGCGTTCGTGTGGACGCGTTCGCGTAGGGTAAAATACCCCCCCTGCCCAGGCCCATAAGCCTTCGCGTTCGCGATACCAGGCCCGCGTTAGCGAAGGGAAAATCCCCAAAGCTTCGCGTTCACGACCTGGGTCTCGCATTCGCGTAGAAGGAAATTTCCTTCAGCCTGACTAACTCGTCGCGTTCGCGAGGGTCCTCCTGCGAACGCGAAGAAGGACATACCAGAACATCAGAAACTGAACAACCTGCAACTTTTTATGAGTTCAAAACCTTTTGAAACTCACCCGAGCCCTCGGGGCTCCAAACCAAACATACATACTAACTCAATAACATCATATGAACTTATTTGTGCAATCAAATCGCCAAAATAACCCCTTAAACAACAATTTAAACCTCAAAATCAATGAAATATTGTCACACCTCCTTTTTCCGCCCCCGCGAGGGGCGTAGGAATTTTTTCCAATTTTTGGACGATCGAAACAGGATTTATTTATTTATTTTAGAGTCGCCACTTGGGAGATTTAGGGTGTCCCAAGTCACCAATTTTAATCCCGAATCGAGGAAAAGAATGACTCTGTATTACAGTCCGCGAACCAAAAATCCGGATAAGGAATTCTGTTAACCCGGGAGAAGGTATTAGGCATTCCCGAATTCCGTGGTTTTAGCACGGTCGCTCAATTGTCATATTTGGCTCATTTATCTGATTTTTAAACAATTAAGAACTTATATGCAAATTTAACTTTTAAAACCGCTTTTATCATTATTTATTTTATACAAAATTGCAACGTCGTGAAAACGCATCTCGAACCACGCCACAACCAGTGCACACGTGATTTGTTGACGCATTTTGACTTCGTCAAGATCGTGATTTGGGTTACATAAATGTACACCCGTATTTAAGAAAATAACCTTATTAAATATGCACCAAAATACTACGCGTTATGATACTATTAGGTAGGACTGTGAATTTTACTAAATCGCCCATCTCGGAATCTAGGTATTTTCTTATATTAAAAAAAAATAAGATTGGAGGACTGCAATTTTTGTATTATTTATATTTATTTATTTTTTAGCGAGATCCTCCCTTATTTTATGAATACCCTTTAATGACTACATCTTTATTATTACTAAGTTTGTCTATAATTATGAAGTCAATCTCTACATACTTAAAAATAACATATTAATTACTAATTTAAAACAAATATTAATGGAAAGTAATATTACTAAAATTATAATTACAAACAACATGGAATTGTCAAAAAATAAAAAAAAACTAATTATCCCATAGTTGGATTAAAATTCATATTGTTAGTATGACTTAAGCTTATTGAAATTAATTATTTACAAATACTGAAAATTGAAAAAAAAACTTGATTACTAAACCATATTTCTAAAAATTAAACAATTTAACCTTAACTAACCTTGTTTCAATTCACATCATGTCCTAATACTTGATTCACAAACTAATTCATGTTTTAACTGAAATTAACTACATGATTCCGATTAACTTAACGTTGACAAAAAAAACCTTATGAATAAGGAACTTAGTCAATTTTTGCCAAACTGATTCAATAACGCCATTTTTACGTTATTTCTTCTATTTTGATTATTAAACAGTTTTAATTAGTAATCAGGCTTAAATATATTTCCTAATAATCCGGTTAAGGCGTTATTTAATATATCGCTATAACATGCCTAGTTATGCCAAATGACAGTGATTTACAGAATAATAATACATGAATAATCTAAATACAATACAAAAAAAAATTAAACCTAAATTAAAAATTTAACACTCCATTCTTCATTTCAGCTTACAAAATGCAAAAATTACAATTGTGTACCTGATATTGTCAATATAAGAAGAAGAAAGTCAGCAACGTAATACGTAACACAGCAACAACAACAATAACCAGCAATAACCAGTCAACGAAAACCCCAGTGACAGATTTGAAAAATTCAAAATAAAATCCAGGAATGCCGAAAATAACGGACAGAAACCAAGGGAATTTTTCAGATTTTTGAAAGGCTAGTTAATCTTCAACCCTTAATTTCTACACCTGTATACCAGAATATTTATCAGGTGTGTACTAGTCTCTCTTCTAATTTTCAACCTTTTTTATTTTTTATTTTTCTTTGTATGTTTTTTTATTTTTTTTGAGAGTTTCAATATTTTTTTCGGAATAAATGTTCAGCTCTTTTTTTCTCTCTAATCTGTTCTCTCTCTATTCTCTGTCTGTGTTTTTATATCTGTCCAAGACCTCCTATATATATCACATTCCCAAACCCTTTAATTAACTAATAAATCAATACTTTTTCCTACCAAACCCATTATTCTTCCCACTCATCCCCATTACATTAAATAAATATATCAACCTCACCCCATTATATTTTGTCCCTCATGCCTACCATAAACAAATATCATATTCCCCTCCACTTCATTTTGTCTTGTCCCCCATTTATATTAAACAACTATATCTCCTACACTCCATTACCTTTTGTCCCCCATGCTTAACATAAAGAATTACAAAATGTACAATTCCTAAACTACCCCTCCGACCTTATTGCAATTACTATTTTACCCCTGGACGTGCTGCAATTTACCAAACTACCCTCATCAGCTATAACTAATCAATTAATCAAACTCAACCAAAATATAGCCAATATGACCAATTTCTACACAAATTCAAACAACAAATCACATGAACATGATTTCTTCAACATTTCAACAACAAATCACATGAACACAAATTAAACAACAAAGAACAACTAAAATTTTGATTGAACAATATTTTTAGCAACAAACAAACCTATTTTCAGATTCAACAACAACAAACAAGTATATTCAGATTTCTAAATTCAATAATATTGAACTTAAAATCAACTCTAACAACATTACAACCAACAATTCCTATATTAAACTTAAACAAGATTATGAGACAAATTCAAGAAATAATCATAAATGATAAACAAGAAATCAAACTATACAAATTTCGGATTCAAGATCAACCAAACAAAGTATGAACATGAATGAAAATATTCAATAACAATAACAAACAAACTTTGTTCAAACTTCGAATTAAACTTAAACAAAACAAATAAACATATTCAAATCACTAATCTTCAAATAATCAACTAATCTTTCTTAAATTAAATCCAACAAAACTTATAACAAAGATGCATGATCCAAAAATTAAAACCAAAACATAACTTCGCATTAAATTACTAAATTAAAAACGAACTTCAAACAAGATGAACACGAACTAAATCTATATTAACAACCAACAACGGATTTGAACGATTTAAACTAATACCTTTCTATATTAAAACTAAATCCTCTTAAAATTAATAAAACAAGCTGAAAAATAATTAAATTGGATCTTCAACTTAAATCTAACAAAAATATAATTAAACTAACAATTTTTATCTAAAATAAATAAGAAAACTAAAGCAAACTTATACTAATTCCAAATCTGAAAATGTCAAACAAATTATGGATGAAATAAAACTTAGAACAACTAACCGTAAATGACCAACGACGAACATCGAATGAACTCTAAACGAAACCAACGGAACTTGGGAGACGTCGAAGCGACAAACACCATTTGAGGTGAAAGATGAAGAAGTATGCATCAAGAAGAAAACCGGAACGCAGCAGCAGCGCCAGGCAGTGGCGGGCAGCAGCTCGTGAAGCAGCAGCGGCAGCAAGGCGCGGAAAGCAGCGGCAGCAAGGCGCGGACAGCAGCAAAAACGCAGCAACAGCTGTGGCGTGGCAGCAGCAAAAACGCAGCAACAGCTGCTCGCAACGCCGTGATGTAGCAGCAAATGCAACCATGGGAGCTCGACGAGCTTCATCAATGGCGGATAGGGCTGGGACAGTTGGACAAAGAAGAAGTAGCATCTATGGGAGCTGAAAAACGCAGCATGAAGTGAGGAAGAAGAAGCAATGACATTCAACGTAAACTTGAAAAAGAAGAAACCCTTGCGATCTTGAAGAGGAAGGAACACGGGCAGCGGGTGTATGTGTGTGTGTATGTGAAGGGGAAAGGGCAGCCATGGATGGGGTGTTTGGATGCTTGAAGAAGAAGAAGAAAAGAGAGGAAGAGAAAGGGGGGGCGGATGAGAGAGAGGTTTTTAGGGTTTTCTTCCTTTTTTTTTTTGTTTTGCTTTGTTTTTTTTTTTTTTGAAATGCAATATAGGGGGTGTTGGGTTATGGATTGGGTCGACCCGGTTTGAAATGGACCGGGTCGTGGGGAAGATTGGACAATTGTTTCGACTTGGGGTTGAAATTTGAAGAAATGGCCCAATCCGATTTTTCTTTGTATTTTTGCTCTTTTCTTCTTTTATTTTTTCTAGAACTAAATTATAAAAATACTTAAATTATTATTAAGAACTATATTAAGTTATAAAAGAGCAAATTAATTCCCAATAACAATTAACGCCTAGTTAAGTAATAATTAAGCATAAAATTGTATATTTGGACATTAAATGCTAAAAATGCAAAAGATGCCTATTTTTGTAATTTTTTAATTTTTGTTAAACAAACTTAATTACTAACAATTGTAGGACCAAATCCTAAATGCAAATGCGACATATTTTTGTGTTTTTTTTATTAATTTAATAAATAAACATGCACAAACAAATACAAATAATTATCCAAAAATGTCACAAAATTCTCAAAATTGCACACCAAGGAAAATCATTTTATTTTGAATTTTTGGGAGTAATTCTCATATAGGGCAAAAATTACGTGCTCACAGCTGCCCCTCTTTGTCCGAAAACACGAAGGGTTTTCGTGCAAAGATAAAGTGAGCGAATACGAGCGATTTTTGCCCATCCGAGTACTCTGTTGAAGCATTTTTTGAAAAAGATTTGACCGAACCTTTGCTTCAAAGGTTTCCTACATATCCTGGGCTAAACAGGAATCAGGTCAATGTAGTTCGGGAAGTCTTGGTAGCTGGGACTACCATGGGACTGCAATGTTACTGCTGTTGCATGCTACTTTTACTGTTTGCTGACCTCCTTATTACACCATGCTTTAAAAAATAAGAAGCTAGACTAAGCTAGAAATTACAGAATCTTATCTGTCTTCCCCCTTGCTCCGGTTGCCTTGCTTTTTGTCGGCTTGTGTTTCCTCTGGTGCCTTTTTACCAAGACTTCTGGCCCTTTGCTTTTTTGAATACCAGTTTTCATCATTTTGTTCGGTCCGCTGGGGACATGGCTTTCTTCATTAAGCTTTTTTGGCGGTTCCTCTGGGGACACGATTCTCTTCATCAGATTTGTTAGGTTGGGCATGATTTAATGTTCACGCGCCATTTTTCAAGACGCGTCTTTTCTTTCTTTTGACTCATGCGCTTGAATTTGCGCTGGGACTTCTTGTTGCCACCTTCAGCCTTCCGGTGTTGGGATTTTTATTGTTTCCTGCTGGGGATTCTTGTTGTAACCTTCTGCCTTCCGGTGGGGTTACTGACTTCAAAATCTGCAGTATAAGACTGAAAAGTATTCCTCTCGTTATACAGGTGGGCGCCTGGACATGAAATGAAAATGTATACCCGCATTATACTGGTGGGCGACCTGGAAATGAAAAACTGAAATGTATGCCCGCATTATACTGGTGGGCGACCTAGAACAGAAATGAAAAGACAGAAATGTATTCCCGCATTATACTGGTGGGCGACCTAGAACATGAAATGAAAACATAAATGCATACCCGCATTATACTGGTGGGCGACCTAGAACATGAAATGAAAAGAGAAATGCATACCCGCATTATACTGGTGGGCGACCTAGAACATGAAATGAAAAGAGAAATGCATACCCGCATTATACTGGTGGGCGACCTAGAACATGAAATGAAAAGAGAAATGCATGCCCGCATTATACTGGTGGGCGACCTAGAATATGAAATGAAAAGAGAAAATGCATACCCGCATTATACTGGTGGGCGACCTAGAAATGAAATGAAAAGAGAAATGCATGCCCGTATTATACTGGTGGGCGACCTAGAACATGAAATGAAAACATAAATGCATACCCGCATTATACTGGTGGGCGACCTAGAACATGAAATGAAAAGAGAAATGCATACCCGCATTATACTGGTGGGCGACCTAGAACATGAAATGAAAAGAGAAATGCATACCCGCATTATACTGGTGGGCGACCTAGAACATGAAATGAAAAGAGAAATGCATACCCGCATTATACTGGTGGGCGACCTAGAACATGAAATGAAAAGAGAAATGCATACCCGCATTATACTGGTGGGCGACCTAGAACAGAAATGAAAAGACAGAAATTTATACCCGCATTATACTGGTGGGTGACCTAGAACAGAAATGAAAAGACAGAAATGTATTCCCGCATTATACTGGTGGGCGACCGAGGACATGAAATGAAAACAGAAATGTATACCCGCATTATACTGGTGGGTGACCTAGAACAGAAATGAAAAGACAGAAATGTATTCCCGCATTATACTGGTGGGCGACCTAGAACATGAAATGAAAACATAAATGCATACCCGCATTATACTGGTGGGCGACCTAGAACATGAAATGAAAACATAAATGCATACCCGCATTATACTGGTGGGCGACCTAGAACATGAAATGAAAACATAAATGCATACCCGCATTATACTGGTGGGCGACCTAGAACATGAAATGAAAACATAAATGCATACCCGCATTATACTGGTGGGCGACCTAGAACATGAAATGAAAAGAGAAATGCATACCCGCATTATACTGGTGGGCGCCTAATTGGTAAAGAATAATTTGAATTTGTTTCCTCGATTCTCCGAGAAAATTTTCACTTGTGGCAGAAAATTTTCTGCCCCAATTCTGGCGATCTTTCTTATGGCGTATCTTTAGGCCATCATCAACACTTTATTTTCCTGTTCAAATCAAATAAAATTTAGTTAGTTTTTTTTCTTGAAATATGGCGAGTGGTCATGTCACTCCTGACGGGGATGATGGTTCCCTTTCCCTTATTCCTGTTCGGCGTTCTCAAAACTTGTTGGGGATGATGTTATTTGCTGGGGATAACATTCTGCTGGGGATGGTTTTTCCACTTATCCCTTCCTCATTTTGTATCTCAAAAATTTCTGGAGGTTATTTTGCCGAAGATGGATTTTCCTTTCTTCCATTCCCATTCTGTGTTGTCCGACCACCTCGGAGCTTGGTCGATATTCGGTCGGAGTCCTCTGGGGATCGTCTTGGAACTTGGCCCACAATTTCCTCAACATGTTTTTTTTCGTCTCTTCCCCGTACTTTCCTTGCCATTTTAGGACAGTATTATTCGGCCTGGCAACCAACGTCTTTTGTCTTATTGTCTTGTCTCTGGCCTGCCCTTTTCACATTTTATGTTGTACCATTTTGGCAACTGGTAGTAAGCTCTGAAAGACCTTCCTTAAAACATAAATTTCTAAAAATAAATTCTTTTAACAAAGAAATGAAAAGATAGAAAAAGAGAAAATCTTTCTGAACAAATGATGGGGAAAAGAAAAGAAATGAACTTATCTAGGTGATATAACCGATTCCAACGATCATGTTGTGAATTCCGGATTAATCAACCCAGTCTATTTGTGTCGATCAATCTTTCTGATGCCTTCACTTTCTGGGGATAAATAGGTGCCCAATTCTTCGCAAAATGCGGATCCTTTCTGCCAATCTATCTTGTCGCCTCATAGTGCCCTTTGCGGGGTTTTCACTAACAAGGCTCTCTCATTTCTCACAACTCCCGTCGCCTTATGGTGCTTGTGAAGGTTTTCACCGATAAGACTCTCTCATTTTGTATTTCTCAGCTTACGTCGCCTTATTGCACCTGTGAAGGTTTTCGCCGATAAGACTCTCTCATCTTATTTTCTCAGCTTGGGATTGGAGTGTTGCCGATAAGATTTTTCTCTGTTGGGAATTCTTATGGCTATCAATTCCTTCAACTCATGATCCTCATTCAGTCGGGGACCGGCGTTTTATTCTTGGTTTTCATTTGCCTATCTTAACACCTCTCGGATACTGATCGGGAGGTCTTTTTGGACATCAATATAGGTTTTAGAAGAAAAGGATATAAAATCCAAAATAACTTTGATGGGTAAAGTATTACAACTCTTGGAATCAAACTCTTTTTTTTCAAAATTTAGAAACATAATTTCTACCCCAGTTTTCTTGCTTTGGGGATTTTTCTTTTGATTTTTTTTTTCTCTTTTTTTTTTTTTAACACTCATGACCGAGCCGTGAGGCGCCTACGTATCCTCTTTGAGGAATCAGGTCGAACGTAGTTCACTAACTCCTTTGTTTTTCTTGTGACCTTCCCTTTTTGTTTTCGTTATTATTTTCCTTCTTTTCTCTTTTTTTTCATTTTTCGTTTTCATTAACGATTCCAAGAGAGGGGTATGAAAGAATAAGTAAGGCACAAAGGGGTAAAGCAAAGGTTAAAAGTGTTTGGATAGAAGAAATAATTGCCTCCGTCATTTCATTATCCGATCAGCACTAAGTACAGGCAAATAGATAAACAACAAAAGAAATTACACATAATATCTTTTGACTGCATCAGAATTAATAGCCATGTCGACGCATCTTCCTTCGACATCTGTCAGACGTAAAGCGCCGTTGGATAATACTCTGGTCACAATATATGGCCCTTGCCAATTCGGGGCGAACTTTCCTTTTGCTTCAATATGATGGGGGAGGATCCGTTTCAATACTTGTTGCCCTACTTCAAATTTCCTGGGGCGCACCTTCTTATTGTATGCTCTTGCCATTCTCTTCTGATATAACTGGCCATGACATACTGCTGCCAATCTTTTTTCATCCATTAAACTCAGCTGCTCTAGTCGGGCTTTGACCCATTCATCATCGTCAATCCCGGCCTCAGCGATAATTCGAAGGGAAGGAATTTCAACTTCTGCTGGTATTACTGCCTCAGTCCCGTATACCAACAAATAAGGAGTTGCACCTATTGAAGTACGAACAGTAGTGCGGTATCCCAACAATGCAAATGGTAGCTTTTCATGCCATTGTCTGGATCCTTCAACCATTTTCCTCAATATCTTCTTTATGTTTTTGTTGGCTGCCTCAACCGCTCCATTCGCCTTGGGCCGATACGGGGTGGAATTACGGTGTGTAATCTTAAACTGTTCACATACTTCTCTCATCAAGTTGCTGTTAAGATTAGCACCATTGTCCGTGATTACTATTTTTGGGATCCCAAATCTACAAATGATATGGGAATGGACGAAATCCACCACTGCCTTCTTGGTTACAGACTTGAAAGTTTTGGCTTCAACCCACTTAGTGAAATAATCGATGGCTACCAGAATGAACCTGTGACCGTTCGAAGCTGCCGGCTCGATAGGCCCAATGACATCCATGCCCCATGCCACAAATGGCCATGGTGCTGACATTGTGTGCAATTCCGTTGGTGGAGAATGAATCAGATCTCCGTGTATCTGACACTGATGGCATTTTCGTACGAAACTGATACAATCATGCTCCATAGTGAGCCAATAATATCCCGCTCGCAGAATCTTCTTTGCCAACACATATCCGCTCATATGGGGCCCACAGACTCCAGCATGTACCTCTGTCATCACTATCGTGGCTTGACCTGCATCAATACATCTCAGCAATCCCAGATCTGGGGTTCTTTTGTACAACATTCCTCCACTGAGGAAAAATCCATTTGCCAGTCGTCGAATGGCTCTCTTTTGATCTCCGGTTGCCTGCTCCGGGTATATCCCCATCCTGAGGTATTCCTTGATATCATAAAACCATGGCTCGCCATCCATTTCTTCTTCTATTATGTTGCAGTAGGCATGCTGATCACGAACCTGAATATACAATGGGTCAACATGGATTTTGTCTGGATGGTGCAACATCGATGCTAAAGTGGCCAAAGCATCGGCAACCTCATTGTGAACTCTCGGGATGTGTCTGAACTCCACTGATCGAAATCGCTTGCTCAGATCGTGCAAACATTGTCGATATGGTATAAGCTTCAAATCCCGTGTTTCCCATTCACCCTGGATCTGATGTACTAGGAGGTCCGAGTCTCCCAAGACCAAGACGTCCTGAACATCCATGTCTGCAGCCAATCGTAGGCCCAAAATGCATGCCTCATATTCAGCCATGTTGTTGGTACAATAGAAACGTAGCTGAGCTGTAACAGGATAGTGATGTCCTGTTTCTGAAATAAGTACTGCTCCTACTCCAACTCCTTTTGCATTAGCAGCCCCGTCAAAGAAAAGCTTCCACCCTGGTTCCTCATTCAGTTCTAACTCCTCTATATGTATCACTTCTTCATCTGGAAAATACGTCCTCAAAGGCTCGTATTCTTCATCAATAGGATTCTCAGCCAAGTGATCGGCCAATGCTTGGGCTTTCATGGCCGTCCTCGTCACATAGACAATGTCGAACTCTGTGAGTAATATCTGCCATTTTGCCAATCTTCCTGTGGGCATAGGCTTCTGGAAAATATACTTTAATGGATCCAGGCGTGAAATAAGGTAAGTAGTATGTGACGACAGATAATGCTTAAACTTCTGTGCTACCCAAGTTAGAGCACAACATGTCTTCTCAAGTTGAGTGTACTTATTCTCATAGACTGTAAACTTCTTGCTGAGATAATAGATGGCTTGCTCTTTTCTTCCTGTGATGTCGTGTTGACCCAACACGCAACCAAACGAATGATCCAGGACCGTTAGATAAAGGATTAATGGCCTCCCCGACTCAGGTGGAACCAATACAGGTGGATTGGATAAATAACCTTTGATCTGGTCAAATGCCTCCTGACATTCTGCCGTCCATTCTATCGCGGCATCTTTCCTCAGCAATCGAAAGATGGGTTCACAAGTTGTTGTGAGCTGAGCGATGAATCTGCTGATATAGTTCAACCTTCCCAACAGACTCATTACTTCTGTTTTGTTCCTCGGTGGCGGCAATTCCTGGATGGATTTGATCTTTGACGGATCCAACTCAATGCCTCGCCGACTGACGATAAATCCTAACAGCTTTCCAGATGGAACACCAAATGCACATTTGGCTGGGTTGAGCTTAATGTCGTACCTTCGAAGTCTTTGGAAAAACTTCCTAAGGTCTGCTACGTGGTCTTCCTGACGCTTGGATTTGATGATCACATCATCTACGTACACTTCGATCTCTTTGTGTATCATATCATGGAACACAGTAGTCATTGCTCTCATGTACGTTGCCCCAGCGTTCTTCAAACCGAATGGCATTACCCGATAACAATAAGTCCCCCATGGCGTAATGAAAGCTGTTTTCTCTGCATCTTCTTCATCCATCAAAATCTGATGATACCCAGCGTAGCAATCCACAAAGGAGCCGATTTCTCGCCCGGCGCAATTGTCGATCAAGATATGGATATTGGGCAATGGAAAGTTATCCTTTGGGCTTGCCCTGTTCAGATTACGGTAGTCGACGCATACCCTGATCTTCCCATCTTTCTTTGGTACTGGCACTACATTAGCCAACCAATCAGGATATCGAGAGACCCGAATAACCTTTGCTTGCAGCTGCTTGGTTACTTCTTCTTTAATCTTCACACTCATATCTGTCTTGAACTTCCTCAGTTTCTGCTTGACGGGAAGGCATGCCGGGTCAGTGGGCAATTTGTGAACCACTAGCTTGGTGCTTAAACCCGGCATGTCATCATACGACCATGCAAAAACATCTTTAAACTCAATGAGTGCTTTGATTAATTCTTCCCTGATGCCAGGCTCAATGTGGATGCTGATTTTGGTTTCTCGGACATTATCCGCATCCCCTAGATTTACAGCCTCGGTGTCATTCAGATTAGGCTTGGGTTTCTCTTCAAATTGGCATAGTTCTCGGTTTATTTCTTCGAAGGCTTTATCCTCATCATATTCAGACTCATCGTCACAATCGATCTCTTGTATCATTAAATCAGAGTCAGATTGATTTATTAGACTAGGTCGAAGATCCGTCGTGCATGCCATGTCATTAGAA
Organism: Nicotiana sylvestris; assembly: GCF_000393655.2. Classification (NCBI taxonomy): domain Eukaryota; kingdom Viridiplantae; phylum Streptophyta; class Magnoliopsida; order Solanales; family Solanaceae; genus Nicotiana; species Nicotiana sylvestris. Next base: position 118,770,113 of record NC_091064.1, on the reverse strand, counting down.
CCAGTAAAAAGAGAATTGTTCAGAAAGAAAAAAGAATAAAACAAAATTAAAATGAGACAAGAAAAAGAATTTTATTAAAAATGCGGGATAACAGGGTTCACACTTTTACAAGACAAAATGAGATTTGGATTACACCCTGAATAATCCGAAAAACAAGAAAGCAAAAATCAAAGCCTACTACCAGGACTCTCCCCGAGTAGGAAGAGGAGTAACCGTCCAATTGTTGGTTTTGGCCTCAGGCCCCATAAACTGTATGTCTGTTCCGCTGGAACCCTCTCCGACTTCTACCATATTGACATCAGTGAACAATCTTTCGAAGCTCTGATTCAGATCCCCGTCAATCCCAATCAATGGCCCGAGAACTTTCGGGACCGGTGACCCCTTGGCGCTTGCTCTAACAAAAGATCTTGAGAGACGTGGCACAGGTTTGGGAAGAAACCAAACTTTCTTCTTCATTTTCCGCGCTCGTTTTACATCTGCCGCAGTCGGTTTGAACCCCAACCCAAAGGTCTCCAAATTCTTGGGCAAGGAAACAGGTTGAACAATTCCCTGAAGTTCAGCTCCCAAGCCTTTTCCTGGCATAAACCCATTACCCAGCATTTCTGAAACCATCATAACCGTTGCGGAAGCTATCCTAGGATGCTGAATGATTTCACCCTCGGGGATCTTGTTTGCCGACACTGCATCAAAAATCTGGTAGACCCAGGGGCCTTTGTCATCATTGGTCTCTATGAAGGGTACGATGGCGCCTCCTATGGTGCATGCAGTGTCCTCTCCGTGTAACACGACCTCTTGTCTATCCCACTCGAACTTGACCATCTGATGCAAGGTGGATGGCACGGCTTTGGCTGCATGGATCCACGGTCGTCCCAACAGAAGGTTATAAGATATTGCGGCATCTAATACCTGGAACTCCATGGTAAACTGGATTGGACCGATGGTCAATTCAAGTACAATATCCCTCACGGTGGCTGTTCCATTTCCATCAAATCCTCGGACGCAAATGCTATTCTTGTGGATTCTTCCATGGTCGATCTTTAACTGGTTCAGGGTGGATAATGGACAAATATTGGCACTTGAGCCATTATCCACCAATGCCCGAGTAACTGCCGAATCTTCACATTTGACAGTTAGGTAGAGAGCTTTATTATGCTCTGTGCCCTCCACTGGTAGATCATCATCTGAAAATGTTACCATGTTCACCTCGAAAATTTTGTTGGCAATCATTTCCAGGTGATTTACAGAAATCTCGTTGGGCACATGAGCTTCATTCAGTATCTTCATCAGGGCCCGACGATGTTCATCCGAATGGATTAGTAATGATAGCAGCGAGATCTGGGCCGGTGTTTTCTTCAACTGTTCGACCACGGAGTAATACTGCACTTTCATCTTCTTTAAGAATTCCTCAGCTTCTTCTTCTGACACAGGTTTCTTTGTTGCAGCTGGATTGGGTCTTTTCAACTCCGCCGAAGCAAAACACCGTCCTGATCGAGTCAGTCTCTGCGCCTCGCAACTATTCTCCTCCACTTGTTGTCCCTTGTACATCACCACTGCCTTCTCGTACTTCCAAGGCACGGCCTTGCTATCAATCACTGGTGTTTGGACTACTGGCTTTATGATGACCGGTTCCCTGCAGACCTCCTTCACAACAACCACGGGTGCAGATGATGCTCCCGTTATTACCAACTTGGTTGGTTCTGGTTTCCTTGTAGCGGCAGATGGATTCTTCCCCAATATCACCACTGGCTTGACATCTTCCCTCTTCAACTGTACCCCTGCTTCCTCATCGATCAATTTTTCTTTCGGAGTGGCACGGATCATCATCACTGTCTGTGAGGGTTTCTTCGGCTCCCCTCCTTCGTGCACAAGCTCGATCATGTGGGCTTCGGGGTGCTTTGGCAATGGGTTCTGGTTAATGTTGGGTGCCTCCGGGGCCTGTACCTCGATCTTGTTGGTATCAATAAGATCTTGTATCGCATGTTTCAACCTCCAACATTTCTCGGTATCATGTCCGGGAGCTCCCGAACAATATTCACATCTTACCGAATGATTAATATTTTGGGGTAAGGGATTTGGCAATCTAGACTCAACAGGATTTAATAAACCCAACTGCCTCAATTTGTGGAACAAGGCAATAAAGGTTTCCCCCAACTCAGTAAAAGTTCTTTGCCTCTGCAATCTTTCATTTCTGGAGGCCGGATTTCCCCTGAAACCCATCCCTGGAGGGTTTCTGTAGGCTCTTGGAGGTGGATATGTGTTTTGTAGTGGTGGGTAGATATTATGAGGAGGTGGGTATGTATTGTGGGGAGCTGGCGCGCGCCATTGCGGTCGAACTGGAGGTTGGGTGTATGTCTGGGCTTGATGGACGGTGAAATGTGGTTCTTGAGGTGGATAGTAGTGTTGTGGTGGGCTGTATGGGTAGTTTGGCCTGTGGGGTCTGGGTTGGTTGTAGTATGGTTTGCCGGACCTGGACCAACTGCTTGCCTCAATCGTGGCAATTTCTTCTTTCTTCCTCCTTCCCAGCGTACCTCCCGTGCCGCTCTGAATAGCCTGGGTCGTTGCCTTGAGCGCCGAGTAATTCAGGATTTTGTCAGACCTCAGACCCTCTTCTATCATGACCCCTATCTTCACTACTTCATTGAAGGATTTTCCAACCGTCGTCACCAAGTGACCAAAGTAAGTTGGATCCAGTGTTTGCAAGAAGTAGTCCACCATTTCTCCCTCTCTCATGGGAGGATCAACTCTGGCTACTTGTTCTCTCCAGTAGAAACCAAACTCACGAAAACTTTCCCCAGGCTTCTTTCCGGTCCTCAGCAACGTGAGACGGTCAGGGACTATCTCGAGGTTGTATTGAAAGTGAGCTGCGAAAGCCTGCGCCAGATCATCCCAAGTGTACCATCTGCTGGCATCCTGCCTGGTATACCATTCTAGTGCCGATCCACTCAAGCTTTGGCCGAAATAAGCTATCAGTAGCTCGTCTCTGCCGCCTGCCCCTCTCATCTTGCTACAAAAGCCCCGCAAATGTGCCATGGGATCACCGTGCCCTTCATATAAATCAAATTTAGGAATCTTGAACCCAGCCGGGAGTTGGACGTCCGGGAAAGGGCATAGATCCTTGTAGGCCACGCTGACCTGGTTGCCCAATCCGTGCAGGCTCCTGAAGGACTGCTCCAGGCTTTTGAACTTCCTCATTACCTCATCTTGTTCTGGGACCTTAACCGGCTTTTCAATCTCTGCCGGTACCTCCAAGTGCGGATTGTAGGTATGGGGTTCTGGTGCATGGAATGTGGGCTCAGGGGGATAGTATTGCGTATCGTGAGCCTGAAACAACGGCTCGCTAGTTGATCTTTGCAGGGTAGCTGATGTGGGTCCCATAAAAGTGGGAACATTTGGTGTTGGGAAAGGTTGATGGGGTGGTGGAGCTTGGGAATCATGGGGGCTTCTCTCCTGAAGATAACGGTGATTCGGGAGGCTTGTTGAAGGGCCAGAGTGAGGGTATTCCGGCATACGCCCCAGTGGCTCAGGGCTCTTTTATGCTTTGGCTAGAGCTAACTGCATTGCATTCATCTCTAGTCCCATCCTTTCTATTTTCTCCATCGCTTCTTTTAACAACTGGCTCAACGGCCTTTCTTCCCCGGTACTATTTTCTGAAGTAGTCATGCTCGTTGTCACCGGTCCTTTGGATCTGGTTTGGTAAGGGTGTGTTGCCAGAATGCTTTAACAACTAACTGTCTGATATTGTGGAAAATAACAAACTTGTTAGCGTTAGAGCTTTAACAGATTTGATAACAACACATTGGGGATGTAAATGCTCCTAGGCAGTTAACCGTTTCTAACATGCTTTGCTTCGACAACATGCGTCATCCCGGCTTGCTTATTTGTCCTTTTTAAAGTACTTTGGGAACCCCTGTATTTTATTTTATTTTTCTGTTTTCTTTTCTTTCTTTCTTTTTTTCTTTCTTTTTTTTGTTAATGGCGGCCGAATCTTATGTGGATTGTTCCCGCGTGAATCAGACCGGGCGTAGTTCTGCCACAAAGTAAAGACACACAAAAATTCTTTTGGAATCATTTAATTCGTCATAATTTTTACTATTACAAATTACTTCAAACAAGGAACAACAATAGTACAGATTCCAAAGTTTTTAAACCGACTTGATTAAAAGAGAAAGACAGCAGCATATGGGAGGACAAACAAGACAACTAAACAAGACTCGAAAAAGATTAAAATTCCAACTTAGGGGTCCGCGAGGCATCATTCGGCCTTTCCACGGCTCTTGGTGTAAGGTCTTTCTGCAAGCACTTCAACTCATTCATGATCCGGTGGACGCAGCCCATGATGGAAATAAGGAGGGTTTTCCGAGGTATTTGCTCACATGCTAGGCATATCATGTAGATGTAGTGCCCAATCTCATCAATTCTTCCTCGAATGTTGTCCCTTTCAACGAACAATTGCTCTATTTGCCGGTTCTTTAATCCCAATGCTTGAGCATTGTCGGCAAGTTGATCCTGGAACATCTCCATTTGTCTTTTCATTCTGGTCATCGCATCGTAACAATGTCTTCTGTCGGCCTGGGCATCTCGTGCTTGTTTGAAGATCCGTTCCTGAAGTGTGGAGTTTGTTTTCCTTAGTATCCCGATGCTCATTTCATAATCCCTTATGACTTGTTGCAGACGCTGCCTCCGGGCCATTGTACCTTTTGCCCATCTGACCTTCATCCTTGCTATGCAAGCTTCTGATTGCTCCAACTCTTCTCGGCTTTGGCTAACCTGATTTCTCAAATCTGCTATCAATCTTTCGTCGGAGCGACGTTTCTGTCGGTCAATGTTACTCTTGCTGGCTTGGCGAATGCGGGCCTTTAGTGTCTGGTTCTCTTGGGCTAACTTGTTCTTTTCACCCCGCTCGGAGGCAACTTGCACGTTGTTCTCAAATATAAGCCGTTCAACTTGTTGCTTTAGCTTCCCGATTTCAGCCCGGTAGCCTTCCTCCCTTTTTAACCAACCCCATTGTGTATGTGATGATTCCTCAAAGTCTTGGATGTGAGCTCTCTTAGTTGGTCTCTGATGCTCAAGCTCTCTTCTGTACCACATGAGGTATTTTGGCGACATTTCGCCCTTGGCCCGATCTCGTACACAAGTATCTACCTTCAGGGTTTGACATTCATTCCAGATTTTCCGAACGACCGCTTCAGGGAACTGCCCACCAAGTCCGATTTCGATCACCTGGCTACTGAGATCTTCTTACTTCGGGATTATTTGGTATCGCCCCAACTGTCTTAACACTCTGCATGGTGCGTAGGGCTGGATACTTTGGAGACCCATTAATAACAAGTAAGATTCGGTGGCTGACATGTGTATGACTTCATCTATGGGTAGCCACCCGAACGCCCACTCTATCTGGTTTGCTGAAACAGAGCGCAATAGCGTGACCCATTCGGCGACCCCTTCCGGCAAATTGAACTCGTCGATCCTGGTGGGAAACTCTTCTATACAAGTCTTTTGTGATGACCCATATTTCAGAAATTGAGGGCGATGACATAGATGCTCTATCATCCACATTTGCAGTAGTATATTACATCCCTCAAAGAAGCTTCCTCCGATTTTGCAAATAGTGAGTGCGCGGAAAATTTCTGCTATTATCATTGGTGCCAGAGTGTTGTTTTCTTGTCTGAGCAGAGTGTTGATGACCCCAGCGATTTATATGTTAATTTTTCCATCCCTTCTAGGGAACACCAGAAAACCCAGAAAGGCTATCATAAAAGCAATACATCTATGCCTCTCCCATTTCAATCGGCTTTCCCCACTGCAGATCTTACTCTCGGGATTGTTGAACCCTCCCAGATGACCGTACCTGTCGTACAGAAATGCCAAACTGCAAAACCCCTTTGATAACTCTGGGTTATGTACCGTTCTGCAGATCTTTACGATGTCCAGGAACTTGTGTATGGTCACGGTTCTTGGTGCAATGAGGTACTGTTCTTTCATAGGGATTTTAGGACATCCAATGTACCCTGCCAACTCCTCCAATGTCGGGGTGAGCTCAAAGTCTGAGAAGTAAAATACATTGTGTGCCGAGTCCCAAAATGAAATTAAAGCCCTGATAATGTCCCCTCGCGGATCGATGTCCAGCAATCCAACCAAATTTCCCAAGTACATTTTGACTGTATCTCGCCCTGGTTCTTCTAGGTCGTTCCACCACATGCGTAAGCCCAAAGGAACTTTGTTTATAATGGCCCCACATGAACTCTTACTCGTGCTCATTCTGCACATTTATTAAGGGATTTAGACAAAAGCAAAATCTTTATTTGACTCATAAACGAATTTTCCTATTTTTCTTTAATTTTAAAAAAAAACTGACTTTTTTTTTATTTTAAAAACACGGCCTTCTGACTCTTCAAGGATGAAGATCTTAAGGCTGTAGAGATTTAATCAGCCGTAAGGTAAAAAAAACAAAGGTGGCTGCTTATGCAGAGTCAGCCTTTCAGCGCCCTTTTAGGGAATGTTCGGCTATTTTTGCAACATGGCATAGCCTGACTCTTCATTTATTTTTTTGACATTTTTGTAGATAAATGAATAAATAAATAACAACATTTAAAACAACCTTTATTTTATTTTATTTATTTTTCATGGTAATACCAGCTATTGATTCTTTATTTATTTCTTGGCATTTTTTTTTGTAAATAAATAAATAAATAAGTAAAAACATTTAAAAACAAGACCTTTTTATTTTTATTTTTTGTTATTTTTCACGGTAATACAAACTATATATTTTTATTTATTTATTATTTTTTATATATTTTTTTAAAATAGGCAATTAATTCTCTACACTATTACTACGTCCTTCACAATTTTCGATATTCCTGATTTTCCAAAGCCGGTCAGCATGCCAGTTTAAAGCAAATAAATGCATAAAGCAAACAGGATGCAGCAGGATGGTCTTTAGATTTCAGGTTGCTAGTCCAAGACGGACTCAACCCCTGTGTTGAGCCCCCTAAGTCAGATGCAACGTGATGCAAATAAGCGTTTTTCCTACTAGGGATCCGGCATGAAGTCATGTTTTACTAAGTTTCAACTGGGCTTTGTTCTAGACCTGGCTTACCCGAGCGGACAACTCGAGTCGAGGAGGGGGCTACGTACCGGGGACCCGCGGGGTCATCCGGCTTTGTAACTTATCCGAGCCTCTTTCTTATTTCGGGTATTGACACTAACAGAATTGGGAGTCTCGACCAGCGAGCTTCTCCCCGGAGGTAAGAATAGAAGGGTTTCGGCACAGTTTATATACAGTTCACATAATATCAAAGCGGTAAAGGCAATTAATTAGCATATTTAATCCAAAACATGTAATAAAATCAGATAATAAATAAAGCCAAATAATAACAATTATTCTAAGCTCGAACTTCTAACCCTGAACCAGTGGCTCTGGGTAAATAATTCCCCAGCAGAGTCGCCAGAGCTGTCACACCTCCTTTTTCCGCCCCCGCGAGGGGCGTAGGAGTTTTTTCCAATTAAAGGACGATCGAAACAGGATTTATTTATTTATTTTAAAGTCGCCACTTGGGAGATTTAGGGTGTCCCAAGTCACCAATTTTAATCCCGAATCGAGGAAAAGAATGACTCTGTATTACAGTCCGCGAACCAGAAATCCGGATAAGGAATTCTGTTAACCCGGGAGAAGGTATTAGGCATTCCCGAATTCCGTGGTTTTAGCACGGTCGCTCAATTGTCATATTTGGCTCATTTATCTGATTTTTAAACAATTAAGAACTTATATGCAAATTTAACTTTTAAAACCGCTTTTATCATTATTTATTTTATACAAAATTGCAACGTCGTGAAAACGCATCTCGAACCACGCCACAACCAGTGCACACGTGATTTGTTGACGCATTTTGACTTCGTCAAGATCGTGATTTGGGTTACATAAATGTACACCCGTATTTAAGAAAATAACTTTATTAAATATGCACCAAATACTACGCGTTATGATACTATTAGGTAGGACTGTGAATTTTACTAAATCGCCCATCTCGGAATCTAGGTATTTTCTTATATTAAAAAAATAAATAAATAAGATTGGAGGACTGCAATTTTTGTATTATTTATATTTATTTATTTTTTAGCGAGATCCTCCCTTATTTTATGAATACCCTTTAATGACTACATCTTTATTATTACTAAGTTTGTCTATAATTATGAAGTCAATCTCTACATACTTAAAAATAACATATTAATTACTAATTTAAAACAAATATTAATGGAAAGTAATATTACTAAAATTATAATTACAAACAACATGGAATTGTCAAATAATAAAAAAAACTAATTATCCTATAGTTGGATTAAAATTCATATTGTTAGTATGACTTAAGCTTATTGAAATTAATTATTTACAAATACTGAAAATTGAAAAAAAAACTTGATTACTAAACCATATTTCTAAAAATTAAACAATTTAACCTTAACTAACCTTGTTTCAATTCACATCATGTCCTAATACTTGATTCACAAACTAATTCATGTTTTAACTGAAATTAACTACATGATTCCGATTAACTTAACGTTGACAAAAAAACCTTATGAATAAGGAACTTAGTCAATTTTTGCCAAACTGATTCAATAACGCCGTTTTTTACGTTATTTCTTCTATTTTGATTATTAAACAGTTTTAATTAGTAATCAGGCTTAAAATATATTTCCTAATAATCCGGTTAAGGCGTTATTTAATATATCGCTATAACATGCCTAGTTATGCCAAATGACAGTGATTTACAAAATAATAATACATGAATAATCTAAATACAATACAAAAAAAATAAAACTAAATTAAAAATTTAACACTCCATTCTTCATTTCAGCTTACAAAATGCAAAAATTACAGTTGTGTGTGAGCACGTGATTTTTGTTTTATGCAACAATCACTCCAAAAGAAAACAAAATAATAGCAATTGGTCTTGCTGTACAATTTTTGGATTTTTACGTGGCGTTTCGTTAATTATTTGTGATTTTGTCCATTTTATTTTTTTATAAAACAAAATACAAAAAAAATGTGTGTGTGTCGTGTGTATTTGAACCGTAATTGATTTTAAAAGCAAAATCGTAAAATATATGTGTCTTTTATTCTATTTTTTGTTTGCATTTAATGATTTTATTTTTAATTAAGTGTCAATGTGGGTGATAATTGTTGTTTTGAGTATTTATTAATATTGGTATGATTTTGTTTTTAAGAATTTTTATTTAATTATAAGAAGGAAAACATTAGATTTGGGCCAAGATTTTAAATAGAATCAGGCCCAAACCAATGCAAATGACCCAGTCCAACCAGGCCTTCTGTAAGACGCCCCAAACGATGCCGTATAGGCACCATTTCTTCGAGCCGTTGATTGGTTCAAAGGAACGGCCCAGATCAGGCCAATCCTTTACCCAAACGACGCCGTATAAGGCCGTCTAATCTCAGTCGTTCAAGCCGGGCTGATCTAACAGCCCTCGTCCCGTCTCCTTTACCCGTTATCAGATCCGACCCAATGAAACCCGGCCTGATCCACCCCAGTATGAAAGCAAACGACACCGTTTCTTTTAATGGAAAGATCACAGCCGTTGATCAGTGGCAATCCAACGGCCAAGACACAATCATCCACCCCGTATAAAAAGCCTCATATCACACCCTGCCCCTTATCCAAACCCCCCCTGCCTTAGGTCGTCCCCTTCACAAACCCCAACCCCGGAACCCTAGAGCCGCCCCCCTTTCCCCTCACCAAAAACCCGGTGGCATGGACTCCAGTGACCCCCACCTTAACACCATAGATGCACCTCACCATCCTGAACCCAAATCCACCAACCACTTAGCTCGAATCCCCTCCCACCTTCTCGAATCTTCATTTGAAGATTCGAGTCGGACCTCGACTTACACCGATCTACCCCAGCTTCACACCAGGCAGTCCCCGAACCTCCCTCGTGACCAAACCATGCTTGGTTTGGTCCGAATCTAACCATGGAAACCCAAAATCCAAATCTGCCATCTAGGAACCTTAGAAACCCCGGGCCTGGTCTGTGTCCGTTTGAGCCAAGTGATTAGGGTCTAATGGACCTTAATCGAAGTGTTCTCAGTTGAGAACACTTCGATTAAAGTCCGTTCAACCCCAAGAAGGTTTTTTTTTCAAATACGATTTAGGGTTTGCTGATTTTTCAAGATTTCAGGTATTTTTGTGTTCTTTTCTATCAGTTCATGAGTCTTGTTGTAATTGAATGTTTGTTTATTGCCCCAAAATGTTAGTTGATTTTATTTCTGAGTTGTTGGTCGACTGTGTCCTGTCCACCTTGCCTGGACCTCTCTGTTTGATCGAGTCTTTCTTTCATTTACTGATAATGTGTGTATGTGTAAGCTGTACAATCAACCGAATTTGAAATGAGTCGATTAATTAGTTCCCAGGTTCATTCTTGTGTTAACAGTGCAATCTGAACCCTTTGTTGATACTGTTAGCTTTCTGATCATTAGCTTCGACTGTGTGTGTTACCATTAGTATAGTCGAGTCGATACACATCATCAATAAGTTCAAAGCTTTGAATGATAATAATTTGATTGGTTTTTCTGCTGAAGTCCTACTTAAATCAAATTAGGAATTGAGTTTAACTACTTATAGTTGTTGTATTTGAATCAGAAATTTAAGGGTCTGGTCTGTAACTGCAGTCTGAATTGGGGGGCATGTGCACTTGTGCACAACATGTGCATAAAGGCCTTTGTTAAGATTAAAATAGTTTGACAGCATATGTTGTCAGATTATATTCTTGCTGCCCATGTCTGCTTTTAGTTTAATAAGCCAATTAAAAGGGCTGTCAGGAATCTCATGGGAATGTTTCATATTTTAAAATGTTGAATGGAAAAACAGCAAGAAAGATAGGGTTTCTGATGTGTTTTAACAGGCTGTGAATAGCCTGATGTTAGGCTATAAAAGGGAGAAGAACTTCCATTAGTTAGGGGCTCAGACTGAATTTTGAAAAGAAAAAGGCAGACAGATTTTTTTAGACTAAAAATTGGACTCAGATTTTTCGAGACTTGATTGTTAGATATATACAGACACATACACAATAGAGAAAAACATACAAAAAATCAGAAACTGTTTCTTCCTACTGTTGTTTGGGTTTCATTTGTGCAACCTGTTCAATCAATCCTGATTTCTTCCAAGTCTCGACTAAGTCTATTGTTTGGTTTGCATTGTTTATTCTCCTGGACTTGGTCTTGTCTTGGAGCATTGTTTCTACTGCATTGTGTGCTGTTGTTGTTTTGTTACTACTTGTTCTATCGGCTATAGTTGCACCTTGCTCTGGGATTTGTTCTATTGTTATCTGCTGTTACTGCTGTTGTTTCTGTCGCCATTGTTACTCCACTGACTTCTCTTCTTCTTCTGTTATATTCAACATCCAGGTACACATTTCCTACTGATGTAACCATGAAAGGCATGAATTGAAATATCTGAAGAATTTTTAATAGTCTGTTGCTTTGTTTACAGCTTTGCAAATATTGTTAAAGTTGTATAAATTCTTTAATCTGTAGCCTAATAGAAAAACATTAGTAAGTTTGTACTCAATTGAAACTATTCTGGTCTAAAATTGCGATATGGTTGGTTTAGCAGTACACATGATATAGCCGTATAATTTATGGAATGCGCTATCATTTAGTATAATTATTAATTCATTTTTTAGCATTTTTTATGTAAGGTGGACGTTTCTCTTTAATTTCGCAAAAATACAATACCATTCTAGATTCTCGAGTTTCAACTTCATTAGGCAGTTCATAGGACGAGTTCCAAATATCATTAGTAGCATCCTTTAATAAGTGGTCTTGATTAATCCTGTTTTAAATGAGTTAAATTTAATTCAAGGAGCGTTTGTAGTAGTTGTAGCGTTTCATCAATCTTATATGTAATTTTCATCAAAATAAAGTATGTTCCATGAAGTCTAATATCCTTCATTTTGTAAATAATCAATCTGATTATTAATAAGAGGCCAGGATTAGTTAAGCAGGCCATTTAATCAACATACATTTTTCTTTCTTTTATTAGAGACGAACATAATAGAAATGTAGTCACTTTAGGACGTCCTTTTTTTAAAAGTAATGAGACGAGCCTCGTCAAACAAAGATACACATTGCGGGGCCCTCAATAATTGATCATAATAAACACATAGGTTTGGGATGGATTGTCTAGAAAAGTTCACTCCTTCCCCAAAGATAATAACGCGTTAGGCTCTTTAGGCGCGACTTAATTAAATTACATTCTTAAATTTGGGTGCACATTGATGTGACCCAAATCCAAATCTCAACGGAGTCAAGATGTGTTAACAACTATGGGTGCATTGATTGCGACGTGGTTCAAGATGCATTTTCACGACATTGCAATTCTATAAAAAATGGTAATAATGAAAGCGGTTTAAACTTAATAAAAGCACATAAGTCACAACATGTATTTAAATCAGATATTTAGCCATTATAACAATTTAAGCGACCGTGCTAGAACCACGGGATTCGAGGGTGCCTAACACCTTCCCTCGGGTCAACAGAATTCCTTACTTAGAATTTCTGGTTCGCAGACTTCATTTGGAAAAGTCGAAAATTTCCTCGATTTGGGATTCAAGATAAACCGGTGACTTGGGACACCAAAAGCCAAACCTTTCCCAAGTGGCGACTCTGAATTAAAATAAATAATCACATTTCGAATATCGTCACTTAAATTGGAAAAACTTCCATCGCGCATTTAACCCTTCGGGGTGGGGCGCGCAAAAAGGAGGTGTCTGATATTGTCAATATAAGAAGAAGAAAGTCAGCAACGTAATACGTAACACAGCAACAGCAACAATAACCAGCAATAACCAGTCAACGAAAACCCCAGTGACAGATTTGAAAAATTCAAAATAAAATCCAGGAATGCCGAAAATAACGGACTTCACCAAGGGAATTTTTCAGATTTTTGAAAGGCTAGTTAATCTTCAACCCTTAATTTTTACACCTGTATACCAGAATATTTATCAGGTGTGTACTACTCTCTCTTCTAATTTTCAACCTTTTTTATTTTTTATTTTTCTTTGTATGTTTTTTCTTTTTTTGAGAGTTTCAATGTTTTTTTCGGAATAAATGTTCAGCTCTTTTTTTCTCTCTAATCTGTTCTCTCTCTATTCTCTGTCTGTGTTTTTATATCTGTCCAAGACCTCTTATATATATCACATTCCCAAACCCTTTAATTAACTAATAAATCAATACTTTTTCCTACCAAACCCATTATTTTTCTCACTCATCCCCATTACATTAAATAAATATATCAACCCCACCCCATTATATTTTGTCCCCCATGCCTAACATAAAATAATGCAAGATTCCCCTTTAAATTAAATCTTGTCCCCCCTTTATATTAAATAATCATATCACAACCCACCCCATTTCATTTTGTCCCCCATGCTTCAAATAAACAATTACAAAATGTACAATTCCTAAACTACCCCTTCCGACCTTACTGAAATTACCAAACTACCCCTGAACGTATTACAAATTTACCAAACTACCCATCAGCTATAACACATCAATTAATCAAACTTAACCAAAATATAGACAATATGATCAATTTCTAACAATGTTCAAACAACAATATGAACACGGATGAACATCATAACAACAATATCACATGAACACGATTTTAACAACATTTCAACAACAAATCACATGAACACAAATTGAACAACAAAGAACAACTAAAATTTGATTGAACAATATTTTAGCAACAAACCTATTTTCGGATTTAAACAACAACAACAAACAAGTATATTTAGATTTCTAACTTCAATCATATTGAACTTAAAATCAACTACTAACAACATTACAACAAACAATTCTTATATTAAACTTTAAACAAGATTATGAGACCAATTCAAGAAATAATCATAAATGGTAAACAAGAAATCAAACTATACAAATTTCGGATTCAAGATCAACCAAACAAAGTATGAACATGAATGAAAATATTCAATAACAATAACAAACAAACTTTGTTCAAACTTCGAATTAAACTTAAACAAAACAAATAAACATATTCAAATCACTAATCTTCAAATAATCAACTAATCTTTCTTAAATTAAATCCAACAAAACTTATAACAAAGATGCATGATCCAAAAATTAAAACCAAAACATAACTTCGCATTAAATTACTAAATTAAAAACGAACTTCAAACAAGATGAACACGAACTAAATCTATATTAACAACCAACAACGGATTTGAACGATTTAAACTAATACCTTTCTATATTAAAACTAAATCCTCTTAAAATTAATAAAACAAGCTGAAAAATAATTAAATTGGATCTTCAACTTAAATCTAACAACAATATAATTAAACTAACAATTTTTATCTAAAATAAATAAGAAAACTAAAGCAAACTTATACTAATTCCAAATCTGAAAATATCAAACAAATTATGGATGAAATAAAACTTAGAACAACTAACCGTAAATGACCAACGATGAACATCGAACGAACTCTAAACGAAACCAACGGAACTTGGGAGACGTCGAAGCGACAAACACCATTCGAGGTGAAAGATGAAGAAGTATGCATCAAGAAGAAAACCGGAACGCAGCAGCAGCGCCAGGCAGTGGCGGGCAGCAACTCGTGAAGCAGCAGCGACAGCAAGGCGCAGACAGCAGCGGCAGCAAGGCGCGGACAGCAGCAAAAACGCAGCAACAGCTGTGGCATGGCAGCAGCAAAAACGCAGCAACAACTGTGGCGTGGCAGCAGTAAAAACGCAGCAACAGCTGCTCGCAACGCCGTGATGTAGCAGCAAATGCAACCATGAGAGCTCGACGAGCTTCATCAATGGCGGATAGGGCTGGGACAGTTGGACGAAGAAGAAGTAGCAGCTATGGGAGCTGAAAAACGCAGCATGAAGTGAGGAAGAAGAAGCAACGACATTCAACGTAAACTTGAAAAAGAAGAAACCCTCGCGATCTTGAAGAGGAAGGAACACGGGCAGTGGGTGTATGTGTGTGTGTATGTGAAGGGGAAAGGGCAGCCATGGATGGGGTGTTTGGATGCTTGAAGAAGAAGAAGAAAAGAGAGAAAGAGAAAGGGGGGGGCGGATGAGAGAGGGGTTTTTAGGGTTTTCTTCCTTTTTTTTTTTGTTTTGCTTTGTTTTTTTTTTTTTTGAAATGCAAGATAGGAGGTGTTGGGTTATGGATTGGGTCGACCCGGTTTGAAATGGACCGGGTCGTGGGGAAGATTGGACAATTGTTTGGACTTGGGGTTGAAATTTGAAGAAATGGCCCAATCCGATTTTTCTTTGTATTTTTGCTCTTTTTCTTCTTTTATTTTTTCTAGAACTAAATTATAAAAATACTTAAATTATTATTAAGAACTATATTAAGTTATAAAAGCGCAAATTAATTCCCAATAACAATTAACGCCTAATTAAGTAATAATTAAGCATAAAATTGTATATTTGGACATTAAATGCTAAAAATGCAAAAGATGCCTATTTTTGTAATTTTTTAATTTTTGTAAAACAAACTTAATTACTAACAATTGTAGGACCAAATCCTAAATGCAAATGCGACATATTTTTGTATTTTTTTTTATTAATTTAACAAATAAACATGCACAAACAAATACAAATAATTATCCAAAAATGTCACAAAATTCTCAAAATTGCACACCAAGGAAAATCATTTTATTTTGAATTTTTGGGAGTAATTCTCATATAGGGCAAAAATCACGTGCTCACAAATATTTCAAAACTTCTTTAAACATCAAATTTTGTATTTAAGGTCCGAATCACGTCAAATGACATCTGTTTCTTATCAAATTTTACAGACTTATCTTATTTCACATATAAGACCTGTACCGGGCTCCGGAACCAGAATACGGGCCCGATACCATCAAATTCTAAATGCATTTCATTTCCAAAATTCTTAGAAATTTTCAGAAAATAATTTTCTTTAAAAATTCATTTCTCGGGCTTGGGACCTCGGAATTCAATTCCGGGCATACGCCCGGGTCCGTTTACCCAAAATGTTGACCGAAGTCAACTTAAATGCATTTTAAGTCAAAATTTTAATATTTCATAGATTTTCACATAATAGCTTTTCGGCTACGCGCTCGGACTGCGCACGCAAATAGAGGTGATGCCGAAAAAGGTTTTTAAGGCCTCGAAACGCAGAATTCATTTTAAAAACAAGTGATGACCCTTTCCAGACCCTACTTATAGAATTTCATTGGGTATATATGTTATTATTGTCGTATGAAAATTACATCTCAGACATTAAGAAGCAAATATAATTAACATTTTAAAGAAGGAATCACACTTTTATTATTAATAATGCAAGTAAAATCAATATTTTCACTAGGAACTACATTTTATTGTATGCTAAAAATAAATTTACACAAGTAAATGCAGAATTAGATAAAAAAAAATAAGAAAAATATTTTCAATAGATAAATTATACCCAATAAGTAAATGCAGAATTAGATAAACTACAAGATCTAAAAAAATCATAAATCTAATGATTGTGAAATATTCATCATAATTTATTACTAAAGAGATTTAAATTGTATTTAACAATCATAGAATAACACAATTTTTTATGTTATAATTTAAAAAAAATTATAAATTAATTTTGATTTCAATCTAAATATCAATCCCCAAGTTTTTTGATTTTGAAAGAAGAAAACTAAAAGATTTGAGATTAAGAGAAATGCTTATATTATTAAATTTTTAAATTTTGGAGGCTTTTTTTTTCTTGCTAAATATCACATATTACATAATAGAATAGAGGAAAAAAATAAAAATAATAAACGAAAAATAGGAAATTGGGGTTAGCCAAAAAGGAAAATGACTGGGGAAAAAGAAATAAAAGCACAACGAAATGGGAAAGTCAGACAAGGTTCAAGATAAATTCAAACTTGAATTTTACACATGAAAAAAGATTTCAAAAAGATCTACCAATCATGACACATTTGTCTAGTTTGCGGATGAGGGTGGCAAGATCATATATTTAACCTAGTTTAAATTTTTTTTTATACATAAATATATGATAACCAACCGAGTGGGTGTCATACCACCTCACCCACAAGGGTGGATCCGCCCCTGAATTTCCACATGTTTGGGAGCTATGGAGTTGTAACAGAGCAGAGGAATTGAAAGATTCAGCGTTAGATTGTGAAATGATGAGATACATTAATATAGGATTGCTATGTCCTGTGTGTCCAAGAAGATCCAAATGATCGGCCTACTATGTCCAAGACTGTATCGATGCTAGGCAATGAAGTGTATCTTTGGATTGAAATAACATGGTGCACGTGGAAACTAATAATATAAAGTTTGGTGTACGATAAATCAGACGATAAAATAAAAATATACTAAACTAACCATAATAGTTTATAATGATTTGGTCAATTGATCTACATACGATAAAACTAATATAAAAGAGTAAAAACTATCGAGAGAAAAATCTCCCCCTAAACAAAACTCTTTAATGACTACATTGTGGATATTTTTTTATGCTCTTGTAAGAAGCAGAGATCCTTAATTTATAGATGTACAAAACTTGTCTTCCAAGAAAAGGATAAGACATATTAAGAAGATTTAATCCTTTTAGAAGTATTTTTCCATTCCTTCGAGAAAGACAGTCTTAATAGATTAGAAATTTAAGGCAAAATTCTAACAATATCCACTCTTCCACAACCAAAGCGACCTGCATTTTCCATCAGTAGAATTGGGGGAAATAATAATCAAGCATCACCAAGTGTTGAAAACTGTTCTGTGAATGGGCTGATAGTTTCAATGATTCAACCTAGATAGAGAGACTAAACAACACAATTTTGCTAGTGGCTTAAGGAATGTAACAATGATAAATATATTGAATTATGTGCATATAGATAGGACCAGTAAACACCATGTAATGTAAGCAGTTAATACGTTGGCTGAAAATATAATCAACTAGTGAAGTTGTCGCGCTTCAGGGGATTGTGAAAAAGAGTCTGCCAACTATAAAAAGAATGCTTACATTGTTAGAGTCGTTGGTTTGATAAGCGTTCTCCATTTCCGCTCCCCGTCTAACCACATCAAACTTCAGAACCAATCCATTCGAAGAAGGTAATTAAACCCTTCATTAAGTTTGGCTTATCTGCAATATTAGCCATCAACTCTTTTGGCGGAGTAATAAATTCAAAATTAATTTACCTTCAGATTTTGGAATTTTCACTACATAATCTGTCAAACATAAAAGAACGGAATGAATTAAAACTCAGTACTAATAGCAATATATAAACTCAGATTATAATTAAAAGCAAAAATTAAATAGCAAAAGGTACTACCAGGAATTCTTAATAACGAACAATCATAGGCGGATCCAGGATTTGATGGTTACAGGTGTCACTTTTAAACGCAAACCTAACTTAGTAAAGGAGATTGAATTAGGACGTACATTTTATAGATTGATCCGTTTTGAACTAATTCAGTTCGCCTCGATTCAGTTCGATTTATTTTAAATTAATATAATTCAGTTCGATTTACAAATATTTTGGTGCATAAATAAATATATGACCATCAAATCGAATAAATTTTGTCCAATTCGATATGATTCTCTAGCTCTATTGAATGATTTGATTAAATGCATAACATTTAAATAAAAATTTAAATTAGCAAATACACCCCTTATAGTTAGATTAGTATTATGTCTATTGATGCCATTATTCTAAAAGATTTTAGAAATAATGGAAACAATAAAATTATTATATGGATAAAAAGAAAAAAATATTAAAATCACATTCAAATAAAATAATGAAGATCTACGCAAAGAAAAAAGAAGCAAATATATTATTGAATAAAGGGAAAGGGGTCAAACATACCCCTCTACTTTCGAATATTCTCTATATTTAACCTTCATTATATTATCCGGCTAAATTTATCCCTACTGTTATACTATCCGGTCAAATTTATCCCTACCATCAATAAATTTTAAAATTATCCCTCGATCTATTAAGTAATCCAAAATCTCCCAATTTTTTTATTAAAATCACTTGTTGTTCTTCTTGATCCACTATTTTCGAAATAATTGGCATCTACCTACTTTCTTAATTGGAGAAAAATAAGAGAAAGAAGTATTAAAATAATATTACGGTTAGTAAATAAAGTATAGTAAATTGAAGAATCCAAATTAGGTTGCTTGTCTAAATTCCAAAACTATTTACAACACCCCAACTTTAATGAATTCGTTGCAACAAAGGTATGGAGACTTTGCAAGTATTAGTGATAGAAGTTGAAGTTCCATGGAGACTTTTATATTGTCGAATTCAACTTTGTTTTAATCAAATGCCTACGCATAGTGCACTCTTAAGTTAGTCGATCAAACTCTATATTAACCAGACAATGATAAAATATATTTGAATATACATGTACATACATGATGATCAGCTGCATACACTACTAGAAAACTGCCTAAAAACGTCCAGTAATACCGACCCGAATAGGTCGGGAAAACGGAAAAATCGACCGATTTCCGACCAACTTTAATCCGTCGAAATTAGGTTAGTCGGTAAAAAATAGCGACGGAAGTCGATCTCAATTTTCAACCGATTTAGTAAATTAATTTTCTCAAATGAACCAAAAAGAAAAAAATCTGCAGAAAAAATCGACCGAAGTCGGTCGGTATTTTCCAACCGAATTCGGTCGGTATTTTTAATTATGAAATTAAAAAATGCACCATCTAGGACTCGAACTAGGGTCTATACAGTGGCAGGATACTATTCTACCACTACACTATTGGTATATTTTAGTTTAAGACTTTCTTTTAATTTATTTGTACTCTTTAATTGCATTTTTGCGCGAAAATAATCTACCGATTTCAGTCAGTTTTATTAAAATATAAAATTCGGTCGGTTTTTTAAAATGAATGATCGAAATAATCGGTTTTTTTAATATTAATTTTAATTTATTTTATATGAAAAAACGACCAAAACAGGTCGGTTTCTTAAAAAATAAGGGATGCTAAAATAGTTTTCTCCATTTTTTGCGCCAAAAAACTGACCGACTTTGGTCGGTTTCGTAAAAAAAAAAAATTAAATAAAAAAATATTTTAAAAAACCAACCGACTTCAGTCAGTCGGTTGACCGCGGTCAGTTTTGGCCGAATTTCTAGTAGTGATATAATACACAATAAATAGACCCACTGAATTTTACGGTGTATATATGATTGAAAAAAATAATATTTTAAATCAATTCCAAACCCATTGTCACAAGAAGAGAAGTGGGTGCATTGGCAATTAAAAATATCCATAAATAATTTGTATAGTCTAGTGCCTTGTATTCATATCAACAGTAAGTTCTAAAAATAGTGAAGCAAGAACAACAACAAGTGATTTAAATAAAAGGAAATTTGGAGATTTTGGATTACTTAGCAGATCAAGGGGTAATTTTTAAAAGTTTGTAGATGGTAGGGGAAAATTTAGCCGGATAGTATAACAGTAGAGATAAATTTGACCGGATAGTATAATGGAGGTTAAATGTAGACAATATCCGAAAGTATAGGGATATATTTGGCATTTTCCCTTGAATAAATAATAAAATGGTTGTACTAAGAGAGGAAATCAAAAGAAGAAAAAATACAAGAAATTAAGAAAAGGAGCCGAAAGAAAAGAGAATAAACAGGGATACAATCCTGCCTCTTGCATTTGGAATGTTGGCCTTTAACCATGGCACCCAGAGCCAACTTACTACTTTGAGTGTTTAAGTATACATACATACATAAAATTTTACCCGAGCATCCAATTGGTGTG
This sequence comes from Nicotiana sylvestris, assembly GCF_000393655.2. NCBI lineage: Eukaryota > Viridiplantae > Streptophyta > Magnoliopsida > Solanales > Solanaceae > Nicotiana > Nicotiana sylvestris. The sequence continues at coordinate 118,749,306 of NC_091064.1, read as the reverse complement.
TTGCTAGCACTCTGCCACTTTGAGCTTGAATTGACAACGAGAGTATTGTCATGGGTAGCAAGAGTGTTGCCAAACTAAGGTGCACGAGCAAGCACCAAGGCAAAAAGGAAAACGGGCAAGTGATGGCCAAGGCTTTGACGGAGGCAAGGAAGGTTGGCAAAGACTTGACAAAGAGATGCGGGCTAATGGTGATACTTAATCATGACAGAGGCATCAAGACATGAGGGAATGATGCCAAGGCAAGGCAAAAACGAAGTGGGCAAAAGCAGGCTAAGTGCAACGGAAGGCATGCGTGCGAGGCAGACTTTTCATGACAATTGGGCGCGGAAAATAGCCATGTACGTAGGCAATGGCATGGGCAAAATGCGGCTAGAATGCACATGAGAACAAGGAATTGGTGCCTGATTCAAGCCTAGGCACACAGATGGGCAGCAAGATTCAGTTTGACCAAGTCAAGGGCAGTTACACGACACATGTCGTGCACATGGGCAGCAATTGGCTTTTGCTAAAAGCTGGCAGAATTGTTAGCACATTTTTGGGGACATGATTCCATTATTATTAGCATGATCTACATGATTCTAGTAGTTGGGGGATGTCAACTACACTAGACTAAAATAGTGGGTTGTGTAGGACAAGTGTCTAAGCCTAAGGGAGACAAGTGTAAGGAAAAGATGTTGTCTCATGTGTTATAAATGGACAACATCTTTATGCTAGTGGGCGGTAGAGAAAAATGTGTAGAGTGCATGTTTTGACTTAGGAAAGAGTTCCTAAGTCTTTGTAAGAAAAATCTGAGGGTCAAAAATGATCTTATTTTGTACAAGGTTGCACTTCGATTCGAGTTTCTTTGTATGCTCGAGTTAAATACAAAGTTGGAAAAAGAGTTTCCTGTAATTGTGCCTTGTGTTCTTGTTTATTTCTATTGCCTTTACTTAAAATTCATAGCCTAAATCAATTCCTAAACTTACTACGTTGAAGCTCCCTAAAAATATTCTAAGTCCAAAGTTGTTGTAATAAGTGTTGTGAGAAGGCTGAAGTCAAATGGGGGACTTGACTGCCGCATAGGCTGGTTTCAGCGGAAAAAATCACGCCCATGACAACTGGTATCACAGCGGAGCAAGTTCATGAGACACGACAGGCGGTGGCAGATTTTATGGTCTTGTTCGAGAGCATGGACGGTGGCAATAACGAATTGTGGGAAAGGCTAATGAAACTGGAGGCATTAATTGTAAATGTCCCTAAAGGTGACGAATTTCAGACCCTCATGACAAGGCTTGCTTACGTTGAGGCAGAATTGGCAAGGCTAAGTCAAGAGAATGCGGATCTGAAAAGTGAGACAGTGGTGCTGCGACGTGCTGTGGGTGAGGATGCTCCTCAACATGGTGCTGACTGTCTCAAGGTAAAAGTTCTTGAACCTAAGGCACTTGGCGGTGCAAGGAGTGCACGTGAATTGGAGAATTTTCTTTGGGATATGTAGCAGTAGATGTTATTCGTGTGAAAGATTAGAAGGACAAAGTAACCTTGACTATCATGTATTTGACTGAAGATGCTAAGTTATGGTAGCGCACTCGTGTGGCTGAAGATGAAGTTTGGGCAGACCGAAGATGAAATCGTAGGAGCGGCTTAAAAAGGAGTTGAAGGATCAATTCCTTCCTAGCAATACGTCTTGGATTGCTAGGGACAAACTGAAAAAGTTAAGGCAACTTGGATCAATGAGAGCATATGTCAAAGAGTTCACTTCTTTGATGTTGAGTATAAGCAATATGTCGGAAGAAGACAAATTGCACAACTTCATGAGCGGGTTGCAATAGTGGGCACAATTGGAGTTGCGTAGGTAAAATATTCAAAACCTTGCAAGTGTTGCGGCTGCGGCTGATGCATTGGGTGATTTTCGCTTGGGTGAAGAGACTTCTGCTTCAAAGTCCAACGACGAAAAGAAAGACAAAGCAAAGGAGTGGAAGAAATGTGAAAATAACAATGCTAATGAAGAAAAGGGGAAGGGAAGCAAGAGGCTGGAACTTCAAAGAGCAAGGAGAAGGGCAGTAAATTCAGCGGCTATTTCATTTGTGATGGGCCACATCAAGCTAGGGACTTCCCAAAGTAGGCAATGCAATGACTGCCGCGGAAAAGAGGGTTGCATTGGAGCCAATGGCCAGCGACAAACAAGTGGCTGGAAATTGTGGCTGAAGAGAATAGAGGCCAAGGGGCGTTGCTTGTCAACTCTTTAGGACTCATAAATTGAGCTAACCTTGACGAGGACGTCGAGTTTCAAAGGGTACGAGTGGTTTGTTAGCGCACTCCGCCACTTTGAGCTTGACTTGAAAACGAGAGTGTTGTCATGAAGTTGATAAGTTAGGATTTTAACATGTTTTATGCCCTTACTTGTCTATGCTTTGATCATATATTGTTACAAAATAGTCCTAAAAGGCTCACAAGTTGTGCTTAATCGCATGTTTGATCGACAAAGTGACGAAATGTCAAAGATCGGCTCAAAAAGGAGTGAAACCTTCTCAAGTATCAAAGACCAAGAAATATTGAGAAAAGAAGGCCTAGTGCAGACCGCGCAAAGTGGAATGCGGCCACACTAGGTGGTTCAGAGAGTTGGTGAATCAGGACTAGAAGAAGTGCGGTCGCGGTACACATCTCGCGGTCCGCGATGAAGGCTCCGCGGTCGCACTACTTTTTTGTGCGGTTCGCGGTCATGAGGTTCAGAGAGAATGAGTTTGCAAAGCCAGTACCATGCGGTCCGCGGTCGTGGTTGCGCGGACCGCACCAGCTCCCTCCGCGACTGCATTTCGTTCTATGCGGTCCGCAGTGTCCAAGTTCAGAGAAGCAGAAGGAAGCCCAGTGCGGCCGCGGTCCATTTAATGCGGCCCGTACTGACCCCGCAGGGGTATTTTTGTCCAGTTTTTCTAGCCTAGTATAAATAGAAGATTTTACATTTTTTAGGTATTGAGATATATCAGACAACAGCTGCGCTCGTGAGAACGAATTTTGTAGCCATTTTTGGCACTTTTGCTTTACATTTACGATAGATTTTTGTATTTTAATTTTAGCAATTAATTAATATGCTTAGTTCTTCATCTATTTATTCAATTTCTTTATCTAGCATGAGTAGGTAAACCCATTAGATAAGGTTGTGGCTCAATCCTAGTGTGGGTAATTGATGGATGCTGCCATCTAGTGTTAGATTGACTATGGGTGTTTGCTATTTGGGTTGATTTTATGTTTAATTCTAGAATTGGTGGTTGCAAACACTGATTCGTGCTTTGTAGGTTTAACTCTTCTTGAGAAAGAGAGTCTATAACCCCAAAATTGACCCAACAAGGAATTGGGATGGACTCATGAGAAATGATAGTCTCAATTAACGGGTTAAACCTCGAGAGAGTAATTACCCTACTTGAACCATAGTTACTTGGTCTAATTTGCCTACCCATTTGGTCTCGAGAGAGTTAATTGGGCAAAATCACTCTCTCTACCAAGAGGTGTGAGAGTGGGTAAAACTATGCAATGGTTATAGCATAAGCCCCAATTATGTCAATCGAACCTTAGTAACATCTACCCGTCAATTAGCCACCTAGGTAGTGTCACGACCCTAGTGCCCGTCTTCCCATTAGATACAACTTAGCAATATTCTCGTAGCATAATTTAGTGTTAATCAATAATTTTACAAAAATATTTATAATTTGAAAACCCAAAAATGTTTGAAGTGACATTAGGAGTACAAACACATCTCTAGGATAGACAGACAATCCAACTCCACTACTAGCTCCCTGAGGAAATCGATCCCGACCCTCATATCGGGTAAAAGCTATTGTGACACGCTCTTCCTACCTTAATGTAGTGTCGAGTTGGCAGTGATCACCTTTTTTGGCGCCATTGCCGGGGAGCTTACGGTGTTGACTATCTGTTTATTTAGTTTTGTGTTTTGCTTCTCTTTCCTTCTTGTTTACTAATTTTGTTTGTGTCGATCAATCAGGTACAAATGGCTCTTAATGCAAATGACCCTCTCGGCAACGTGATAGCGGGGGAGGAGGTAGAGGATCTAGAACAAGATGAGGTCTTACTTCAAGTTCCACAGAGAGGCCGAAATGCCAATGTAAATGCAAATGAGAACAACAATATTCCAGACCCTCCTTCGGCACCGCCGAGAGTGGCTCCCAGAGTTTTACCAAATCAAGGATACGCCAGTGCTATTGTTCCTCCCCGAATCCGGGCGGGGAACTTTCAAATCACAAAGGTTATGTTGACCTTGCTCGAGCAAAGAGGGTATTTCACGGGCGCCTCCGATTAAAATGCCTACAAGCACTTGAAGGGGTTCGTGGATACATGCTGGGGTAGTAAGCAGACAAACGTGTCCGAGGATACGTTGAGATTGAGGCTTTTCCCATTCTCTCTTTGGGGTAAAGCATTGGATTGTTTAGAAAGGCTCCCCAATCATTCTATCACAATATGGGATGAATTGGCGGATAAATTTATTGCCAAGTTCTTTTCTCCAAGTCATATGGCGGCTCTTCGGGATGAAATTCTAGCCTTCAAGCAGGAGCCAACGGAACCTTTGCACGAGATATGGGAAAGATATAGAACAATGGTGAAATAGTGCCCTAATAACGACATGACCGAGACTATGATTCAACAAACCTTTTATCGAGGCATCAACACCACGAATCAATGCATTGTGAACCAATTGGCCGAAGGGAACTTTGTGAAACTTTCTTACCAAGAGGCATATGATGTACTTGATGAAATGGTCAACACCTCTTCGGCATGGCAAATCCGAGCAAATGTGCCCCAAGGTGACCCTACGGTCATCCATTTACACAAGGAATTGCACGATCATGGCCAAGCTATTGCCGAGCTTACAACAACTATGAATCAATTGGCAAAGACACAATTGCAACAAGTCCAAAACCCGCGCCAAGTCAATGCAATGGAAGGTGTTTCTATGTTGAAAAGGAGGCAAAGAGGGCAACATCCTCAAGGTAATTGTAAATAATATGACAACAACAATGATGGTGGTGGTTATTCAAATGAGTGCTATGATGATCAAAGCGAAGAGGTCCAATATGTCAATAACTACCAAGGGGATAGAGGCAACTCTTAGAATCAACAATGGCGTCCTCAAGGAAATTAGGGTAATCAACAACAAGGCGGAGGTAATTGGAATAGCAACAATCAACAACAAGGTGGTGGCAATTGGAATAATAACAACTAAAACAACAATTGGGGTAATCAAAGCAACCAAGGGAATTGGAATGGTAATAACAATAATTGGAGCAACAACAACAATCAAGGAGGGTGGAACATTAGCGGCAACCAAGGCAACTGGGGGCAAGGCTTTCAAAGGCCCCCCATGTACCAACAACCGAGCAATCCACCCCCTTTTCCTTCTCAAGGTCCGAGTTCTTCCGGGAGTGATATGGGGAGAATTAAAAGCATGTTCGAGCAAATGATGAAAAAGAACCAAGATTCCGATGTCCAATTAGCTTCTCATAATACATCTATCCGAAACTTGGAGGTGCAATTAGGACAAATCTCTCAAGCGTTGAATACTCGTCCCAAGGGTGCGCTACCAAGTGATACGGTAGTGAATCCGAAGGGTGGGAATAATAATCATGTGATGGCGGTTACAACAAGAAGTGGGAGAGGCGGTGACGTGAATGCCTCAAAGCAAAAGCAAGTTATGGATGAAGATGTTGAGTTGCGGGATAATGACGTGCCTTTGATTGTTGATGATATGGTTAACCAAAATGTGAACAATGATGTGTGGATTGATATTGATGATGAAGCCGAGGTAGAGACTCAAGATGCCGTGAACCCGTCTAAGGAGCACGTGATTGACATGCCCGAGCCGGTTGTACCAAAGGCCAAGGCACCTTTGCCTAGGCCACCTCCACCTTATCCTCAACGGTTAGCAAATCAAAAGAGTGACAATCAATTCAAAAAGTTCATTAACTTGAAGAGCCTCACAATCAATGTGCCTTTGGTAGAGGCGCTTGAGCAAATGCCGGGGTACACTAAGTTCATGAAAGATTTGGTAACAAAGAAGAGGTCGATGAAGTGTGAAACAATTAAAATGACTCATCAAGTGAGTGCCATAGTGCATTCAATGGCACCCAAGCTTGAGGACCCCGGAGCTTTTACTATCCCGTGTACTATCGGAAGTGCGAATTTTGCCAAGGCCCTTTGTGACTTGGGGGCTAGCATACATTTGATGTCGTACTCGGTCTTCAAGACTTTGGGAATTGGAAAACCTCGACCTACCTCAATGAGACTTCAAATGGCGGATCGTTCGATGAAGCGACCTTTGGCATAATTGATGATGTGCTTGTCCGGGTGGATAAGCTTATATTGCCAGCCGACTTTGTCATATTGGATTGTGAGGTGGACTTTGAAGTGCCGATTATTCTTGGTAGACCCTTCCTAGCTACGGGGAAGGCATTGGTTGATGTTGAAGCGGGTGAGTTGATTTTCCGAGTGGGGGATAAGAAGGTGGTATTCCATGTTTGCAAATCAATGAGACAATCTACTAGCACGAAAGTGTGTTCTCTTGTAGACATTGTCACAGCTGTGATAGTGGATGACACAAGTTCCATGATCCATGTTGAAGATCCCCTTGAGGTCGTGCTTCTTAATATGGATGTCAATGATGATGCTAGTAGAGTGGAGTGCGTGAATGCATTGCATGGTATGGGTTCATATTCATATGAGCCTAGGAGGCTATCATTGGATCTTGAAAACCGCAAAACTCCACCAACAAGGCCATCGATTGAGGAGCCACCGGTGTTGGAATTGAAGCCACTTCCTCCATACCTCAGGTATGAATTCTTGGGTTCAAATTCTTCTTTACATGTTATTCTTTCTTCTTGCCTTACTAACATGCAAGTTGAGGCCACATTGGCGGTTCTTCAAAAGCGAAAAAGGGCAATCGGATGGACTCTAGCTAATATTCGGGGAATAAGCCCCGCATTTTGCATGCACAAAATCATCTTGGAGGAGGATGCAAAGCCTTCCTTGGAGCATCAAAGAAGACTAAATGAGGCGATGCAAGAGGTGGTGAAAAAAGAGGTTATCAAGTGGTTAGATGCTGGGGTGGTTTATCCTATTTATGACAGTTCGTGGACTTCTCCGGTGCAATGTGTGCCGAAAAAGGGTGGTATGACCGTGGTGACCAATGACAACAATGAGCTCATTCCCACTAGAACGGTCACCGGGTGGAGAGTTTGTATGGATTACCGGAAGCTGAACAAGGTGACTAGAAAAGATCATTTCCCATTGCCATTCCTTGACCAAATGCTTGATCGTCTTGTGGGCCGGGCTTTTAATTATTTCCTGGATGGTTACTCGGGGTACAATCAAATTCTAATTGCCATAGAGGACCAAGAGAAGACCACCTTTACATGTCCTTATGGCACATTCGCTTTCTCTACAATGCCATTTGGATTGTGTAATGCTCCGGCGACCTTCCAACGTTGCATGATTGCTATTTTCACCGACATGATGGAGGATATCTTGGAGGTCTTCATGGATGATTTTAGTGTGGTTGGGGATTCTTTTGAGGAGTGCTTGGTAAACTTGGATAGAGTGTTGTACCGATATGAAAACACCAACCTTGTTGTCAATTGAGAAAAATGCCATTTTATGGTAGAAGGTATAGTGTTGGGTCACAAAATCTCGAAGCGAGGAATTGAAGTTGACAAGGCCAAGATTAAGGTTATTTCGACGCTCCCTCCCCCCATTTTTGTCAAAGGGATGAGGAGTTTCCTTGGGCACGCGGGTTTCTACCGGAGGTTCATAAATGATTTTTCTGAAGTGGTACATCCGTTGTGCAAGTTGCTAGAGAAAGATGCGAAGTTCTTGTTCGATGAGAGTTGTATGCACGCATTCGAGATTCTTAAGATCAAGTTGACTTCTACCCCCATCATTACCGCACCAAATTGGAGCTTGCCCTTTGAGCTCATGTGTGATGCTAGTGACGTTGCGGTCGGGGCTGTTTTGGGCCAAAGAATCAACAAGATGTTTCATCTGGTGTACTACACAAGCAAGACCATGAATGAGGCTCAAAGAAACTATACAATCACCGAGAAAGAATTGTTAGCTATTGTGTTTGCTATGGAAAAGTTTCGACCTTACCTTATGGGGGCCAAAGTTATAGTGCACACCAATCACGCCGCCCTTAGGTATTTGATGACGAAGAAAGACTCCAAGGCGAGAATGATGAGATGGGTGTTACTTCTTCAAGAGTTTGATCTAGAAATTGTTGACCGGAAGGGTAGTGAGAATCAAGTGGCATACCACTTGTCCCATTTGGAGGAGGAGGGGAGGCCTTGTGATGGCCTTGAGATCAATGATTTATATCCCGACGAATAACTCATTGCAGTGTCAATGAAGGATATGTCATGGTTTGCCGATGTTGCCAATTACCTTGTGACCGGAATAATCCCGTGTGAGTTCTTTTCTAACCAAAGGAAAAAGCTCAAGCGGGATAGTTTGGATTTCTATTGGGATGAGCCATACTTGTTCAAGATTTGCACGGATGGTGTGATTCAACGATGTGTCTCGAAGGAGGAACAATTGGGTATTTTGGAGGCTTGCCATTCCTCTCCCTATGGTGGCCATCATGGCGGGGCGAGAACGGCTTCTAAAGTGCTTAGTTGCGGATTTTACTGGCCTACCTTGTTTAAAGATGCGGACGATTTGGTGAAGAGATGTGATGAGTGCCAAAGAGCTGGCGGAATTTCTAAAAGGGATTAGATGCCCCTCAATACAATTCTTGAAGTGGATATCTTTGATGTTTGGGGCATCGATTTCATGGGTCCTTTTGTGAGCTCTTATGGGAACACTTACATTCTCGTAGCGGTGGACTATGTCTCAAAATGGGTTGAAGTCATGGCTTTGCCCACCAATGAAGCCCGGAGTGTTGTGGCATTTTTGAAAAAGAGTATATTCACAAGGTTTGGCACTCCTCGTGCTATTATTAGTGATGGGGGGTCTCACTTTTGCAACAAGGATTTCGACACGTTGCATTCTAAGTATGGTGTCAATCATAAGGTTTCAACCCCCTATCATCCTCAATCTAGTGGCCAAGTGGAAGTCTCCAACAGAGAAATTAAGAGTATCTTGTCTAAAACTGTCAAAGCTAATAGGACCGATTGGTCGAAAAAGTTGGATGACGCTCTTTGGGCTTATCGGACGGTTTACAAAACTCCGATTGGTATGTCACCGTACCGGTTAGTGTTTGGGAAAGCTTGTCATCTTCCGGTGGAAATAGAGCACAAGGCCATGTGGGCTTTCAGGAAGTTGAACTTAGAATGGGATGTTGCGGCAAATCTGCGGGTTGAACAACTTAATGAGCTTGATGAGTTTAGATTCCATGCCTACTCCAGCTCGTCCTTGTACAAGGACAAAATGAAGTACCTTCACGACAAATATGCTCGGGGCAAGGAGTTCAAGGTTGGAGATATGGTTCTCTTGTTCAATTCCCGGTTACGTCTATTTCCGGGTAAGCTCAAGTCAAAGTGGAGTGGGCCGTTTGAAGTTGTGTTCGTGACCCCATTTGGTGCTCTTGATCTAAGGAACAAGAATGGTAAAGTATTCAGAGTCAATGGACATCGGGTCAAGCATTATCTTGGGAAATTTGATGATAGCCACGTGGTGGCACTTCTCCATCTAAAATGATGTACTGGTAACATGTATCATGCCGCGACGTTAAATCAGGCGCTGCTTGGGAGGCAACCCATGTCTCTTTCTTTTTGTTATTTTCTGTGTTTTCTTGGTAGTGTAGGTTTGATTTGTGAGCTAACTGATTGTGAGATGTTGCAGGGATTGAGTTGATGCAGTGCAAAATAGTTTGAAAAAAGAGTTGAACAGTCTCTGAAGATTGCTAGTGCGACCGTGGTTGCTTTTGTGCGGTCCGCACTGGCGATGGTGAAAAGTGGTACTCTCTGAAGTTTGCCACCGCGGCCGCATTCCATTTAGTGCGGACCGCGGTGGACCTCCGCGGCCGCGATCTATTTTGTGCGGACCGCAGAGGTTGCCTGCTCAAGCTTCAATCTGAACAAACCCAGCGCGGTCCACGGTCGGTTTTGTGCGGCCGCGCTAGTAGGTAAGGCTGGGTCCCACTATTTTTCTATAAATAGAGCCCAAGGGTCACAACTTACACTTTTTGAAATTTTAACACTCAGACCCCTAAAAGCTACTGTTCACTCTCTCTTCTGATAGTAATTCGTGTTTAGCCTGATTAATTGCATCTCATCATCACAATCTGGTAACATTTCATCATCTTTCTTTGTTTTATATTATAATTTCATTTTGTTTTTCATGCCCAGTAGCTAGAGTCTATTCTTCTTCTCGTTTTTGTTTCATTTGTTAGCCTCAGAAAGTGTAATGGTGGGATATTGTGTATTTAGAGACCTTTGTGAACTGGGTAAAATGAGTAGGGACAAGTTAGGTGGAAAACTTGAACAAAAATAGCAAAAGCTTAAACCCTGACTTAGTGCCTGTTCAAAGTACTCTCTGAGGCCCTCGATGCCCTGACGCAGTCCGCATTACCATTTTGTGCGGACCGCGGTGCCCATGTGATCGAAATTGATCCTATGCCCAGTGCAGCCGCATTGCAATTTATGCGGTCCACGCTGGCCCACCGCGGTCGCGGTTCTACTTTGTGTGGGCCGCGGTGGTTGGATTCAGAGAGGTGGTGTTTCAGTCTTTACATCAGTGCAGACCGCAGTCGCTTTTATGCGGTCTGTGGTGCCCCAATGCGACCGCACTACTTTTTGTGCGGTTCGCGATGGTTGGATTCAGAGAGATGTTGTCCAGGGCCTTGTCCCAATGTGGACCGCGGTAGCCTTTGCGCGGTCCGCGGTGCCCCCAGTGCGGCCGCACTCCTATTTGTGCGGGCCGCGGTGCCATATTCTGCAACTGTTTCTGCAACATTTAACCTGATGTCTGCAATTCAATTTCAAGACTTGTTTCACTGCCAGTGCTGATACTTACTATGTTAGATATGTATGCTTGCATATAATGGTCAAACAACGAGGTAAAGGTGCCAAACAACTCGGCCGAGGTAATTCCTCCTGGGGAGGGAAGCAATGGATGGTAAAACTCACTCCCCAGGCTAGACAAAACATAAAGGACATGAGAAAAGCAATCAAAGCGGCTGATAGAGCCCTTGACACCTCAGGGAGTGAGTATGAGCCCTCCTGGGAGATCTCTTCAGATTCAGTCCCTCTTTACATCCCGTATCCGGAAAACGCCATACATAGAGACACTCTTCCATCTTCCCCCGATGCTCGAGCTTCAATCAACATTTCTTCTGGGTCATCTGAGGGCTCAGTGGCAGGTAGTGGGGATGAATACTCTACCTCCCCCACAGCATCAATATTTGGAGAGGGTGTTAGAGGTGATGAAGGAGATGGCGAGTTACCGGGGGGCGGTGTGCCGCAGGTTGGGGGTGTTGACGGGACTAGGAATCCTGTTGTTTGGGAGGATAGATTCGTCAGTCAGGTGGCGTTCCACAAGTTTAGGGAATGGTGGCCGGCACGAAAATTGATTCTTGAGAGGAGTTTCATTGACAGAGACCTCCTACCCCTACACCCCAATGTATATAGACAGTTTTAGGCTCAGGTGGGTTGGGAGTTCTTTAAAGATAATTGTGTGAAGGCAAATAAGCATATGGTCAAGGAGTTCTATAGCAATGTGGCCCACATCTTGAAGGGCACTAAGGTGACCAAAGTGAGAAACAAAAATATGGTATTTACCGGGAAGGCAATAAATGAATACATGGGGTTCAATGATGAAGATGAGTCCCTTTACAATGAAAAGTTGGCAATGGGCGAGGAGGTTCGTCCATGGTTAGCTTCATACCTGGCAATCCCAGGTACGGTTCCAGAGTGGTTACAAACAGGGACCAAAATACTTCGGAGAACCTTTAACTTTGAGGCAAGAGGGTGGTTGACTTTTGTGTGCAGTCGGCTCGACCCCACTACCCATGATCAGACTATTCCACTCGCCCAGGCTGTTTTTGTTGCTTCTATTATGGCGGGATATCCTATAAACGTGGGCAATATGATGTCCCGCGTCATTTCTACAGTGGGGGTTGAGCATGACCGGAACTACCCTTTTCCCAGCACCCTCACTATGTATTTTCGGGACCTGGAGGTGGAGAAGAGACCTTTTGATGTAAAGGTCAAACTTGTGGCTCTGTTTTTATGGTACAGTTTGAAGGGGTCAGACAACCCCAAGGACAAAAATTACAAGCCGCATGTTTCTGCCCCAACCGGCCAGTCTGAAGAGCCGGTTGCGCTAGAGCCCTCTACTGAGCCTACTTCCACAGTTGTTGACATGCCTCCCAGACCTTCCACTTATGTTGGTCCCTCGACTTCAGCTGGCCCGGGGATTCCATTTTCCCAGGTCCATCCTATCACCGCCCACCAGCTGAGCCAGACACTTCATAGCTTGAACAACTGGATGAGGACTGCTTCATCCAAGTTTTCCACCTTGGCTTCTACCATTGCGGCTCAGTCGGCACCACAGCTAGTGCAGGTGCCCCAGTCTATCGAGTATTCACTTAAGGAGATTCTTGCCAACTAGCAAAAGATCCTTGATTCTTAGGTTGCCTTGGCTAAGGCAGTGGATTCACATGGCAAGGCCCTGAAGGAGTTTGCCAGGGAGCACAAGAAGCTGCGCAAAACACGGGCTTCCAAGGAGTCTGTGAAAGCGCTGAGGGAGGATGTTGACAAACTGAAGGCAGACCAGCTGCCTTTAGACTTGCTATTTGAGGATCCAGCCCCAGCAGCAGAGCCACATCAGGAGCAGACACAGAGGCTTCCAAAGAAGAAGAGGAAGCTCCCTAGTGCAGATGAGGCGATCATCCAGTTGGCGTACCCACCAGAGGTTTTCCCCAGTCAGCCACAGGATGTTCCAGATATTCAGCCCATACAGGTCCAGGCCCCAATCCCAGCAGCTGAGCAGCAAGAGACCGGGAACCAGTCTGAGATTCCCGTACATACAGAGGAGCAGGGGACCACTCATGTTCCCATGCAGACAGACAAGGCTTAGGGAGCTCCTATATCCTTTCCTTTTGATTTTTTGATGCTTATTTGTTTAGTTGGCATTGGAGATAATGCCAGCTTTTATTTGTGGGGGTGCGCCCTACTTTTTTATCCGTATGATTGTATATATTAGTTTATTTGGTCTGTACATAACTTTACATTTAGTTACTTTTATCGCACTTTTTATCTTCTCTTTGGTCTGTATATAAAGTTACATTTTTGTATATATATTCATCCCCCGTTGTATATTCTAATCCCCTATTGTAAATATTCATTCTATTTTCTATTTTCGTAAAAGTTTTTCATTCTTAGCTTAGTAGATAGGCTCGCAGCCTTTTTGTTTCGATTTTAGCGCTTTCAATAAACCCTTGGTTTTCTTAATGCCACGGTTCTTTCCAAGGGTGGAGTATTGTGCGAACCGGGTGGCTCTTCTCGATGATGGATGGCGTGACAACCTTCTTAAGGATTTGAGTCTGTTTTTTATTTTTCTCTTGTTTTTAGTAGTTTATAGTTAAGGGTACCTCAAGCAAAGCTTCACTGGGGCCTAACACATTTGCATTTGATCCCATGGTTAAAGACAAGGGGTTGTGTTTAGGATGGTAAAAGTAGTGACCTTAAGACTCTTATGTTGACCAAACAAACACCATGTGGTCTTTCGAGACTATTGTGTACTCAATCGTGTATGAGGTTGTTGTGGGCCTCCGACTCTATGTCTTTAGCAACCCTTGAGTGTGTGTGGTGAGAAATTGAATTGTGAGTCCAAGTCCCGAGCCAATAGTCTAGAACTTGCCCTGAATGTTGTTGAGGCGAAATTTTGAGTGAAATTCTATTTGAGAAGTGATTATAGGCTCTCCTTGATCCAAACAATAGTCGAACAATTCCTTAGCCGACCAATGATATATCCTTAGCTAACCCTTTTGAGCCTTAAACCTTTTTCTTTCAAGAACCAATGCTACAAGCCTATACCCGTTTATACCCTCTCTTGGTACCCAAATCGTCCCTTAAGTAATGGCAAAAGTCTAAGTTTGGGGGGGAGAGACAAGAAAGGAAACAAAGGGGTAAAAGGAACAAAAGCAAAAGGAAAGGAAGGCGATGAAAAGGAAAGAAAAGAAAAAGACTAAAAGAAAGCCCAATGTGCAAAGAATAAAATAGGATTCAAGAAAAACAAAAGTGAAAAGGTGGGGAAAAAAGTAGAAAAAGGAGAAATGCTTTGAATTGCATAAGAAAGAGTGACAATTTGTCTCTCTAACCCCTTGAAAAGAAGTGAAATACTCAAAGAGTCAAAGAGAATTCTGCTAAAATGAATCAAAAGAAGTTCTTAAAGAAAGATGGAACCCATATAGACCACCAACTTTTCCTACCCTGAACCAAAAGCCTTCACATTGACTCCATAAAAGCCCTATATAATCTTGAGTTGGATGACGCTCACATTAGTGGATACTTACATGAGGGTCAAGCATATGGTACTTAGAGCCGGACTTGTGACCTTTCCTTGAGAGAGACGAGTGACTTCCCATTAACCTTGGTTTGCGTGCTTATACTCTAAAAAGGTAAGGTTTGCTTAGGGAGAGTTGATGATATGTGAGTTTGGGGTCCACAACGACCAAAGTAATTGAGAGAGTTCTTTGATGTAATGAGTCAATTCTTGATGCTCTTGTGTCACACTTGATTCATAGTTTTTCAAAGTTTGAATTTTGTTAATGATCTATTCGTATTGAGGGCAATTGTTAGTCCCAATTGTTGCTTGTTGAGGTTACTTTAGAACAGCTGGAATTGCTTGGATTTTCTTTTAAGGGGTGGGTCTTATTTTGTTTGCTTGAGGACAAGCAAAGGTTTAAGTTTGGGGGAGTTGATAAGTTAGGATTTTAACATGTTTTATGCCCCTAATTGCCTATACTTTGATCATATATTGTTACAAAATAGTCCTAAAAGGCTCACAAGTTGTGCTTGATTGCAGGTTTGATCGACAAAGTCACAAAATGTCAAAGATCGGCTCAAAAAGGAGTGAAACCTGCTCAAGTATCAAAGACCAAGAAATATTGAGAAAAGAAGGCCTAGTGCGAACCGCGCAAAGTGGAATGCGGCCGCACTAAGTGGTTCAGAGAGTTGGTGAATCAGGACTAGAAGAAGCGCGGTCGCGGTACACATCTCGCGGTACACATCTCGCGGTCCGCGGTGAAGGCTCCGCGGCCGCAGTACTCTTTTGTGCGGTCCGCGGTCATGAGGTTCAGAGAGATTGAGTTTGCAAAGCCAGTGCCATGCGGTCCACGGTTGTGGTTGCGCGGACCGCGCTAGCTCCCTCCGCGGCTGCGGTCGTGGCTGCGCAGACCGCACCAGCTCCCTCCGCAGTCGCGGTCCGTTCTATGCGGTCTGCGGTGTCCAAGTTCAGAGAAGTAGAAGGAAGCCCAGTGTAGCCGCGGTCCATTTAATGCGGCCCGCACTGATCCCGCAGGGGTATTTTTGTCCAATTTTTCCAGCCTAGTATAAATATAACATTTTACAGTTTTTAGGTATTGAGACATATCAGACAACAGCTGCGTTCGTGAGAACAAATTTTGTAGCCATTTTTGGCACTTTTGCTTTACATTTACGATAGATTCTTGTATTTTAATTTTAGAAATTAATTAATATGCTTAGTTCTTCATCTATTTCTTCAATTTCTTTATCTAGCATGAGTAGCTAAACCCATTAGTTAGGATTGTGGCTCAATCCTAGTGTGGGTAATTTATAGGTGTTGTCATCTAGTGTTAGATTGACTATGTGTGTTTGCTATTTGGGTTGATTTTATGTTTAATTCTAGAATTGGTGGTTGCAAACACTGATTCAAGCTTTGTAGGTTTAACTCTTCTTGAGAAAGAGAGTCTATAACCCCAAAATTGACCCAACAAGGAATTGGGATGGACTCATGAGAAATGATAGTCTCAATTAACGGGTTAAACCTCGAGAGAGTAATTACCCTACTTGAACCCTAGTTGCTTGGTCTAATTTGCCTACCCATTTGGTCTCGAGAGAGTCAATTGGGCAAAATCACTCTATCTACCGAGAGGTGTAAGAGTGGGTAAAACTATGCAACAGTTATAGCATAAGCCCCAATTATGTCAATCGAACCTTAGTAACATCTACCCGTCAATTAGCCACCTAGGTAGTGTCACGACCCTAGTGCCCATCTTCCCATTAGATACAACTTAGCAATATTCTCGTAGAATAATTTAGTGTTAATCAATAGTTTTACAAAAATAGTTATAATTTGAAAACCCAAAAATGTTTGAAGTGACATTAGGAGTACAAACACATCTCCAGGATAGACAGACAATCCAACTCCACTACTAGCTCCCTGAGGAAATCGATCCTGACCCTCATATCGGGTAAAAGCTATTATGACCCGCTCTTCCTACCTTAGTGTAGTGTTGAGTTGGCAGTGATCAGGAAGTAAGAGTTTTGCCAAACTAAGGTGCACGAGCTAGCACCAAGGCAAAAAGGGAAACGAGCAAGTGATGGCCAAGGCTTTGACGGAGGCAAGGTAGCTTGGCAAAGACTTGACAAAGAGATGCGGGCTAAGGGTGACACTTGATCGTGGCAAAATCAAGACATGAGGCAATGATGCCAAGGTAAGGCAAAAAGGAAGTGTGCAAAGGTAGACTAAGTGCAACGGAAGGCATGCAGGCGTGAGGCAGACTTGTCATGAGAATGAGGTGCGGCAAACAGGCCATGTACATGGGCAATGGCATGGGAAAAATGCAGCTACAATGCAAATGAGAACAAGGCATTGGCGCCTAATTCAAGTCTAGGCATGCACATGGGCAGCAAGCTTTAGATTGACCAAGTCAAGGGCGGTTACACCGCACATGCTGTGCACATGGGCAACAATTGGCTTTTGCTAAAAGCTGACATAATTGTTAGCATGTTTTTTGGGCCATAATTCCATTATTTTTAGCTTGATCTAAATGATCCTATTAGTTGGGGGATGTCAACTATACTAGGCTAAAATAGTGAGTTGTGAGGGACAAGTGTAAGATTAAGGCGACAAGTGTAAGGCAAAGGGCTGTCTCATGTGTTATAAATGGGCAGCATCCTTATGCTTGTGGGCAGTAGAGAAAAACATATAGAGTGCATGTTTTGAGTTAGGAAAGAGTTCCTAAGTCTTTGTGAGAAAAACTTGAGGGTCAAGAGTGATCTTCTTTTGTACACGGTTGTACTTCGAGTTCAGTTTCTTTGTATGCTCGAGTTAAATACAAAGTTGGAAAAAGAGTTTCCAGTAATTGTGCCTTGTGTTCTTGTTTATTTCTTTTATCTTTACTTAAAATTCGTAGCCTAAATTAATTCCTAAACTTACTACGTTGAAGCTGCCTAAAAATATTCTAAGTCTAAAGTTGCTATAATTTTGGCTAAGTGTTGTGAGAAGGATGAAGTCAAGTGCGGGACTTGGCTACCACACAGACTGCTTTCGGCGAACAGAAATCAAGAACGTGATATGTGCCGCCCCCAACCCGCTACATAGAGCCACCCTCCAACAATCCCAAAACGATAAAATAAAACATAACAGACATCACATTCCAAAAATGACAAATATTGGGAAATGTGGATGTGCTTCCAAATCCTTGAATATTTCCTCTTGTTTTTTTTTCTTTGGAGACTTTTGGACTTTTATGAGGCGTTTTAGTTTGCAATACAAGGGAAACGGCTTATTTACGGAGATCTGCTATTCGGCCAAACTCTGTGTGGCCCAACAATGACCACACTCATGAAATACCAGTAAAGCCCTTCATTTCACATTTGGCTTAATGGCCATTTTTCCCTCCAAAATATTTCCCTCAAAAATTAGTTAATAAATTTTGATTATCCCAAAACATTGATCCCATAAATTATTATTCTCTCATGCATGGGAAGATAAAAGGCCTTCGTATATGTATAACTATACTATTACGTATTTTTTTTTAATGCAATTTATATGGATGGGAAGATCAAAAGTCTTATACATAATATTGTTTTTTCATTTATATGGTATACCTTGTCATACCATACACTTATGTTAAGAGACCTTTCATTAAACACATAATTCATCACCCTTCCCTTAACCTAAACATGAATGCTAACCTAGAAACTAGTTTGGAGCCATTAAACCCAAATAACACCCTAGAAACTAGGTTGGAGCAACTAAGGAATGCATTAAACATGTCATTAGGGTTGAATTCGGATGGCAGTTTGATGAATGAAGATGAGTCAATCGACATTGATTTAGACGACAACTTCAATGATGGAGAAAATCATGTTGACGATGTTGCTGCTGTTGTTGCTGATGATGATGATGATGATGATGATGACAACCATTATTTAGAAGAAGAGGGAGAAGTTGGAGAGGACAGGAAAATACCTAATGAGTTCAATTAAGAAGATATCATAATTGGTCCAATTACTGGGATGCGGTTCAGTAGTAAGGATGTTATGATTGATTTTTACAAAGAACATGCAAGATTATCGGGGTTTTGCATTGTCAAAAGAACATCAAACAAAAATGATGGTGATATTGTTAGGTATGTGAAATATGGTTGTGATAGGTCTAGGAAACCAAGGAATAAGCATGTTACCAAGAGAAGGAACTGTCGTGCTAGAATAAATGGAATTTTGGAGGAGAATGGTTTATGGCGTGTTTCAAAGGTGGTTAAAAACACAATCATCAATTGGAACCAACACTATTGCGATTGATGGCTGGACACAGATCGCTTAGTAAGTCTCTTAAGAGAACTCTTGTAGCCAAAGATATTGCTGGCTTAAGACCCTCAAAAAATATAAGAAATGCTGAAGTACTTGCTGGTGGCCCCGAAAATCTGGGTTGTACATCAAAGGACTGTAGAAATTATATTTTTAAGAGTAGAAAGCTTCAGTTGCAAGAAGAGGATGCACAATCATTACTCAAGTTCTTCAGTGACATGCAGCAAAAAAGATAGGGAATTTTACTACTCCGTAGATGTGGATAGTTTTGGTCGACTTCGTAATGTCGTATGGGTTCATTCACACTCTAAGGTTGCACATGAGGAGTTCCATGATGTAATATGCCTTGATACCACATACCTTGTGAATCAATACAATATGTCATTTGCTTCATTTGTTAGTGTCAATCAGCATAGACAGTCCATATTTTTGGGATGTGCTCATGTCTAGTGAGGATATAACAAGTTACAAAATGGTGCTCTCTACATGGCTTCGGGCTCTAAATAATGTTCATCCATTAGATATCATGATTGACCAATGTGATAGTATTAAGGCTGCCATCAATGCATTGATGCCAAATATGGTACATAGATACTGTATATGGCACATATTCGCAAAGTTGCATACGAAGTTAAGCGGAGTTCTTGATGGTAAGATTGCAACGGCAGAATTTAAGGGTTTAGTTCTTGATAGCATTAACGTTGTTGAGTTTGAGAGATGATGGACTGATTATATTGCAAAATATAACTTAGATGGAAGAGATTGGTTTTATAAGCTTTATTCGGAGAAGGAGAAATGGGTTCCTGTATACCTAAATGACCATTTTTGGGCTGGGATGTTGTCCACACAAAGAAGTGAAGGAATGCATGCTTTCTTTGACGGATTCATCACCCGCCAAAGCACTTTGAAGCTATTTGTTCATCAATATGAGTTAGCCATAAGAGCTAAGTTCGAGAAAGAATTGGAAGATGAATATAGGTCAAGGTGCTTTAAACCAAAATGTTTATCTGAATTTGCATGGGAGGAAAAATTTCAAATATGTTATACTCGTGAAGTGTTTGAATTTTTTCAAGTACAGTTAAGGAAACTGTACCATTGTGAAATCAGCACCCCTAAAGACCATCAAGCAACAGCTGGAGTGGAGAATTACATTATCACAGATTATTCGTTCAGGAGTTTTAACACTAGAGATCCATTTGTATTCATAGTTGAATATACACCTATTGGCGAATATCTAAGTTACAGCTGCAAGTGGTTTGAAACAAGAGGTATTATATGTTGCCATATACTTAAGGTGTTGGCTCATAAGAGGATTAAAAACGTTAATATATATTGAAAAAGTGGAGAAAAAATATTGTTCGTCCGCACTTGAAACGTTTCTTTCTAGGAGGTTACCCACGTATGACTTCTGAATACATGATGTATAGGGAGCTATTAAAATATTTTGAACGGGTTTGTGATATTGCATTGGACATTGAAGTGATAAGGCGATATATTAAGTATGATTTGAACAGATTGGAGCATGACCTTTTGAATTAGGATGGTAATATGATACTTCCAAATTGGGAATTGGAAGATACACATGATGATGTGGGTGAGGGTAAGGGTGAGGGTGAAGGTAGGGGTGAAGGTGGGGGTGAGGATGAGGGTGAGGGTGAAGGAAGAAATATAAGAGGTCTTAGATACGTAGCTTCTCGTGGACGTCCAAGGTTGAATAGATATAGAGGGCGAATTGATTCATACTTTAGAAGTTCACAAACGGGTGGTAGAAGTGGAGTTAGAGGTAATATGAGGGGTAGAAGTGGTGGTAGAGGTAGTGGTAGAGGTGTTGGTAGAAGTGGTGGTAGAGGTGGTGGTAGAGACCATGGTAGCGGTGGTGGAAATACTGAGCAAGAGGAAGGAATTGAGATAAAGTATCACAAATTATTATTATATTTTTTTCTGAAAAATACATTGCTTATTAGTCTTATTAACTCTAATTACAACAAGATGATGCAACAGTACCACCACAGAGTAGCTTGCTTGATCTAAACGATGAAGCAAACTGGGAAATAGAAGACTTGACCGTTTAGTTTGAGATGATTTAAGTTTGAATCTTATTTAATTTTATTTGAGATAGATTTTTTAGAATTTTTTTACTTTGATTTGTAATAAGTTTAAACGTGTGGTGTTATAATTGTCATTGTTAAATATTTCATTTTATTGTTACTTCATTTTAATGTAGAGAACTAGGATAACAAAATGTGATTAGTTGCAACTACTACAGAAGTGAAAGACTTCAGGACATTATAATCAGTTCAAACTAAGAACTAAAATACTCACATTCAGCTACTAAAACTCTACCCTTCAACCCTACCTTCAATACCTATCTTAGTATCCTTATCTTCAACCCTTACATTGCAAGTTTTTTTTTCTCTGAAAATTTCAACATTCAACTGCAACCAATTTCTAACTCTAACTTCAACCAAATACTCCAAGAGTTCATTGTAAAATCAGTATAACCGTTCCTCTTTGAATACAAAACTTACCCATTTAACTTCCCTATGTAGCATTTACTAGATCTTACAATACATTGATAACATACCAACCTATTTAACTTCCCTATGAAGTATTTACTATTATTTATTTTTTTATTATTATTATTATTATTATTATTATTATTATTATTATTATTATTATTTTCTTCTGTATTTCTGCTCTTTATTCCCCTTTCAATATTTTTGTATATTGAAAGAGTAGATATAAAAAACACTGCCACCATACAATGGAATTAACAAAAAAAGCATTTACTAAACATTTCATTAAATAAAGAAAATTATTATAGTAAAGAAGACCAATATGAAGATTGAAATTTCATAACATTAACACATCAACATACATGAAAATAAAATATAGTAAAGGGATAGAAAAACACAATACAAATCCTAATCAATTTCAACCGGATTATTATCAGAAGTTCCTTCTCCCTTCAATTCAACATTGAAGTCAACATATAGTGCTGCAACATCAACCAACATAAATTTGACTGAAACCTCGCTTGACATAATTGTCCAAAACAAAAGTTTTCAGCCTGTCTTAAACCTCCTTCTAGCACCAACGCTCATATTTACATACCACTCTTGGCCAAGATAGTGATGAAGCGCGATGTCTACTGTTGGAGGAAGATGCTTGTAGATTTTTCTTGGAATATACTTTAAAAAAATATTACTATTAAGTTTCGGAAAATATGAAACTAAATCAACATATACAATTCTGACGCATAAATATTTTCTGGAGTTAAGGTATAAGAAACAAAAGTATTTTATGTAAAAAAACAGTTAGGATTAACTCAAGAAATTATTGTAAGTTTAAAGGACATAATAATTTACCAGATCGTCGTAGTAGATGTATGAATCAGTCATAACCACTTCAAATGTTTGAGGATTCTCTTCTTTATTGTCACTGCTAGTAGAAGAGTAAGATAGGGCTCGTTTGGTAGAGGGAGAGGCATCCATAATTTAGGGTTTATAGGTTAGTGTGTTTTTCATAGTTTAGGGTTTGAGTATGTGACTATATATGGGGGGCCAAATAATCTTTACATGGATTACTCAAGTCTTCTAAGATTAAGACTATGAGATAAAATCTATGAAGTGCATTGCCACTATATGACAGAAGTTAAAAAAAAATCCAAAAACTGTGAAGTGCGTGCCACTTTATGGCAGAAGTTTTATTTTTTTAAAAAAATCCAAAATCTGTATAGGCGGATGGATAAATTAAAGACAAGATTCTATAATTAATTGTAGTTATGGAGGAGAGTAATGGTTACATGGAGGAGTGTAATGGTGCACAGAGGAGTGAAATAGACTACTGGGAAGTGTAATGGTTGCATGAAGGAGTGGAAGGGGCTACTGGAAAGTGAAATGGATGCATGAAGGGGTGGAAGGGGCTGCTAGGATGTGTAATGTCCGCATGGAAGAGCGGATATGGCTATTGGAAAGTGTAATGGTTGCATAGGGTCTCTATAAAGAGACTTTAAGTCCTACTGGGAAGTGGAATAGCTATTATAATTGAGAGATTATAATTCTCCCTATATATTTTTCGGAAAATATGTTAGAACTACATAAAACAATCAAACTAAAACTACTACTACATGTAAGCATAACGATGGATAGGACTCCGACCAAGAAAGTTGTTGAACAACCACTCCATGGTTCACCTGTTAGTCATAATATTTTGTACCAAGATCTTAAGCGTGACTTTAGTAAGCTCAAGCGTGAGGTTAATAAATTGATAGAGAGGGTGGTTCGTGATTCAAGCATTGATTACCTAAAAAGTGTGATGTTGGAGAAGCATCCTCTAACTTCACTCTATACTATGCTTGACGATATGCCCACACCATCCGTCCAGAATGGAGCTAAGAGCAATTCTATCATTGTTATCACTAGTGATACCGAATCCGCCTCCAAGACCTCAAAGTCTCTTTCCGTGAACTAGAATATTGAGTAGTCCATGCATTATGAAGTTTTATCTCAAGTTGTCTTTTTTGCTTATGGTGATGTTTTTCTAATAGTCTATGAAGTTGTCTACCCCTTATGGTGATGTTTTTATTTATCTTATTATATTTTGGTGATGTTATCATGCAATCTAATATTAATGAATGAAATTATTATTATGTTTTGAATCTTTTTTATTTTTTTATGAACTTTTTCCAGATTTCCTGGGGGTCTTGTATTAGCAAAAATAGAGTTTGATGATACAACACAAAGGTATAGAAAACCCTTCAAAAAAAACAGTGAGGCATATTGATCGTTTGATTCAAGTTAACAAAACAATCCTATTGTCTTCAATATTGCAACTGTTCGTTTGATGCCTAATGAAATGAAAGTACTAATAGTAACATTTGTAAAGATTAATTAAGTCCTCTAAAATTGTTCAATTTTTTTCCAAATTAATATAGCACATTGAACTTATGACACCAACATTGGACAATAGGAAAATGTATTGTCAATAAATATGAAGATAGTTTAGTACTTCAAGATGCAACATATAGCACATACTGAACTTATAAAGATAGTTGATGAGTACTTGAAGATAGTTGAGTGCTTATGAATCAATGTAGTACGGATTAAAATAAGTGCAAAATGATAACACTTTGGCACTTACAAGGTTCCAACAATATAGACAAATTAAAACATTCAGTTCAGTTCAAAAATTTAAAATAAAATAAATTCAACAGACATATTTTATTTCATTCCAACCGGGAGTACAAAAGACAAATGTTTTGGCATCCTAAATACTCTATTCTACAGAAGTTGAATGCGACAACCAGTAACATATCAAACTAAACAATCAAACTGATAATACCAAACTAAACAATCATCAAAAGCTGAACAAAATACTCTTATAAACAATCAAACTGAACAATTTTTTGAAATCTGCATCCCTACAAACATTCCAGCTAACAACACAGATGACATAGCACTTGTTCCAACATCACTTTCATCAACAGACGAACTTGAAGATTGTTCTTCACTGTAAACATTTTCTTTTTGGAATTCATTGAATGCTGTCACTGCTTCATCATAAGATTTGTAAGACTTGAAGATGCTTCCTTTGAAACCTATAACCATAGGAGCACACTCACACCAAGAGCTGTATTATCCTAGCTTTTTATCACGAAATACCACATACACCTTTGATGCCGATATATTATCAGCTTGAGATCCATTTCTAAACTCATTAAAAGCTGTTATGGCTTCATCATACGTTTTGAAGGCCTTGAAGATGCTGCCCTTGACACCAATAACCATAGGAGCACACTGATGTCAAGAGTTGTACAATCCAGGTCTCTTACCACGAAACACAACAAAAACTTACGAAGCATTATTCCTCTTCCCGTGGTCCATTCCTTAATTTAACCCTAAGAAAGATAAGAGATGAAGAAGGAGAAAACAAAGATAGAAAAATGAGGGATGGAAAAGCTTTTTAGGTTTGGCCAAATATACTAAGTATTTAGGGTTAGAAAGTGACCACTTTAATCATAAATACCAGTAGTTTAATTTTTATGCGTATATCCTCTAATATATTATGTGTATATTTTAGTATATTTTGTTTAATTGGTATAGTATATGTATATTATATTGTAGGATATTAGCCCGGTGATGTGGCATGTCTCATTGTCAATTATTCACATTTATCTTTTTCCAAAATTTGAAGGTGTCAATTTTTACTTTTTCAATTGTCAATTATATATAGAGAGAGATAGATTGAAGGTGTCAATTTTGACTTTTTCATTCAGCAGTTGTCCAGTATTTACAAGTTTGAGTTAACTCACGATCATGTGAAGTTCAATATTGCGTAGAACTAATTTTATATTTTTACTCAAATTTCCAAAACTTGAAATATTTTAACAAAGCTTCAAAACTTGAATTTGGCCAAAAACAAATTCTCCCTGTTTCCGAAACAAACGCTAAAATACTAGGGCAAATTTTCATTGACATTTAAATTGGATAGACTAATAACCAACATGCGAAATTTCATTTCACTATTCTAAAGATACACATCTATTTGAGAACAATTCAATCGTAAATTTTCATTTTAAAACAAATTTAGAGCAAGTTTTCTACGGATTCATGGTCAGTTAAGATATCATGTTATATCAGCATATTTTTTGAAATAATAGATTGAAGAATTTTGTTGCCGTGAAAGAAGAAATTTTGATTCTACATGGATCTTCAAAGTATTTTATTGGAGATTGTTGTGTGAGAAAAGGTCCACAATTGTCCCTCTACTATGATATATTGTTTACTTCTGCCACCCGTTATAATTTTCGTCCAAATCTATCCATACCGTTAATAAAGTTTGCATAATTTCCCCTAACCCTAACGTCCATCCATTGTGGCAGCTGACCTCTCTAATATTTTGTCCATGTCAGCAATCAAGTCAGCAGGTCCCACCAAATAAAATGCCAAGGTAGAGTACATTTTATCACTTTTAATAATATCTTAGTTATTGCATTTATTAAATTAGAAAATTCACCATAGTACTAGGGGCAATTTTCCTTTTTTCTTTTGCTTTTCTCTTTCTTCTTTTTTCAACATCATTTCTTCTACTTCTGTAACGCCATAGCCACTGCCACCGCAAGCTGAAAGCTTTTGAAACCCATCAAGGATTATTTAAATTCCTAATAATAAAATTAGAACGAGAGTGATATAGATTTTCTGAATGGGCTGAAAATTTCAGGAGTGCTATGATAAATCCCAAAGGACACAAGTCATATTAGTCTTCTTCCTTTCCGGCGAGTTTGTCGAAAAGATACGATGATGGGAGACAATAATCTTCATTTCTTTTACTTTTCTTCCCTAAAAATCCAGAACTCAAGAGAAACTTGGTTGTCTAAAATCATGAAGGTGAGTTAGAGGACATGGAAGTACTGGTGGGATAGAAGCTGGTGGTTGTATGGTACTATGATGGGTGGTAATAGAGGTTTCCGGTGTTATCTAATCCTACTTTTACGATCTTGTACTTTTTGCTGGGAACAACATCAATCAAAATTGATGTGAAACCCCATTCTTATAGATATGATAATAACAAAAAGATCTGAGTTTGTTATAGAAATCAAAGTTGCAAAATTCAATCAATCAAGATGATAATGCCGGAAACAGAGGAGAACTGGAGAAGAAAAAGAAAACCCACTCCGTCGACCGCTACCCCTCATCGGAAAACTCTCATCAACAGAAGGACTTCAATGGTGGTAAAGTAAATACGAACCATACAACAAGAAAAAGAACAAAAAGAGAAAAAAACTCAGACTAATTCATGAGGAGAGGTTAGAGCCGGTGAACTGGGTTTATCGTGAGGAGAGGTTACAGGCAGGTAGGGTAAGGGATTTTTTCCTTTTTATTTTGTTTTTTTATCTTTATCTAATTTGGATAAAGAAACATAATTTCTTTAAAGATTAAATTACTTCCAATCCTGACATGGGAATTTATTTGAGGGCCCGAGTGCTACAGTGTCAAAACGTTAGGGTTAGGGCAATTATGCAAATTTTGTTAACGATGGGGATAGATTTGGACGAAAAGTATAACGGGTGGCACAAGTAAACAATTTCTATATATATTCAATTGAGGGACATAGGCCGGTTGACGTGGCACTCTCCTAAGCAAGTATTTCAACTTATCTTTTTCCACAGTTTTTTAACCTTTTCTCTATTATTTTGTGTCTTTCCTCTTTGTTCAAAATAATTTTTACCAAACGGTTAAGACTCAAAAGTCACGCTCCATCATTACCCCTTCTCATTAAACCTTCCTATACTATTCATCTTAATGACGCCTTCTCTGTTCCTCTTCTTTCTCATAATACACCATAGCAAGTTTAGTCTTTTTTCTTTGTGCGCTGTCGGAAAAAAAATGTTAGCGAGACAAGATTTTGTGGCATCCTTTATAACTGTGCTATCCCCAAAATATAAGACAACGGCTAATCGGAGCCACTGGTGGTGGACTTCAGACACCGGTTCGAAGTCGAAAATCAGTGATTGCTTGAAGGCTTCAATAACATGAGACTTTCTGCTCCTCAGAAAATTCATGGAGCAGTTCACGACTTTGCAGGTCCCTTCTCTTCGATTTTTAAATTTCTTAGCTCTTTTTACTCAATTTTATTGCTATTTTCTTTTGGAACAATTAAAGGATGTCACGAATTCTCTAGATATTGAAATTAGAACTTGTGAAATATATACAAATAGGGCAGAGTTGATTGAAGTGTTGGTCAATCTTCTGAGGTTTAGTTGAAAATTCAATCAATCATCTTATTCCAAAGGAGAGGTTTTCATGTGGTTAGACTGATTTATTGTTATAGCTGGACTTGTCATAGTTTTTCTTTTCCTTTTAATTATGCGCTTTCTTGCTATTTTGTTTTCTCCTTAAGTGTTGGTCGTTTTCGGTTTAACATAGGTGACCTCAAATTTACTTGGACAAGGTTGCAGTAGGTTTGGGTGCTCGAAAAATTAAATTCATTAGAATTGTTAAAAGGACCAAACTTTTGACCTTCCCTATAACTGTTATCATTCATTACAATCATAAACAGTTCACATTTACTAATTTAATTGAGTTATTTCACATTTAACATTTGTTTTATCAATAAAAATTATATAGGATATTAAAATTCATTAAAATGACAAGATGTTTGACATTATTTTCTTTTATTAAATTTAAATTTTAATATTTTAACTATTTTCTCGGATGGGGATAGAGAAGCTTCATGAATGCTTCAAACACGCCACGCCTTGAGAGAGATTATGAAACAATCAAACATGTGACAGAAACATCAACATTAAAATGTAATTTCTATTAAATTCTATGATGCTGAAAGCTCATCACTTGTTTTAAAAATAAATTATGCGTCCCGAGGCCTTAAAAACCTCTTTTAGCATCACCTCGATTTGCATGCGCAATCCAGGCGCGTAGCCGAAAAGCCATTATGTAAAAATCTGTGAAAAATGATAAATTTTAACTTTAAAATGAATTTAAGTTGACTTCGGTCAACATTTTAGGTAAACGGACCCGGACCCGTGATTCGGGTCCGTGGGAAAATACGGGACTTGGGCGTATGCCCAGAATAGAATTTCGAGGCCTCAAGCCCGAGAAATAAATTTTTAAAGAAAATTATTTTCTGGAATATTTATGAGTTTTTGGAAATGAAACATGTTTAAAACTTGATGATATCTGGCTCGTATTTTAGTTCTGAAGCCCAGTACAGGTCTTATATGTGATCTAAGATGAGTCTGTAAAATTTGGTAAGAAACGGAAGTCGTTTGAGGTGATTCGGACCCGTAGTTGTGAAAATTGATACTTTGAAAGTTTGGAGATTTTTCTTAGATTTCTATGCTAAATTCATTGTTTAAGAGGTTATTTTGGCGATTTGATCGCATGGATAAGTTCATATGATGTTTTTGAGTTAGTATGCATGTTTGGTTTGGAGCCTCGAGGGCTTGGGTGAGTTTCGGATGGGTTTCGGAAGGTTTCGAACTTAGGAAAAATTGCAGGTTTTTGCTCTCTTAGTGCACAGAGGTTTTGTTCTTCGCGTTCGCGTAGTTCCACTCGGGAACGAGTAAGGCAATTTCCACAGGTGCCAGTTTGCTCTTCGCGAGCGCGGAGCTTGGGAAGCGAACGCGAGGCTGTGGGGGGAGTACCCTTCGCGAACGCGTCCAGGCACTCGCGAACGCATAAGGTTAAAGGCCTGGGGGAGGGGTTTCACAATTGTTCTGTGCGAACGCGGCCTTCCGACCGCGAACGCGAAGGCTCTAGGAGTTGAAGCTCCGCGAACGCGAGCCGTCGAACTCGAACGCGAAGGTCAGCTAGGCCTGACCCATCGCAAACGCGACAGGCCTATCGCGAACGCGATGAAGGCATGCCCAATGATTTTTAAACAGTAACAGAACATACGGGATTTCACAAAAATTTCATAACTTCTTCTTCCAAACTCCAAATTGGGCGATTTTTGAAAGAGAGTTAGGGCTTTTGCATAATTGGGATTTAGACCTCATTTTGGGGTCGGATTTTGAAACTAATTACATATTCGGGTTCGTGGGTGAATGGGTGATCGGGTTTTGGTCCGAACCTCGTATGTTGACCATGCGGGCCCGGGGTCGATTTTTGACTTTTTGGGAAGAATGAGAGAAAATCTTTAATTAAGCATTGGAATTGGATTGTTTAGCGTTTATTGATGTTATTAAGTCGATTATGTCTAGATACAATTGATTTGGAGCCAAATTCAAAAGGAAAAGCGGTGTTTGAGGCTTGAGTTAGCTGTGGAAGTTCGAGGTAAGTGTTTGGTCTAACCTTAGCTTGAACGATTAGGAGTTGTGTCCTATTTGCTACGTGTTACTTGTTGAGTACGATGTATAGGCATGGTGATGAGTATCAATACGCTGGTGTCAAGCATTACCGTGAGACTTAAAGTAAAATTGTTGTGTTCTTAATAAATGCTACGAATGCCTAAGTTGTTGATTCTCTGTGTTGAGCAAGGATTATGATTATTCTCGTGGAAATTACTTATGATCGAATATTGGTGCTAGTTGAGGAAGTTAGATGTCGAAATAAGTCTAGTTATAGCTGGTTTTTTCCTTGCCGGGACGATTTTACTTTTACTATCGATTCTCTTGTCGGAATAGTGTTGTTTCTTTATTGATCCCTTGTTGTGACTCTCTTTGTGATTTGGTGTTGAATTGTATATGTGTGGATCGGGTTGCACGTCGCAACAATGATATAATTGTATCGGATTGCACGTCGCAACAATAATATAATTGGATCGGGTTGCATGTCGCAACAATGATATAATTGGATCGGGTTGCACACCGCAACAATAATATAATTGGATCGGGTTGCACGCCACAATAGGGATAAATGATATGGATCGGGTTGCACGCCGCAACAGTGTTATTATATTTTGGGATCGGGTTGTGCGCCGCAACAATAGATAATACAAAGTGTTTATAGATTGGTTATGAGTTCTTTATTGTTTTGCCGTAAATTCTAAATTGTTCTTATGGCTTTCTCTTAAATTACTGTTGGTATTATATTCCCCCGCATCATGTTCCCCCTCATATCTTTACTTGTTTATTTCTGTTTTACTTTTCCGCTATATATTATATAAGTGCACAGGTTTATTTGGTAGTATGGTCCTAGCCTCGTCATTACTTCACCGGGGTTAGGCCAGACACTTACCAGGCGTCCGTAGATCCGACGTTCTCTTCTATCTTTATATTCTATTTTCATTTACTTCAGAGACAGATTGTACCTTTCTTTCCAGACATTTGTATGTAGTATTCGTAGAAGGTTCGTGATATTGTGACACCGGTTCCTGGTAGAGATGTACTTGGTATTCTCGTACTTATTTTTGGCTAAGTTATCAGAATTACGTCTTTCGCATATCTTTAATTATTGCTAATATTTCACTATTGATCACATGTTGACTTAAATTGTTAAAAAGGGCCAAATAAATGAGTTAGTGAATCTAAATACGCGACTTGCCTAGCTTTCACGAGTATGCGTCATCACGAATCCCAAGGATGGGAAATTCGGGTCGTGACAAGTTGATATCAGAGCTCTAGGTTACATAGGTCTCACAATTCACGGACAAGCTTAGAGTTTGAGGGATCGGTACGGAGACGTCTGTATTTATCCCCAGAGTCTATAAAGTTAGGAAAAACTTCACATTTATTCTTTCCTGTCGTACAGTTTGATTTCTCAATGCTAATTGAATTTCTACTCTTTTCTTTCGCAGATGGCGAGAACACGCGTTTCCTCATCCACCGATCAGCAGCCCGAGCCCCCAGCAGCAACTCTCACGAGGGGTAGAGGGCGAGGCCGAGGTAGGGGCAGAGCTCAGCCCAGAGCAGCAGCATCAGCGGCGGAGCCTTAGGTTGACTTTGATGATGAGGTTCCGACCCAGACAATTCTGGTGGGCCTAGCTCATGTCCTAGAGGGGTTTATTGCTACCCCAGTACTCTAGGATGCTCTGGTCCGTCTAGTGGGCCTTATGGAGAGTGTCATCCAGGCAGACTTGCTTCCTGTAGCACCAGCCGTCTCTCAAGCTGGAGGAGGAGCTCAGACTCCTGCTACTCGCACTCCGGAGTAGATGGCTCCCTAGTTTCAGACTCCAGCAGCTCAGCCAGTTGGAGCAGTTCAATCGGGTGTGGTAGCTCAGACCGGTGATGGAGCAGCTATGTCTGTCGATACCTTGTGGAGATTGGACAGGTTCACCAAGCTCTTCACTACTACTTTCAGCGGTGCATCTTCAGAGGATCCCCAGGATTATCTAGACAACTGTCATGAGGTTCTCAGGAACATGGGGATGGTGGAGACCAATGGGGTCGACTTTGCTACTTTTCGCTTGTCTGGATCCGCCAAGACTTGGTGGAGAGATTATTGTTTGGCTAGACCAGCTAGATCGCCAGCCTTGACTTGGGGGCAGTTTACTTAGCTATTTTTTGAGAAGTTTCTTCCCATCACTCAGAGAGAGGCCTATCGGAGGCAGTTTGAGCGTCTCCAGCAGGGTTCTATGACCGTTACTCAGTGTGAGACCAAATTCATCGACTTGGCCCGTCTTGCTCTTATCATACTCCCCACCGAGAGAGAGAGAGAGAGAGAGAGAGAGGGTGAGGAGGTTCATTGATGGACTTATTCAGCCGATTCGACTTTAGATGGCTAAGGAGACAGGGAGTGAGATTTCTTTTCAAGAGGCGGCCAATGCGTCAGGAGGGTTGAGATGGTTCTGTCACAGGGGGTGATCAGGGGTCTGATAAGAGGCCTCGTCATTCGGGCAGATTCAGTAGTACCTCGTCTGGAGGCAGGGATTCGTATAGTAGAGGCCATCCTCCTAGGCCTTTTCAGTCAACACTTCAGGTTTCTCACGGCGCTTTAGGTGGTCGTGGTTCTCACATGCAGTATTCTGATCAGTAGCCATACAGTGCACCACCAGTTCCTATCAGTGCACCGCTGCTCCACAGTTTTCGGGGTGGTCATTCAGGTCGCCAGGGTCAGTCTCAGTTTCCTCAGTCGCCGCACTCAGGTGGATGCTTTGAGTGTGGTGAGTATGGTCATATCCGGAGGGCTTGTCCGAGATTGGTGGGTATTCAGTCGCAGCAGCAGGGTTCCCGTGCTATAGTTCAGGCACCAAGTGTTCCACTGCCCATTCCACCAGCTAGGGGTGGGGGTAGAGGTGCTAGAGGTAGAGGTAGAGGTATTAGAGGTAGAGGTCAGGCAGCTAGAGGTGGAGGCCAGCCAGCAGCAGGCCGTCCCAGAGATGTAGTTCAGGGTGGTAGGGCCCAGCCCCGATATTATGTTCTTCCAGCCAGGCCTGAGGTTGAGGCTTTCGATGCAGTTATCACAGGTATTGTTCTGGTTTGTAGTAGAGATGCTTCAGTCCTATTTGATCCAGGGTCTACATACTCCTATGTGTAATCTTATTTTGCACCGTACCTGGTCATGCCAAGTGATTCTTTGAGTGCCCCTGTATATGTGTCTACACCGGTGGGTGATTTTATTGTGGTAAATCGAGTCCATTATTCTTGTATAGTTGTGATTGGGGGTCTTGAGACTCGTGTAGATTTGTTAATTCTGGACATGGTTAATTTTGATGTTATATTGGGGATGGATTAGTTATCACCTTATTACGCTATCTTTGACTATCATGCCAAGACTGTGACCTTAGCCTTGCCGAGTTTACCTCGTTTAGAATGGAGAGGGACTCCTGGTCATTCTACCCGTAGTGTTATCTCTTATGTGAAGGCTCGACGTATGGTCGAGAGGGGGTGTTCGACCTATTTGGCATATGATTGTGATTCTAGTGTCGAGGTTCCTTCTATTGATTCTGTGCCTGTTGTTCGTGAGTTCCCTGAGGTATTTCCTTCAAACCTGCCGGGTATGCCACCCGACAGAGATATTGACTTCTGCATTGATTTGGCTCTGGGCACTCCGCCCATCTCTATCCCACCATATTGTATGGCCCCGCCTGAGTTGAAAGAGTTGAAGGAGCAGTTGCAAGACTTGCTTGAAAAAGGTTTCATCAGACCTAGTGTTTTGCCTTAGGGTGCGCCGGTGTTGTTTGTTAAGAAGAAGGACGGATTGATGAGAATGTGTATTGATTATCGGCAATTGAACAAGGTTACAATCAAGAATAAGTATCTGTTGCCGAGCATTGATGATTTGATCGATCAGCTTCAAGTGCCAAAATATTTTCGAAGATTGACTTGAGATCTGCATCGGTTGAGTATTAGGGCATTCGATGTCCCTAAGATAGTTTTTCGCACTCGGTAAGGGCATTATGAGTTCTTGGTGATGTCATTCGGGTTGACAAATGACCCAGCAGCTTTTATGGATTTGATGAACCGAATGTTCAGGCCTTACTTGGATTCGTTCGTGATAGTCTTCATTGATGATATTTTGATCTATTCCCGTAGCTGGGAAGTGCACAAGCAGCATCTTAGAGTAGTTCTTCAGACTTTGAGGGATAGTAAGTTGTATGCCAAGTTTTCGAAGTGTGAGTTCTGGTTAAGTTCAGGTGTATTCTTGGGTCATGTGGTATCAGCAGAGCGTATTCAGGTTGATCCGAAGAAGATTGAGGCAGTCAAGAACTGGCCTAGACCAGTATCAGCTATAGAGATCCGCAGTTTCTTGGGGTTGGCAGGCTATTATCGTCGGTTTGTGGAGAGGTTTTCGTCTATTGCAGCCCCGATGACCAGGTTGACCTAGAAGGGTGCCCAGTTCAGGTGGTCAGACGAGTGTGAGGCGAGCTTTTAAAAGCTCAAGACAGCTTTGACTATGGCACCAGTGTTGGTTTTGCCCACAGGTTCAGGGCCATATACAGTTTATTGTGATGCATCTCGTATTGGACTTGGTGCGGTGTTGATGCAGGATGGCAAGGTCATTGCCTATGCTTCGCGGAAGTTGAAGATTCATGAGAAGAACTATCCATTCCATGATTTGGAGTTGGCAGCCATTGTTCACGCGTTGAAGATTTGGAGGCATTATCTATATGGCATGGCAAGTAAGGTGTTCACGGATCACAAGAGTCTGCAGTACTTGTTCAAGTAGAAGGAGCTAAATTTGAGGCATAGAAGGTGGTTGGAGCTGTTGAAAGACTATGATATCACCATCTTAATTATCTGGGAAAGGCCAATGTGGTTGCCGATGCTTTTAGTAGGAAGTTAGCCAGTATGGGTAGTCTTGCTTATATTCCGGTCAGTGAGAGGCCGCTTGCTTTTGGTGTTCAGACTTTGGCCAATCAATTTGTGAGGTTGGATGTTTCTAAGCCCAACCGCGTGTTAGCTTGCACAGTCGCTCGTTCTTCATTATTGGAGCGTATCTGAGATCAGCAGTATGATGATCCTCATTTGTGTGTCCTTAGAGACACAGTGCAGCACGGAGGTGCCAAGCAGGTTACCTTAGGAGATGATGGAGTTCTGAGATTGCAAGTTTGAGTTTGTATGCCTAATGTTGATGGACTCCGAGAGTTGATTTTAGAGGAGGCCCATAGTTTCCGGTACTCTATTCATCCGGGCACCGCCAAGATGTATCAGGATTTGCGGCAACATTATTGGTGGCGGAGAATGAAGAAGGACATTGTTGCTCATATGGCTCGGTGTTTGAACTATCTGCAGGTTAAGTACGGGCATCAGAGGACCGGTGGGTTGTTCCAGAAGATTGAGATTCCTGAGTGGAAGTGGGAGCGTATTACTATGGACTTCGTTGTTGGACTCTCATGGACTCAGAGGAAGTTCGATGCAGTGTGGGTTATTGTTGATAGGCTGACCAAATCAGCACATTTCATTCCTGTAGCAGTCTCTTATTATTTCGAGAGATTAGTTGAGATCTATATCCGGGAGATTGTTCGTCTTCATGGTGTGCCCGTGTCTATTATTTCGGTTCGAGGTACGCAGTTTACCTCACATTTTTGCAGAGCAGTTCAGCGAGAGTTGGGCACAGGGGTTGAGTTGAGCACATCGTTTCATCCTCAGACGGACGGGCAGTCCGAGCGGACTATTCAGATTTTGGAGGATATGCTCCGAGCTTATGTCATTGACTTTGGAGGCTCGTGGGATCTGTTTTTGCATTTAGCAGAGTTTGCCTACAACAACAGTTACCAGTCCAGTATCTAGATGGCTCCTTATGAGGCTTTGTATGGTAGGCGGTGTCGGTCGTCGATGGGATGGTTTGAGCTGAGGGAAGCTCGGTTGTTGGGTACAGATCTGGTTTAGGATGCCTTGGATAAGGTCAGGATTATTCAGGATAGGCTTCGTACAGCTCAGTCCAGGCAAAAGAGTTATGCCGGCCGTAAGGTTCGAGATTTGGCATTCATGGTCGGTGAGCGAGTATTGCTTCAGGTGTCGCCTATGAAGGGCGTGATGAGATTTAGAAAGAAGGGCAAGCTTAGCCCTAGGTTCATTGGCCCGTTTGAGATTCTTGATCGAGTGGGAGAGGTGGCTTACAAACTTGCGTTGTCGCCGAGCTTATCAGTCGTGCATCTAGTGTTTCATGTGTCCATGCTTGAAGTATCACGGCGATCCATCCCACGTGTTAGATTTCAGCATTGTCTAGTTGGACAAGGACTTGTCTTATGATGAGGAGCCGGTAGCTATTCTAGACCGGCAGATTCGTCAGTTGAGATGGAAGAGCTTTCCTTTTGTTCGTGTTCAGTGGAGAGGTCAGCTTGCTGAGGCATCGACCTGGGAGTCCGAGTTTGATATGCGGCACCGTTATCCCTATCTTTTCGCCGACTTAGGTACTTCCTTCTTATGTCCGTTCGAGGACGAACGGTTGTTTTAGAGGTGGAGAATGTGATGACCCAAAAGATCATCACTTGTTTTAAAAAAAAATTCTGCATCCCGAGGCTTTAAAAACCTCTTTCAGCATTACCTCGATTTGCATGCGCAGTCCGGCCGCGTAGCCGAAAAGCCATTATGTGAAAATCTGTGAAAAATGATGAATTTTAACTTTAAAATGAATTTAAGTTGACTTCGACCAATATTTTAGGTAAACGGACCCGGACCCATTATTTGACGGT
Organism: Nicotiana sylvestris; assembly: GCF_000393655.2. Classification (NCBI taxonomy): domain Eukaryota; kingdom Viridiplantae; phylum Streptophyta; class Magnoliopsida; order Solanales; family Solanaceae; genus Nicotiana; species Nicotiana sylvestris. The sequence goes on along the minus strand of NC_091064.1, from coordinate 118,713,010 downwards.
CTCGGAGGGTCAGTAGGAAAATACGGGACTTGGGCGTATGCCCGAAATCGAATTTCGAGGTCCCAAGCCGAGAAATAAATTTTTAAAGAAAATTATTTTCTGGAATATTTATGAGTTTTTGGAAATAAAACGTGCTTAAAACTTGATGGTATCGGGCCCGTATTTTGGTTTTGGAACCCGGTACAGGTCTTATATGTGATCTAAAATGAGTTTGTGAAATTTGGTAAGAAATGGAAGTCGTTTGAGGTGATTCGGACCCGTAGTTGTGAAAATTGATACTTTGAAAGTTTGGAGATTTTTCTTAGATTTCTATGCTAAATTCGTTGTTTAAGAGGTTATTTTGGCGAGTTGATCGCACGGATAAGTTCATATGATATTTTGAGTTAGTATGCATGTTTGGTTTGGAGCCCCGAGGGCTCGGGTGAGTTTCGGAAGGTTTCGAACTTAGAAAAAATTGCAAGTTTTTGCTGTCTCAGTGCACAGAGGTTTTGTTCTTCGCGTTATTCCACTCGCGAACGCGTAAGGCAATTTTCTCAGGTGCTAGTTTTCTCTTCACGAACGCGGAGCTTGGAACGCGAACGCGAGGCTGTGGGGGGAGTACCCTTCGCGAACGCGTCCAGGTTAAAGGCCTAGGGGAGGGGTTTCACAATTGTTCTACGCGAACGCGGCCTTCTGACCGCGAACACGAAGGCTCTAGGAGTTGAAGCTCCGCGAACGCGAGCCGTAGAACACGAACGCGAAGGTCATCTAGGCCTAACAACGCGACAGGCCTATCGCGAACGCGATGAAGACCTACCCAGTGATTTTTAAACAGTAACAGAACATACAGGATTTCACCAAAATTTCATAACTTCTTCTTCCAAACTCCAAATTGGGCGATTTTTGAAAGAGAACTTCACCACAAATCCATAGGTAGGTAATCGTAGACTCATTTTCTTCAATTTCCATTAACAGCCATATTTTTAGGCCTAAAATCATGTTCTTAAGGGTAGAAAATTAGGGATTTGGGTAGAGTTAGGGCTTTTTGCATAATTGGGATTTAGACCTCGTTTTGGGGTCAGATTTTGGAACTAATTACATATTCGGGCTCGTGGGTGAATGGGTGATTGGGTTTAGGTCTGAACCTCGTATTTTGACTATGCGGGCCCGAGGTCGATTTTTGACTTTTTGGGAAGAATGATAGGAAATCTATAATTAAGCATTGGAATTGGATTGTTTAGCGTTTATTGATGTTATTATGTCGACTATATCTAGATACAATTGATTTGGAGCCAAATTCAAAAGGAAAAGCGGTGTTTGAGGCTTGAGTTAGTCGTGGAAGTTCGAGGTAAGTGTTTGGTCTAACCTTAGCTAGAGGGATTAGGAGTTGTGTCATATTTGCTACGTGTTACTTGTTGAGTACCACGTATAGGCATGGTAACGAGTATCTATACGTTGGTGTCAAGCATGACCGTGAGTCTTAAAGTGAAATTGTTGTGTTCTTAATAAATGCTACGAATGTCTAAGTTGTTGATTCTCTGTGTTGAGCACGGATTATGATTATTCTCGTGGAAATTACTTATGATCGAATATTGGTGCTAGTTGAGGAAGTTAGATGTCGAAATAAGTCTGGTTATAGCTGGTTTTTCCCTTGCCGGGACATTTTTATTTTTACTATCGATTCCCTTGCCGGAATAGTGTTGTTTCTTTATTGATCCCTTGTCGGGACTCTCTTTGTGATTTGGTGTTGAATTGTATATGTGTGGATCGGGTTGCACGCCGCAACAATGATATAATTGGATCGGGTTGCACGCCGCAACAATAATATAATTGGATCGGGTTGCACGCCGCAACAGTGTTATTATGTTTTGCGATTGGGTTGCGCGCCGCAACAATATATAATACAAAATGTTTATAGATTGGTTACGAGTTCCTTATTGTTTTGCCGTAAATTCTAAATTGTCCTTATGTCTTTCTCTTAAATTACTGTTGGTAATGATATTCCCCCGCAGCATGTTCCCCCTCCCATCTTTACTTATTTATTTCTATTTTATTTTTCCGCTACATATTATATAACTGTACAGGTTTATTTGGTAGTCTGGTCCTAGCCTCGTCACTGCTTCGCCGGGGTTAGGCCAGGCACTTACCAGCACATGAAGTCGGTTGTGCTGATACTACACTCTACACTGTGTGCAGATCCCAGAGCAGCAGCTTTTGGACCATAGCTTTGGGTGGCTGCCTTCAGTCCAGTCAGAGATCCCGAGGTAGTCCTGCAGGCGTCCGCAGGCCCGACGTTCTCTTCTATCTTTATATTCTGTTTTCATTTACTTTAGAGACAGATTGTACCTTTCTTTCCAGACATTTGTATGTAGTATTCGTAGAAGGTCCGTGATATTGTGATACCGGTTTCGGATAGAGATGTACTTGGTATTGTCGTACTTGTTTTTGGCTAAGTTATCAGAATTACGTCTTCCGCATGCCTTTAATTATTGCTAATATTTCACTGTTGATCGCATGTTGACTTAAATTGTTAAAAAGGACTAAATAAAAGAGTTAGTGAATCTAAATACGCGGCTTGCCTAGCTTTCACGAGTAGACGCCATCACGACTCCCGAGGGTGGGAAATCCGGGTCATGTCAATTCTTGAGTACCAAATTTCCTTTTGATGTTGAACTGTTTTTTCAGAACACTCGAATACGCATCAGACTGTTTTCCTTATTAGGAGTTCATTTCCTTTTTTTACCAAAGTGATTGCCTTGGGCATCTGATGATGTATTCTTCTTTTAATAGGATATTGAACTAAACAAATGTTGGTCACACAGAACAGAGTGGAGACTATGCCGTTCAAAATGAATGAGTCAAAAAGGTATAGACGAACAGTCAGATCCATTGGAGGTACATGTTTAACAGCTCCGTTACTTGCTTTAGCCAAACAAGTGGCGTCCTTGCTAGAAATTAATACAGTTGAGGTATACTTTTGAGCTTTACTCTTCATGCCACAATATTGAGTAATTTTACAATGAAAATGTTATATTAGTTGATAAGTGTTTAAATCTAACTATATAACGTATAATGCAAATAAAAAAACATGGGTGAAGGAGGATATAATATCTAGAGAGAATATGAATTAAGGAAAAGGTAACTGTACCTGGTTTATTTTTTCTATGAAGGTATCAGTAACTTGATTGGTAATGATAAACCTTGCACAATGTATACTCAAGCATTTGCACAACTCAGATGGCATTACTATTAGTCGTAAAAACTTCTTCTTGAAGGAAACTTTTGCTTGATGCCAAATCTGAAATTTCGTGGTACTTAAGATGAGCATTAAGATGTTTTTCTTTATCTTTGGAATAAATTTGTAGTACGCAGAAGGTGCTTTTGGTCTAAAGTTTGATGAGAAAATAGTTTTTTGCTCAGTAAGTATATCTTTGTACAGTAATAAAGATTAGATATATCAGTTGTGAATTTCAGATATTGCGGCATACATTTTGTCAATCAAATGGTTGGAGGCTTCATCTTTTTTGATTTTTTTGAGGATTATATTCAGGTGTCTGCTTATGCCAAAATGATTTTGTGAATTGAAACAAAATTGACATTTTTAAAATATCATTTCGTGCACTATTACCTTTTTCTTCTATAATCTGAAGTGATTATTTTTAAATAGGAAACGGAAAAGATTGGAATGTTTGACGAGAGATTTTATGGTATTTAAAGGTATACAAACAAGAAAGAGCACCAACAGCACTCTGGAAAAAAAGAAGAGTGACAAGGTGATTTTTAGTTTTCCAAAGCAACCTTGATAGCCTATGCATCCTCTTGACCAACTCCCGTTATTCTTACTTTAGTATTGGACTATTTTTGCTGCTTCTACCATCCTTGAAAGCTTAAATTCGGCTCATTTGGCAACATTCTTTTGAGAGCAATACCTATACATACAATGAAAGGGGGATTGTATTAAAAAAAAATATATGTTTAACTTTTTGTGTAAAAGAAACTGATTTCTCTTTTTCATGATAACTGGTTGAAAATTATCTGTATGTCTGATATGAGGATTTTAATTTTTAAGGATGTTATTGCAGGACTATTTCAGAGTATGGTATAGTACTGACAAAGCAATCGATAATCCATAGGTATTTATTACATTCTCTTGCTTTCTTCTCAAAAAATTGGGCTCACAGTCTGTGATCGTGTATTTTATAAAATCATTTTTGTTAAATTTGTGGAACAGTTTAGCACGATTCGAGTATTTATAACTTACAAATTACATCTATATATGCCATTTGGATTTACAGTTGTCTTACGTACTTGATTTCTTAATTTCAGTCTATAATTTGAATGAAGGTATATGTGATCGGGACAGTGGGTTCCTCATGGTGGGTCAACTATGAGAATATTTTTGTTTATAACTGAGAATGTGTTGTACATTTTTTTTCCTGCAAAATCTGAGTATGTTAGAATCAAATAAATCTTTTGTTCTTCCATAATGTGCTTGGCAATTTATTTCTGTTCTTCCCGTGTAATATTGTTATTTTTTTAAATTTTCCTAGAATGAATAAGCCTGATTAAAGATTAAAAAAAATAAAATGGTCTAATTAGAGTGGCGTGAGAATTAATGACTTCTCCTCCTCTTTCTGTTTCTTCTCCATTGTCTTTCGTTTTGTCCTTTTTTTGTAAGTAATCTTTCATTTTGCCTTTCATTTTCAAGAAATGATATATTTATGTGTGTTTTGTCTTGGTTGTTTTGTATTGGCCATATTTTGCATCTTGAAATTAATATAATATCACAAAATTATGAAACTATAGAAATACAAAGATAACTGAACTTTGTGTTGAACTTTAATTAAATATTGTAGAAGTGATTATATTCCCTCTCACTTTTCTTTTAATACCTTATTTTGGAAACTTAACAATACTCCAAATACAAAAGTAAATAAAAAGAATGAAATTGAAGGATAATGTAAAGATATTATAGAAACATAAAAAATAAAATAAAAACGTGCGTTGAATTATTTATTACTCTTGAAATTATATAATAAAGTTTTTACTATAACAGATGGAAGAACTATTTGTTCTATTGAATTTAAAATTTCAGTATATATAATATATTTGTATAGATCTTTTGTTTTCAAAATTGAGTTGTTTAATAGACAGATAGTAATGGTATAATTTTGTGACATGATGTAGGATATCATCAAAATATCCTGAATAGCACAAGGAGGTACCGAGGTCAATAGTAAATGTTCATTCAAGCCATTATCCTAATATATTATCCAATTTTATTCTTATCAAGAAAAGAAGATTTAGCCCTTTCATGTGTAAAATTAGAGAAAGCGAGAAATAATTTAGTTAGATAAAAAAATTACTTAAAAACAATAAATTTTCATTCATACTTTATTTTTTATGACCGCGGGAAGTACAACAAGTTGACTAGCATACCATAGTAGAGGAGCAATTTTGGACCTTTTCCTTTTTGTATTTTGCTCCTCTCTTGCGTGCTTATATGATTTGCATAGTAAGTAAAAATGGCGTGTAGTAGCCACTAATTAAGGGGGTCTTTAATTTTTATCCACTAATTATAATGTTCAGCAAAAATAGTCACTACTAATAGGAAAAAGACAGTTTTACCCTTTCTTCAATTTTTATATTCCCAAACCCTTGTTTTATTCATTCAGAAGAGGGAAAATTTGAGAGTGAATATTTCAGGGCAAGTTTCGTGTGTTCTCACCTTCTGTATCATCCTCGCATGCAAACGAGATGCAGTTAATCTTTCTCCTTCTTCATCTTCTCTGCATCGAACGATCGAACTGGTAGTTTTTTTTCTTTTATGCATTTTTGTTTTTGTATATGTGTAATCGCGATCAATGTTGTGTCAAGTATGTGTGAAATTTCAAAAATGATCGTTATAAGTTGATTCAGTGTCAAAGAAGTAGCGTATTTTTGTGATGTTGTTATTCAGAACTTTTTTGGTATTGAAATGTGAAATGTGTTTGTGGTTCAATCAATATATTTGATTATGTAAGGACATTTCATAAAAATAGTCGTAAAAATTCATAAGCTAACTGTGTTTATGAATTTTTAGTTAACTATGTTCATAAAAGATAAGGACCAAACGACATTAACTTTTGAACTTGGAACTCAAAGTTAATGACTGAGTGTCCTTAACTTTAACTTGAAACTTGAAGTTAAGGACCAAGTGTCCTTAACTTTGGAACTTGAAAGTTGAGGTTTAGGACCAAGTGTCCTTAACTTTTTAACTTGAAACTTAAAGTTAAGGACCAAATGTCCTTAACTTTGGAACTTGAAAGTTGAAGTTCAGGACGAAGTGTCCTTAACTTTTCAACTTGAAATTATAAGTTAAGGACTACCTGTTCTTACTTTTTTAACTTGTAACTCTAAGTTAAGGACCAAGTGTCCTTAACTTTTAAACTTGAAACTATAAGTTAAGGACTGCCTATTCTTATCTCTTTAACTTGTAACTCTAAGTTAAGGACCAAGTGTCCTTAACTTTTGAACTTGTAATTCAAAGTTCAGGACTAAGTGTCCTTAACTTTTGAACTTGGAATTCAAAGTTAAGGACCATGTGTCCTTTAGTTTTGAACTTGAAACTTGAAGTTCAGGACCAAGTGTCCTTAACTTTTCAACATGAAACTTGAAGTTAAGGACCAAGTGTCCTTAACTTTTGAACTCCAAATTTGAAGTTCAGGACCTATTGTCATTAACTTTTCAACTTGAAACTTTAAGTTAAGGACTGCTTGTCCTTACCTTTTTTACTTGAAACTTGAAGTTAAGGACCAAGTGTCGCACCTCCTTTTTCCGCACCCGAGAGGGCGCAAGGGAGTTTTTCCAATTAAAGGACAATCGAAAGGGGATTTATTTATTTATTTCAGAGTCGCCACTTGGGAGATTTAGGGTGTCCCAAGTCACCAATTTTAATCCCGAATCGAGGAAAAGAATGACTCAATATTACAGTCTGCGTACCAGAAATCTAGATAAGGAATTCTGTTAACCCGGGAGAAGGTGTTAGGCATTCCCGAGTTCCGTGGTTCTAGCACGGTCGCTCAACTGTTATATTCGGCTTGATTATCTGATTTTATACAAATGTGAACTTATGTGCCAATTTTATCTTTTAACCGCTTTTATCATTCACTGTTATTTTTATAGGACTTGCAACGTCGTGAAAACATATCTCGAACCACGTTACATCAATGCACCCGTGGTTATTGACATATCTCGACTCGGTTGAGATTTGGATTTGGGTCACATAAATGTGCACCCGAATTAAGGAGAATAAATTATTAAGACGCGCCTAAAGCAACTAACGTATTGTTATTTTGGGGAAGGCCGTAAAATTTGCTAAGCGGCCTGTCCCGGATTCTAAGTATTTTAATATATATGCATTTAGAGGGCCCCGCAGCTTCTACATTTTTGTTTGTCGAGGCTCGTCTCATTTTATTATTAAAAGGAATTTACAACGTCATGGAAATGCATCTCGGGCCACGCCACAATCAATGTGCCCGTGACTAGAGACATATTTCGACTCCGTTGAGATTTGGATTTGGGTCACATAAATGTGCACCCGAGTTTAGGGAGATAACATTATTAAAGGCGCGCCTAAAGCGACTAAGGTATTGTTATTTTGGGGAAGGCCGTAAAATTTGCTAAGCGGCCTGTCCCGGATTCTAAGTATTTTAATATATATGCATTTAGAGGGCCCCGCAGCTTCTACATTTTTGTTTGTCGAGGCTCGTCTCATTTTATTATTAAAAGGAATTTACAACGTCATGGAAATGCATCTCGGGCCACGCCACAATCAATGTGCCCGTGACTAGAGACATATTTCGACTCCGTTGAGATTTGGATTTGGGTCACATAAATGTGCACCCGAGTTTAGGGAGATAACATTATTAAAGGCGCGCCTAAAGCAACTAGCGCATTATTATTTTGGGGTAGGGCCGTGAAATTTACTAAACGGCCCGTCCCGGAATCTAAGTATTTAATACATATATTTGTCCTAACTTTGCTAACGTATTGTTATTGTTATTAAACCCAACTTCTATTACTAACAAATGAGAAATAAGGTTTAAACGCTAGTAGTCATGATTTTTCATTCAGACGTTCACATACCTATTACAACGAGAGTACATAATATATGCGAGCACATATGTTCGCAACAAATCACTGGATGTCAAATTGTTCCCTTAATAAACACAAATATATGCATAGAAGTAGACATTCTCGTAAAAAACTTAAGTTCACAATATGTTCTCACATTTACTTTAAGCATATGCAGTAACTAATCATAAGATGAACATTTTTAACAAAAACGACGAAAATTGCATTGTTGACATTCATCTTAAACCATAATATGCGAATCGAACGAAATGAAACAAAGGACGAAGAACACTAACCTTCGAACCTCGACAAACCTAGAACGACAAATAGCGCCCCCGACGGAACTTCGAACCTGACCTCACTAAACGAGGAAACAATGACGAAACCTCGGACAAACACCTCGGCGAGCAAAAGCAACCTCACTGGAAAAACAGAAAGCTCGGACCAAACTCGACCTCGACGGAAAACAGAAAACTCGGCAAGGCAGAATCGCGGCAACCAACAGCTGCCCGGAAACGCAGCAACGACTGCTTGGAACGCAGCGATAGCTACTCGTTGGGCTGGAAATGGTGAAACGTCTGGTTTTCGTTCGGGCTGTGCGTGGAGCTGTCGAACTGGGGAGGTTTCGCGGGTGGCGGGGAGCTGGTGGCCTAGCTGGTAACGGCAATGGCTGGGGGACTATTTGGTCAGTCGGGAAGGTGACGGGATGAAGGGAGCTGGGCGACGGTGGTCGTGGTGGGTTTGGACGTGGTGTTTGGAGGAGGCAGAAGGGGTGGTTGTTTGGGTGGTTTGACGGAGGTGGAAGCAGGTGGTTAGGGTTTCCGTTCGTTCTTCTTCTTTTCTTGAGGAAGAAGATGAACAGTGATCGCCGGGTTTAATAGAGGATCGTCGTACTGGTTGGATGGAGCTAGGAGGAGGGGGAGTGGTCGCGCGGGCAGTGACGACGATGGAGGTGGGAGTCGTTGGTCGCTAGGGTCGTTTGGTTCTTCTTCTTTGCCAAGAAGAAGATCAACAGTGTCTCCGTTCTTTTTTTTAAAAAATTTCCAAGTCCCCTCTTTGTGTAGCTTTGCCCGTGCATTTGTAAGCTTCTGCCAAGAAAAATGAGCCCCACGCGTGGTGGGGTTCGAGACTTGTGTCCCCCACGCGTGGTGGGGTTCCCCGTGTACGGTGTTCCGTCCGTGTTCCCCACGTGTGTCCCCTCACGTGTGGTGGACTCGAATTATTATGGGCTAGGTCCGAAATTAGGCCTAAAATCGAGTAGTTTGAACCCGAATATTATTCTTTTTCCCGGACCCGAGAAATAGGAACACGACGTTGCTTAACTGATTATGTAAGCAAAATAACTACAAAAATAAGACTAATAATTAACACAAAACTAGATCTTTTTTAAATATTTTTTCAAGGTTAAAATAACTATAAAATACTAATAAAACTATTTTTTGTAATTTTCGTTTTTAATATAAAGATAAAATATAAAGTAACATTTTTTGTATTTTTCAAAATTAAAATGACTATAAAACATTAATAGAACTATATTTTTGGTAATTTTCGAAATTATATAAAGTACAAAAATAAAGTACAATTTTTGTATTTTTTTTCTCAAGTTTATGAGAAATACATAAACTAAAATTTATATATATATTTTTTGTAATTTTTCTTTTTGCAACGAAATAAAGTAAAAATAGTTAAAATAGCTATACTAGACCCAATTTCACATATTCACGCTAAAAATGTGAAAATTCTCGGGGAGGGTCAAAAATCCGGTGTCTACAGCTGCCCCTCTTTAACTGGAAACACGAAGAGTTTTCCGACAAAGAACGACTAGACATGCTTTTGACCCGACCATTACTTGGACGGACTATACTAAGGGAAGGGAGGGAATGTGACCGAGCCCTGGTATCTGAGCTGCCTACATATCCTTGGTTATACAGGAATCAGGCCACGTGTAGTTCAAAAATGGGAGAGATGGTAGAGTGTACCGAGGTGAAGAGCCGATCGAGGTTCCATTCCTTTGAGGTTCCGGTCCGTGGTCCTGTCATTACAACAAAAATGAAAACTGAAAAAGACTAACTAAGCCTATCGGCTACTAGTTACAAGGATTCCTATCTGTAAGTCTTCTGAAACTTGGTCTTGAGTCTTGAATGGTGCTTCATACAGACTTCGGATTTGAACCTTGATACTGCTAGTTGTAGGTGCTAGTTCTTGAGCAGACCACATTTGTTCTCCAATTCCGTAATTTGGGTTCTTTTCTTTTTCTTTTCTTTTTTCTCTTTTTCTTGTTTTTTTTTGTGACCAGCTTCTGTTGATCATCCCAGACTGTTGACTCGCATTCTTGAGGCGAGCTTCTGCTATTTATAACTTGGTTGAATGCTGGGGATTTTTGTTGTAGCCTTCTGCTTCCCGGTGCTGGGGGCTTTTATTGTTTCCTGCGGGGGATTCCTGTTGTATTCCTCTGCTTTATTGATTCTAAGTGTGCTCCTTTCTCATATGAGCGGGCTTTTGACTTCAATACTTCAATTGTATTCCCTTATTCTCCAGGTGGGTGCCTGATTTCTATTTCTTTTCTTTATCCTTGTTCTCCAGGTGGACGCCTGATTTCTTCCTTCCTTTGTCCTTGTTCTCCAGGTGGACGCCTGATTTCTTCTTTTCTTTGTCCTTATTTTCCAGGTGGACGCCTGATTTCCTTTTTTTCTTTGTCCTTGTTCTCCAGGTGGACGCCTGATTACTTCCTTTCTTTGTCCTTGTTCTCCAGGTGGACGCCTGATTACTAAAACAAACAAAACAAACAAAATTTCCTAACCCAGTTTGTGCTGGGAAGATTTGTGAGTCGTCAGCAAAATTGTAACTCATTTACATTACTGATGCAATGATGAGTAAACTAAAGACTAGGCTAGGATGTGCATCTCCTACGAGTAAAACCAAAAATTTTTGCTAGCAAATGCGTCTGCTAAAATAAAACCTCAATGACTCAAACTAGGAAGTGTGTCTCCTATGGTCGAATCGGAATGAACTAAACTAGGAAGTGCATCTCCAAAGGGTCAAATCTCAATTTCGGAAGTGCGTCTCCTGCAATAAAATATAACCTGAAAAAGCCAAACTAGGAAGTGTGTCTCCTATTGGTAAGACTAAACTGAGGAAGTGCGTCTCCTATTGGTAATGACATGTCTGCATTTATACTTGTGGGCGACCTAGAATATGGAATGAACAGACAAAATGTATTCCCGCATTATACTGGTGGGCGACCTAGAACATAATGTATTCCCGCATTTTACTGGTGGGCGACCTAGAACTGAAATGTATTCCCGCATTTTATTGGTGGGCGACCTAGAACTGAAAAGTATTCCCGCATTTTACTGGTGGGCGACCTAGAACTTAAATGTATTCCCGCATTTTACTGGTGGGCGACCTAGAGCTGAAATGTATTCCCGCATTTTACTGGTGGGCGACCTAGAACTGAAATGTATTCCCGTATTTTACTGGTGGGCGACCTAGAACTTAAATGTATTCCCGCATTTTACTGGTGGGCGACCTAGAACTGAAAAGTATTCCCGCATTTTACTGGTGGGCGACCTAGAGCTGAAATGTATTCCCGCATTTTACTGGTGGGCGACCTAGAACTGAAATGTATTCCCGCATTTTACTGGTGGGCGACCTAGAACTGAAAAGTATTCCCGCATTTTACTGGTGGGCGACCTAGAACTTAAATGTATTCCCGCATTTTACTGGTGGGCGACCTAGAACTGAAATGTATTCCCGCATTTTACTGGTGGGCGACCTAGAACTTAAATGTATTCCCGCATTTTACTGGTGGGCGACCTAGAACTTAAATGTATTCCCGCATTTTACTGGTGGGCGACCTAGAACTGAAATGTATTCCCGCATTTTACTGGTGGGCGATCTAGAACTGAAATGTATTCCCGCATTTTACTGGTGGGCGACCTAGAATTGAAAAGTATTCCCGCATTTTACTGGTGGGCGACCTAGAACTGAAAAGTATTCCCGCATTTTACTGGTGGGCGACCTAGAACTTAAATGTATTCCCGCATTTTACTGGTGGGAGACCTAGAACTTAAAAGTATTGAAACTGTTTCCTCGTTCTTCCGAGAAGATTTTTGACAATTGGCAGAAAATTTTCTGCCCCGGTTTTGGTGATTTCCCTGGCATCGCGTCTTGCTGCTATCGTCAATGTTTATTTTCCTGCAGCAGACAAAAGGATTTAGTCAGTTTCACTTATGGTGGGAAGAGTGCCTTTCCGGTGGATGCTTTTCCTTCCCTTTCCTTTTTCTTGCTCTGTGTCCCCATAACTGGTTGGTGGACAAAATTGCTTGCTGGGGGTTTCCGGCCTGCTGGGGATTGGTTTTCAATTTATCCCCTTTTCTGCTTTCTCTTTACAGTACATGCTGTGGGAGTCTGCTTTTACTCCCGAAACCACTCCCTTTAGGAGTTTACTTCCTCCCAAAACCGCAGGGCACAACACTGCATTGCCTGGGGCCAGCCTTTAGGACTGTTGGGGTTATCCTGTATTGGATGAATCCCCCTTCGGTCTCTGGTAGTAAGCTTTGAAAAATTCCTTTTAAGACAAATTTTTTTAGGAAGAGAAATAAAAGACAGAAAAAGGAGAAAATCTTTCTGAACCAATATTTGGTGGGAGAAGAAATTCAGAAGAACTTATCTGGAGGACACGACTGGTCCCCGTGATCATGACGTGCACCATAGATTCCCAACCCAGTCTATTTGTATCAATCGATTTGCCCGATGGTCCGACTTGCTGGGGGTGATAAATGAGTGTCCATTTCGTTGCGAATGTGGTCGCTTTTTGTTGATTTGTCTTGTTGCCTCATAGTGCCCTTCGAGGGGTTTTCACTAATGGGGCTCTCTCTATTCTCTCAACTCCCGGCGCCTTATGGTGCCTGTGAAGGTTTTCACCAATAAGACTCTCTCATTTTATATCTCTCATCTTACGTCGCCTTTCGGTGCCTGTGAAGGTTTTCACCGATAAGACTCTCTCATTTTATTTCTTTCGAGGACTCGGGGTGTTGTCGATACGACCCCCTCTTCTGGAGATTCTTTTGACCATCAATTCATTCCCAGTCTTATGATCCTCTTCTTTGCTGGGGATCGGTGTGTTATTCTCTGCTTTATTTGCCTGACTTGGCATCTCTTGGATATTGATCGGGAGGTCTTTTGGACGTCGATGTTGGTTTTGGTGTGGGGCTAAAGAAAGGCTATCAAAATGAAATAATTTGATGGGTGATCTGCTACAACTTTTGGAATCAAACCTTTGTCGGAACTTAAAACATAACCTCTGCCCCAGTTTTCTTGCTTGGGGAATTTTATTTTTTTACACTTATGTTGAGCTATGTGCGTTACACACACTGTGCCTATTATGCACACTATATACATTATGCATCCTATATACACTATGATGCACACTATGACTGAGCCGTGAGGTGCCTACGTATCCTCTTTGAGGAATCAGGTCAAACGTAGTTCCCACTGTTTTGTATCTCTTATGATTTTATCTTCTTTTCCTTTTCTTTCTCCTTCTTTTCATTTTCCTTTAAAGATTTTTCTTTTTCTTTTTTTTTCTTTTTTCTTTTCCATTAGTGATTCCAAAAGAGGGGTACGGAAGAATAACTTAAGGCTCAAAGGGGGAAGCAAGGGTTAAAAGTGTTTGGATAGAAGAAAGAATTGCCTCCGTCATCTCATTATCCAATAAATGCCAAATACAAACAAACGAACCAATAATTGCCATAATTAAAGAAATTACGCATAATATCTCTTGACTGCATCAGAATTGATAGCCATGTCGACACATCTCCCCTCGATATCTGTCAAACACAAAGCACCGTTGGACAATACTCTGGTCACGATATAAGGCCCTTGCCAATTTGGGGCGAATTTGCCTTTTGCCTCGACCTGATGTGGGAGGATCTTCTTCAATACCTGCTGCCCTACTTCAAACTTCCTGGGGCGCACCTTCTTATTATATGTTCTCGCCATTCTCTTCTGGTATAGCTGACCATGGCACACTGCTGCCAATCTTTTCTCATCTATCAAGCTCAACTATTCCAATCGAGCTCTGACCCATTCATCATCATCAATCTCAGCTTCAGCGACAATCCGGAGGGATGGAATTTCGACCTCTGCTGGTATCACGGCCTCAGTTTCGTATACCAACAAATAAGGAGTTGTACCTACAGAAGTCCGAACGGTAGTGCGGTAACCCAACAAAGCAAAGGGTAATCTCTCGTGCCATTGTCTGGATCCTTCCACCATCTTTCGCAGTATCTTCTTGATGTTCTTATTGGCTGCTTCGACCGCTCCATTCGCCTTGGGACGATATGGGGTGGAATTGCGGTGGGTAATCTTGAATTGTTGGCATACCTCTCTCATCAGGTTGTTGTTAAGATTCGCACCATTATCCGTGATGATCACTTTTGGGATTCCAAATCTGCAGATGATATGGGAGTGAACAAAGTCCACCACTGCCTTCTTGGTTACTGATTTGAAGGTTTTAGCCTCAACCCATTTGGTGAAGTAATCAATGGTCACTAGAATGAACCTATGACCGTTGGATGCTGCCGGCTCGATGGGCCCAATGACATCCATGCCCCATGCCACAAACGGCCAGGGTGCTGACATCGTATGTAACTCTGTTGGCGGAGAATGAATCAGATCTCCATGTATCTGGCACTGATGGCATTTCCTCACGAAAGTGATACAGTCGTGTTCCATGGTGAGCCAATAACACCCTGTTCGAAGGATTTTCCTTGCCAATACATATCCGCTCATGTGTGGCCCACAAACTCCAGCATGTACCTCTGCCATAACCGTCGTGGCTTGACCGGCATCTATACATCTCAACAATCCCAAATCCGGGGTTCTTTTGTACAACACTCCTCCGCTGAGGAAGAAACCATTCGACAAACGCCGAAGGGCTCTTTTTTGGTCTCCAGAGGCCTGTTCCGGATATATCCCCATTCTGAGGTATTCCTTGATATCATGAAACTAGGGTTCGCCATCTGATTTTTCTTCTATGGCGTTGCAGTAAGCGTGCTGATCACGGACCTGGATGTGCAGAGGATCAACATACATTTTGTCAGGGTGGTGCAGCATTGATACTAAAGTGGCCAAGGCATCCGCAACCTCATTGTGAACTCTCGGGATATGTTTGAACTTCACCGATCGAAATCGCTTGCTCAAATCATGCAAGCATTGTCGGTATGGTATGAGCTTTAGATCTCGCGTTTCCCATTCACCCTGAATCTAATGTACCAAGAGGTCCGAGTCTCCCAAGACCAAAACATCTTGGACATCCATGTCCGCAGCCAATCGTAGACCCAAAATGCAAGCTTCGTACTCGGCCATATTGTTGGTGCAATAGAAGCGTAGTTGAGCCGTAACAGGATAATGGCGTCCTGTTTCAGAAATGAGTACTGCTCCTATTCCAACCCCTTTTGCATTTGCAGCTCCATCGAAGAAAAGCTTCCAACCCGGTTCTTCGGGTAACTCCAGCTCATTTGTATGCATTACCTCTTCGTCGGAAAAATACCTTCTTAGGGGCTCGTATTTTTCATCAACGGGGTTCTCTACCAGATGGTCGGCCAGCGCCTGGGCTTTCATGGCTGTCCTCGTCACATAGACGATATCAAACTCTGTGAGTAGAATTTGCCATTTTGCCAACCTTCCTGTGGGCATAGGTTTCTGAAAGATATACTTCAATGGGTCCAAACGGGAATGAGATAAGTAGTATATGAAGACAAGTAGTGCTTCAACTTCTGAGCTACCCAAGTTAAGGCGCAACATGTTTTCTCGAGTTGAGTATACTTGACCTCATGTACTGTGAATTTCTTGCTAAGATAGTAGATGGCCTGCTCATTCCTTCCCGTGTCATCATGCTGCCCCACTACACAACCAAATGAATTTTCCAGGACCGTCAGGTAAAGAATTAAGGGCTTCCCAGGCTTAGGCGGGACCAATACGGGTGGATTAGATAGATACCCTTTGATTTGGTCGAAAGCCTCCTGACACTCTGCCGTCCAACCTACCGCAGCATCCTTTCTCAGCAGCCGAAATATGGGCTCACAAGTTGCTGTGAGTTGAGCGATGAACCTGCTGATGTAATTGAGTCTACCCAGCAAACTCATTACCTCTGTTTTGTTCCTTGGCGGTGGCAAATCTCGGATGGATTCAATTTTGGATGGGTCTAACTCAATCCCTCGTCGACTGACGATGAACCCTAGCAGCTTTCCTGATGGAACCCCGAATGCGCATTTGGCCGGGTTAAGCTTGATATCATACCTTCGGAGTCTTTGGAAAAACCTCCTTAGGTCTGCTACATGGTCCTCCTGACGCCAAGATTTTATGATCACATCATCGACGTACACCTCGATTTCTTTGTGTATCATGTCATGAAACACAGCAGTCATTGCTCGCATGTACGTTGCCCCGGCGTTCTTTAATCCGAACGGCATTACCCGATAGCAGTAAGTTCCCCATGGCGTAATAAATGCTGTTTTTTCCGCATCCTCCTCGTCCATTAGGATCTGATGATAACCCGCATAGCAATCCACAAAGAATCCGATCTCACGCCCAGCGCAATTTTCGATCAGGATATGAATGTTGGGTAACGGAAAATTGTCCTTGGGACTTGCTTTGTTGAGGTTGCGGTAGTCGACGCACACCCTGATTTTCCCATCCTTCTTTGGGACTGGTACCGCATTGGCCAACCACTCGGGATATCGAGTGACCCGAATGACCTTCGCCTGCAACTGCTTAATCACCTCTTCTTTGATCTTTACACTCATTTCTGTTTTAAACTTCCTTAGCTTTTGCCTTGACCGGAGGGTATGCCGGGTCAGTGGGCAATTTGTGAACTACTAAATTGGTGCTTAATCCAGGCATATCGTCATATGACCATGCAAAAACATCTTTGAATTCCATGAGGGTTTTGACCAATTCTTCCCTGACATTAGGCTCAATGTGGATGCTGATTTTGGTTTCTTGGACGTTATCAGCATCTCCTAGATTCACAGCCTCAGTGTCATTTAGGTTGGGTTTGGGTTTTTCCTCAAATTGGCATAGTTCTTGGTTTATCTCTTCGAAGGCTTCACCTTCGTTACATTCAGATTCATCGTCACAAACGACCTCTTGCATCATTGAGTCAGATTCAGATTGATTTATTAGACTAAGTCGAAGATCCATTGTGCATGCCATGTCATTAGAACCAGTAAAAAGAGAACTGTTCAGAAAGAAAAAGAACAAAACAAAAATTAAAATGGGACAAAAAGAGAGAACTTTATTAAACTTGCGGGATAAAAGGGTTCACACTTTTACAAGACAAAAGTAAAATTTGGATTACACCCTGGAATAATCCTAACAAAACAAAACAAACAAAACATAAATCAAAGCCTACTACCAAGACTCCCCTCGGACAGGAAGAGGAGTAATAGTCCAATTGTTGGTTTTGGCCTCAGGCCCCACAAACTGTATCTCTGCTCTGCTGGAACCTTCTCCAGCCTCTACCATACTGACATCAACGGATAGCCTCTCGAAACTCTGATTCAGGTCCCTATCCATACCAATCAATGGTCCTAGGATCTTTGGGACGGGCGACCCCTTAGCACTGGCTCTGACAAAGGACCTTGAGAGACGTGGCACCGGTTTGGGCAGAAACCAGACCCTCTTCTTCATTTTTCGCGCTTGCTTCTTATCTGCTGCGGTTGGTTTGAACCCCAATCCGAAAGTTTCCATATTTTTAGGCAGGGTGACAGGTTGGACAATCCCCTGAAGCTCGACTCCCAGGCCTTTTCCCGGCACAAATCCATTACCCAACATTTCCGAGACCATCATGACTGTTGCGGCAGCTACCCTAGGGTGCGGGATGATTTCTCCTTCAGAAATTTTGTTGGCCGACACTGTATCAAAAATTTGGTAGACCCAAGGACCTTTGCCATCATCGGTCTCTATGAAAGGTACAATGGCGCCACCCATGGTGTGCGCCGTGTCCTCGCCGTGTAGCACGACCTCTTATCTTTCCCACTCGAACTTCACCATCTGATGTAGGGTGGAGGGCACTGCTTTGGCTGCATGAATCCATGGTCGTCCCAACAGAAGGTTATAAGATACTGTGGCATCTAACACCTGGAACTCCATGGTAAACAGGACTGGACCGATGGTCAATTCAAGTACAACATCCCCCACAATGGTTGTTCTGTTTCCGTCGATCCCTCGGACACAGATGTTGTTCTTGTGGATTCTTCCGTGGTCGATCTTTAACTGGTTCAGGGTAGATAGTGGACAAATATTGGCACTTGAGCCGTTATCTATCAATACTCGAGTTACCACCGAGTCCTCACATTTGACAGCTAGGTATAAAGCTTTATTATGCTCCGTACCTTCCACCGGCAGATCATCATCTGAGAATGTTACCCTGTTCACCTCGAAGATCTTGTTGGCAATGGTTTCCAGGTGGTTTACAGAAATCTCATTGGGTACATGAGCTTCGTTCAATATCTTCATCAGGGACCGCCGATGCTCCTCAGAATGGATCAGTAATGATAGCAGTGAGATCTGGGCCGGTGTTTTTCTCAGCTGTTTGACCACAGAATAGTCCTGTACTTTCATCTTCCTCAGGAACTCCTCAGCCTCTTCTTCGGACACAGGTTTCTTGGTTGCAGCTAGGTTGGTTCTCCTTAGTTCCATCGGAGCGAAACATCGACCTGATCGAGTCAGCCCTTGCGCTTCACAACTAACTTCTTCCACCTGTTTTCCTTTATACATCACCACCGCCTTTTCATATTTCCAAGGCACAGCCTTGCTATCAATCATCGGCAACTGGACTACAGGCTTTATGGTGACCGGTTCTCTCCATACCCCTTTCAACACAACTGCAGGTGTGGGCGGAATCCCTAATATTACCAACTTGTTTGGATTGGGTTTGCTTGTTATGGCGGACGGGCTCTTTCCCAATATCACTACTGGCTTGACGCCTTCTCCCTGCGACTGTACCCTCGTTCCTCCACTAGTTGAGACTTCTTTTGGGGCGGCCTGGATCATCATCACTGTTTGTGAGGGTTTTCTCAACTCTCCTCCCTCATATACTAACTCAATCATGTGAGTCTCGTGGTGCGCTGGCAGTGGGTTCTGGTTGATGTTAGGAGCCTCCGGTGTCTGGACCTCGATCTTATTGGTGTCAATAAGATCCTGTATGGCATGCCTCAATTTCCAACACTTCTCGGTATCATGTCCGAGCATCCCTGAGCAGTATTCACAACTGATTGATCGATCCAAATTCTGAGGTGGGGGATTTGGTTCTCGAGTCTGGACAGGACTAACCAAACCCAATTGCCTCAGTTTGTGGAACAAAGCGGTGTAGGTTTCTCCCAACTCCGTGAAAGTTCTTTGTTTCCGCAACCTGTCATTCCTAGCATCTGGATTTCCCCGAAAGCCTGCCCCTGAAGGGTTTCTATATGCTCTCGGTGGAGGATATGTGTTTTGTGGGGGTGCATATATGTTTTGGGGAGCCGGCGCGCGCCATTGCGGGCGAACCGGAGGCTGAGTGTATGCTTGAGCCTGGTGTACGGAACAATGTGGTTCTCGAGGTGGATAGAAATTTTGTGGTGGGTTGTATGGGTAGTTTGACCTGTGAGGTCTGGGTTGGTTGTAGTGTGGCCTGCCAGCCCTGGACCAACTGCCTGCCTCGATCGTGGCAACCTCTTCTTTCTTTCTTCTCAGCGCACCTCCTGTGCCGCTCTGAATAGCCTGGGTTGTGGCCTTGAGGGCCGAGTAATTCAAGATTTTGTCAGACCTCAGACCCTCTTCTATCATGACCCCTATCTTGACCACCTCGTTGAAGGATTTTCCGACTGTCGTCACCAAGTGACCAAAGTAGGTTGGATCCAATGTTTACAAGAAATAGTCCACCATCTCTCCCTCTCTCATGGGAGGATCGACTCTGGCCGCTTGCTCTCTCCAGCGGAACCCGAACTCGCGAAAACTTTCCCCGGGTTTCTTCCCAGTTCTTAATACTGTGAGACGGTCAGGGACTATCTCGAGATTGTACTGGAAATGACCTGCGAAAGCTTGTGCCAGATCGTCCCAAGTATACCACCTACTGGAATCCTGCCTGGTATACTATTCTAGCGCAGATCCGCTTAGACTTTGGCCGAAATAAGCTATTAGCAGCTCATCCTTGCCGCCTGCCCCTCTCATTTTGCTACAGAATCCCCGCAAATGTGCCATGGGATCACCGTGCCCTTCATATAGATCAAACTTAGGCATCTTGAATCCAGCCGGGAGTTGGACATCTGGGAAAGGGCATAGATCTTTGTATGCTACGCTGACTTGGTTGCTCAGTCCGTGCAAGTTCCTGAAGGACTGCTCCAGGATTTTGAACTTTCTTAATACCTCATCCTGTTCAGGGGCTTTAACCGGCTTTTCAATCTCTGCCGGCACTTCCAAGTGTGGATTGTAAGCCTGTGGCTCGGGGGCATGAAATGTAGGCTCCGGGGGATAGTATTACGTATCGTGAGCCTGAAACAATGGCTCACTAGTCGTTCTTTGCAAGAGGACTGATGCGGGTCCCACAAAAGTGGGAATATTGGGCGCTGGGAGAGGTTGATGGGGTGGTGGAGCTTGGGAATCATGAGGGCTTCTTTCTTGATGATAACGGGGATTTGGGAGGCTTGTGGAAGGGCCGGAGTGAGGGTATTCCGGCATGTGTCCCAGTGGCTCAGGGCTCTTTTGTGCTTTGGCTAGGGCTAGCTGCATTGCATTCATCTCAAGTCCCATCCTTTCAATCTTTTCCATCGCTTCTTTTAACAATTGGCCCATCGACCTTTCTTCCTCATTACTATTCTCTGAAGTAGTCATGCTTGTTGCTACCGGTCCTTTGGATCTGGTTTGGTAAGAGTGTGTTGCCAGAATTCTTTAACAACTAACTGTCTTAATCAGACAACAACAAACTTTGTTAGCGTTAGTGTTAACAAATTTGATCACAACACATAGAGGATGCAATGCTCCTAGGCAGTTAACCGTTTCTACATGCTTTGTTTCAAACAACATGCGTCATCCCGGCTTGCTCATTTGTCCCTTTTTAAAGTATTTTGGAAACCCTGTATTTTATTTGTATTTTCTTTTCTTTCTTTATTAAAAGCGGTCAAATCTTATGGGGATTGCCTACGTATCACGTCCCCGCGTGAATCAGACCAGGCGTAGTTCTGCCATAAAGTAAAGATACATAGAAATTCTTTCGGAGTCACTTAATTTCATTATCAAAATTTGCTATTACACATTACTTCAGACAAAATAGCAACAATACAGACTCCACAATTTTTTAACTTGGTTTGACTAAACGAAAAGAAAACAACATATGGGAAAGCAACAAAGCCAAATAAGCAGGACTCGACCCAAGCCTAATTTTCCAACTTAGGGGCCCACGAGGCACCTTTCGGCCCTTTCGCGGCTCTAGGTGTGAGGTCTCTTTGCAGGCTCTTCAACTCGTTCATAATCCGGTGGACGCAGCCCATGATGGAAACAAGGAGGGTCTTCCGAGGTGTTCGCTCACATGCCAGGCATTTCATGTAGATGTAATGCCCGATTTCGTCAATCCTTGCTCGAATGTTATCCCTTTCACTGAACAACTGCCTGATTTGTCGGTTCTTCAATCCCAGTGCCTGAGCATTGTCGGCAAGTCGATCCTGGAACAACTCTATTTGTCTTTCCATGCGGGCCATTGCATCGTAGCACTGTCTTCTGTCGGCCTGCGCATCTCGTGCTTGTTTGATGATCCGATCATGTAGAGTGGAGTTCGTCTCTCTTAATATCCCGATGCTCATTTCATAATCCCTTATGACCTGTTGCAGACGCTGTCTTCGGGCTGTTGTGCCTTTTGCCCATTTGACCTTCATCCTTGCGATGCAAGCTTCTGATTGTTCTAATTCTTCTTGGCTCTGGATGACCTGATTTCTTAAACTTGCTATCAATCTTTCGTCGGAGCGACGTTTCTGTCGGTCAATGTTATTCTTGCTGGCTTGGCGAAGGCGGGCCTTCAAGGTCTGGTTCTCTTGGGCTAGCTTGTTTTTTACCGCCTGTTCCGAGGCGACTTGCACATTATTTTCAAATACAAGTCTTTCAACTTGACGCTTTAGCTTCCCGATTTCAGCTCGGTAACCTTCCTCTTTTGCGAGCCAGCCCCATTGTTCTTGTGATGACTCAACAAAATCTTGGAGGTGAGGCCGTTTGGTGGTCCGCTCCGCAATGTTCTTCTTATTATGCCAAGCAAGATAAGCTGGTGAGACTTCACCTCTGGATACATCACCTACCCGCGTATTTACCGTCAGGTACTGGCATTCTCCCCATATGCAACGAACTGTCTTTTCAGGAAATTGGCCGTCACTGCTGACCTCGACTGCATAAGTGCTGAGATATTCGTCCGGGTGTACTACTTGACACCTTCCTAACTGCCTCATCACCCTGTAAGGGGCATAAGGTTGAATACCTCTGAGTCCTATCAAGAGGAAGTGAGGACCAGTGGCGGGCATGTATACGATTTCTTCCACAGAAAGCCAACCCAAAGTCCAGTTTATTTGATCTGCAATTATGGCCCAGAGATAGGATGTCCATTCTTCGAACCCTTCTGGTAATCGGAAACCTGAAACCCTCCGGTTATAACCTTCGATGCAGTCCTCGTTTGTAGACATGTAGCGCATACACTGAGGATGGCGGCACAAGTGTTCGATCATCCACATCTGCAATAACAAGTTGCATCCTTCGAAGAAATCTGCCCCGGCCTTACAAGCCGTGAGGGCTCGGTATATTTCCGACACTACCATAGGAGCAAGGATGCTTTTATCATTGGTAATCAGGACTTTAACGACCCCAGACACCTTCAGATCAATATTTCTATCTTTTCGGGGAAACACCGCAAGGCCTAAGAATGCCACCATGAAAGCAAACCGCCTATGCTCATTCCTCTTTACCAGATTTCCCCTACCGCAGACACCACTTTCTGGATCATTGAATCCTCCTATGTTCCCGTACCTCTGGTATATGAATTGCAGGGTAGAAAAACCTCTATCCAGTTCAGCGTATGGGACTCCCTTGCTTATCTTCAACAGATCCATGAATTTGTGTGAATTCACAGCTCTTGGGGCGATCAGGTATTTGTGCCTCAAACCTTCAGTGACGTCCATGTAACCTGCCACTTCTTCTAAGGTTGGGGTGAGTTCAAAATCCGAGAAGCGGAACACGTTGTGGGCCGGATCCCAAAATGTAACCAAAGCCTTTATGATGTCGCATCGAGGCCTGACGTTCAACAAATTAACCAAACCTCCCAGGTGCAGTTTGATCTTGTCTTGCTCTGACTTTTCCAAATCCTCCCACCATAATCGCACTTCCAGAGGGATTTTGCTTCTAACTGTTACCGGCAAACTTGGACTTATGCTCATTCTGCATGTTTATTGGGGTGATTAAGCAAAGATCCAGACTCATTGGACTCAAATACCACACCCCTTTTTTTTCCTAGAAAAACGAAATTTGGTTGTTTCTGAAAAGTATGATATCACCTTAAAAACTTTCGTTCTTTGGATTGTACCTATATTTTGAAAAACAAGTTGAGCCCGATGGGGGTTGCCTACGTATCTCGCACCCTGCGAGAATCAAACTGACGTAGTTCAGGCATAAGCCGAATTTTGGAGACACACTATTTTTCTCTTAAAAATAAATCAAAGACTCTTACTTTCTAAAACAAATTAATAAGACACACATTTTTCTTTTTTTTTCAAAATTCTGGCAGAGCTTTAACCGTTTTCTGGGTATTGATTTTTCAAGAATAAATAAGTAACCCCTTAACCGTTATTCCTCTTCCTTTTCCAAACATTCCCGATATTCAGAAACCGGTCAGCATGCAAGCCTTGAAACAAGTAAATGCATAAAGCAAACAGGATGTAGCAGGATGGTCTTTATTCTCAGGTTGCTTGTCCTAGACGGACCCAGCCCCTGTGCTGAGTCCCCTAAGTCAAATGCACATGATGCAAATAAGCGTTCCTACTAGGGATCCGGCATGAAGTTATGTTATACTAAGCTGTAAAACCTAGGTGTTTGTTCTAGACCTGGCTTACCCGAGCGGACAACTCGAGCCAAGGATGGGAGCTGTGTACCGGTAACCAAAAGGCCATCCGATTTTGCAACTCCTCCGAATCCTCGTTCTATTTTGGCATATGACACTAACAGAAAGAAGCCACGACCAGCGTGCGCTCCTCAAGAGAGAAGAGAAGGGTTTCGGCACAGTTTATATGTACAGTTCAAATAATATCAAAGCAATAAAAGCAGCATTTAGCACATTAGGCGCAAACACGTAAAAATCAGATAATAAATAAAGCCAAATAATAACAATTATTTTAAGCTCGAATTCTTAACCCTGAACCAGTGGTTCTGGGCCAAATCCCCAGCAGAGTCGCCAGAGCTGTCACACCTCCTTTTTCCGCACCCGAGAGGGCGCAAGGGAGTTTTTCCAATTAAAGGACAATCGAAAGGGGATTTATTTATTTATTTCAGAGTCGCCACTTGGGAGATTTAGGGTGTCCCAAGTCACCAATTTTAATCCCGAATCGAGGAAAAGAATGACTCAATATTACAGTCTGCGTACCAGAAATCTAGATAAGGAATTTTGTTAACCCGGGAGAAGGTGTTAGGCATTCCTGAGTTCCGTGGTTCTGGCACGGACGCTCAACTGTTATATTCGGCTTGATTATCTGATTTTATACAAATGTGAACTTATGTGCCAATTTTATCTTTTAATCGCTTTTATCATTCACTGTTATTTTTATAGGACTTGCAACGTCGTAAAAACATATCTCGAACCACGTTACATCAATGCACCCGTGGTTATTGACATATCTCGACTCGGTTGAGATTTGGATTTGGGTCACATAAATGTACACCCGAATTAAGGAGAATAAATTATTAAGAAGCGCCTAAAGCGACTAAGGTATTGTTATTTTGGGGAAGGCCGTAAAATTTGCTAAGCGGCCTGTCCCGGATTCTAAGTATTTTAATATATATGCATTTAGAGGGCCCCGCAGCTTCTACATTTTTGTTTGTCGAGGCTCGTCTCATTTTATTATTAAAAGGAATTTACAACGTCATGGAAATGCATCTCGGGCCACGCCACAATCAATGTGCCCGTGACTAGAGACATATTTCGACTCCGTTGAGATTTGGATTTGGGTCACATAAATGTGCACCCGAGTTTAGGGAGATAACATTATTAAAGGCGCGCCTAAAGCAACTAGCGCATTATTATTTTGGGTAAGGCCGTGAAATTTGCTAAGCGGACTGTCCCGGATTCTAAGTATTTTAATATATATGCATTTAGAGGGCCCCACAGCTTTCTACATTTTTGTTTGTCGAGGCTCGTCTCATTTTATTATTAAAAGGAATTTACAACGTCATGGAAATGCATCTCGGGCCACGCCACAATCAATGTGCCCGTGACTAGAGACATATTTCGACTCCGTTGAGATTTGGATTTGGGTCACATAAATGTGCACCCGAGTTTAGGGAGATAACATTATTAAAGGCGCGCCTAAAGCAACTAGCGCATTATTATTTTGGGGTAGGGCCGTGAAATTTACTAAACGGCCCGTCCCGGAATCTAAGTATTTAATACATATATTTGTCCTAACTTTGCTAACGTATTGTTATTGTTATTAAACCCAACTTCTATTACTAACAAATGAGAAATAAGGTTTAAACGCTAGTAGTCATGATTTTTCATTCAGACGTTCACATACCTATTACAACGAGAGTACATAATATATGCGAGCACATATGTTCGCAACAAATCACTGGATGTCAAATTGTTCCCTTAATAAACACAAATATATGCATAGAAGTAGACATTCTCGTAAAAAACTTAAGTTCATAATATGTTCTCACATTTACTTTAAGCATATGTAGTAACTAATCATAAGATGAACATTTTTAACAAAATCGACGAAAATTGCATTGTTGACATTCATCTTAAACCATAATATGCGAATCGAACGAAATGAAACAAAGGACGAAGAACACTAACCTTCGAACCTCGACAAACCTAGAACGACAAATAGCGCCCCCGACGGAACTTCGAACCTGACCTCACTAAACGAGGAAACAATGACGAAACCTCGGACAAACACCTCGGCGAGCAAAAGCAACCTCACCGGAAAAACAGAAAGCTCGGACCAAACTCGACCTCGACGGAAAACAGAAAACTCGGCAAGGCAGAATCGCGGCAACCAACAGCTGCCCGGAAACGCAGCAACGATTGCTTGGCACGCAGCGATAGCTACTCGTTGGGCTGGAAATGGTGAAACGGCTGGTTTTCGTTCGGGCTATGCGTGGAGCTGTCGAACTGGGGAGGTTTCGCGGGTGGCGGGGAGCTGGTGGCCTAGCTGGTAACGGCAATGGCTGGGGGACTGTTTGGTCAGTCGGGAAGGTGATGGGATGAAGGGAGCTGGGCGACGATGGTCGTGGTGGGTTTGGACGTGGTGTTTGGAGGAGGCAGAATGGGTGGTTGTTTGGGTGGTTTGACGGAGGTGGAAGCAGGTGGTTAGGGTTTCCGTTCGTTCTTCTTCTTTTCTTGAGGAAGAAGATGAACAGTGATCGCCGGGTTTAATGGAGGATCGCCGGACTGGTTGGATGGAGCTAGGAGGAGGAGGAGTGGTCGCGCGGGCAGTGACGACGATGGAGGTGGGAGCCGTTGGTCGCTAGGGTCGTTTGGTTCTTCTTCTTTGCCAAGAAGAAGATCAACAGTGTCTCCGTTCTTTTTTTTTAAAAATTTCCAAGTCCCCTCTTTGTGTAGCTTTGCCCGTGCATTTGTAAGCTTCTGCCAAGAAAAATGAGCCCCACGCATGGTGGGGTTCGAGACTTGTGTCCCCCACGCGTGGTGGGGTTCCCCGTGTACGGTGTTCCGTCCGTGTTCCCCACGCGTGTCCCCTCACGTGTGGTGGACTCGAATTATTATGGGCTAGGTCCGAAATTAGGCCTAAAATCGGGTAGTTTGAACCCGAATATTATTCTTTTGCCCGGACCCGAGAAATAGGAACACGACGTTGCTTAACTGATTATGTAAGCAAAATAACTACAAAAATAAGACTAATAATTAACACAAAACTAGATCTTTTTTAAATATTTTTTCAAGATTAAAATAACTATAAAATACTAATAAAACTATTTTTTGTAATTTTCGTTTTTAATATAAAGATAAAATATAAAGTAACATTTTTTGTATTTTTCAAAATTAAAATGACTATAAAACATTAATAGAACTATATTTTTGGTAATTTTCGAAATTATATAAAGTACAAAAATAAAGTACAATTTTTGTATTTTTTCAAGTTTATGAGAAATACATAAACTAAAATTTATATATATATTGTTTTTGTAATTTTTCTTTTTGCAACGAAATAAAGTAAAAATAGTTAAAATAGCTATACTAGACCCAATTTTATATATTCACGCTAAAAATGTGAAAATTCTCGGGGAGGGTCAAAAATCCGGTGTCTATACCAAGTCCCTCCAATTAACTGTAAGTCCTAATCTTTATTTTCTTTTTTCTTCTTTGTAGTGTGATAATGGAAGGAGATCGTGTGTTCGATCTTGATGTTTGGCGTAATTTTATGATCTATTGGAAAGGAGATTTACAGTATAAGGAAACAATTAAAAGTTTTTTGTCAAACAGGCAGTGGACGAAGTTGAGGGATGGTATTTTCGGAAACTTTTTTCGATTACAAAATGTGAAGTTCTGTGGTAAACTTATTCACTGTATATTGCTTTCAGAAATTATAAATAATGACCCTGATTCGATGACATTCAAGGTTTTTGACCGTGAAATTAAGTTTACACGTGACGCATTTTATATAACTACTGTTTTGAAGTGTTATTCCTCACCGTACATCAAAGGTTTACATGAAAAAGAGAATAGGCTTTCGAAAGTTTATTTCCCCGGAAAGGATAGAGTTGAGTTGGGTAATTTGTTTAATTTTATTACTAGTCACCCACATAGTACAGCTGCATCATTTGTAGGCAGCGATGATGATGCTGTGAAGTTGGAAACAATTTATTTTGTTGAATCTATTTTGATGGGCAAGCGGAAGAATAGAAATATGTCCGAGCAGATAATGAAAATTGTAGACGATGATGAACTCTGCTCTTCTTTCAACTAGGGCTCTCCTTCTTATGAAACTTTATTAAAATCATTGAAGAGTTGTTTAAAGCCGAATGAGAATGAGAATGAGAAAGAGAAAGACAAAGATAAAGACAAGGATAACTACACTATACTTGGCTTTCTTTTTTTCTTTTGTGTTTGGATTATGGAAGTAATTCCTATTTTCCAGAAAAAACAATTTGTGAACTTCCAAGAATCTGGTTATCCTCGGATGTTATGCTATTCGGAAACGAAATCTCCACAGTATGATTCTCTGTGTAAAAAATACTTCCATAATGAAAATGTAAGTTAATCTAATTACTAGCTATTTTTTTGTTTATTTGTTTTAGTTCTGAAAACTTATGTTTATTTTTTGTTATATTATAGTTGTATAAGTTGATCGAGGTGTCACCATTTATTCCTGCTGAAGAAGATACAGATCCTATTAGTGTGGAAGAGCCACATTCTCAAGATCAAAGCTCAATGCCTTCTTCCACACAATTTTATGAAGCCATGCTTAAGGAAATTGTTAAAGTAGGTTTTCTGCCTTTGAATATCATTAGTTTTTTATTTGATTATTTTTTGCTTACGAGACTTTTTTATTTTTATGTTTTTTGATTCAGATATTATCAGAGTGTTTTAAGAAGGATCTGCAAGCTGAAGTTACTAGAATAAATCAGAAAATAGCTGTATCAGAAAAAAGATTGAGAATGAAATCATGGTAATATCATTAATTTCAGTAAGTCTAAGTTCAGGACTTTGTGTCCTTAACTTTTTAACTTAAAACTGTAAGTTAAGGACTGTCTGTCCTTAACTTTTGAACTTCATACTTGAAGTTTAGGACCACGCGTCCTTAACTTTTGAACTTAAAACTTGAAGTTTAGGACCAAGTGTCCGTAACTTTTGAACTTACAACTTGAAGTTTAGGACCAAGTGTCGTGAACTTTTGAACTTGAAACTTGAAGTGCAGGACCAAGTGTCCTTAACTTTTCAATTTGAAAGTTGAAGTTCAGGACCAAGTGTCCTTAACTTTTGAACTTGGAATTCAAAGTTAAGGACTGCATGTCCTTAACTTTTGAACTTGTTACTCTAAGTTAAGGACTATCTATCCTTAACTTCTTTACTTGTAACTTGAAGTTTAGGACTACCTGTCCTTAACATTCTAACTTAGTTTCTTTCTCAGGTTTTAAAGAAAAGTCTAGGATCAAAGCTTGATACTTTGTTGAAGATTTATGTGAAACCTGATGAAAGGAACATAGAGAGAGAATCTAGTATTCCAATTACTAAAGATGGAGTTGATGATCATTGTCATGGTACAAAGCCTACTGTTACAATCAACAAAGATGTAGGTGGTGATGAACGTGATAATATGGATGTGCATGCAGAAGTTCAGTATGAAAGCGATTTTAGATATGCACATCTAGATGATGAAACTGAGAACGTCACTGATATTAGGAAAGGTTAGATATAGATTTTGAATTTTATTTCATTGAAATTTATATTCAATAGCGCAATACGTATAAACTTTTTTGTGATTACAAATATTTGTAGAATCTATTAATGGAGTGGAAGTTGAAGATGTAGGAGAATGTCAAGACCAGAAAAATCTAAAAGAGACAGGAGTAACAGACAAAATTTGTAAATGTGGATTGCAATCTCAGGAGGATTTAGAAAGTCCATTGGGAAAAAGTGTCAGTGAGATTGTATGCAAATGCTTAGAAGGAACTATGATCTGTCTGCACCTCTGTCATATAAAGAGAAATTTGGAGTTCAAACTTGTGCCAATCAAGGTTAGATAAAATTTTCATTATATATTGAATGTTAGTTTTAGTGAATTATTAGAATGAGTATTAATTGCAAATGTTACAGAATCTTTTGAAGCTGCAAGGGAAGAAGCTGGAGTGGAGTATCAAGAGAAAAGTGGAGTACAATCTCAAGACGTAGAAAATACCGAAGGAACAAGCAGAAGTGAGATTGTTTCCAAATGCATAGATGGAACATGTGATCTCTCTACACCTCCCTCTCTTACCGACAATATTGGAACCCAAAAAAATGCTAGTGAAGATAATGATTTAATTGGGATGATCTTGACTATTGCAAACGTTAGATAGTGTTTTTTTTTAATTTTATACATATTTGTTTTAATCAAAGATTAGTAACAAGTACTAATTGTGTTAGCTCTTGTAAATATTTTGCAGAATCTTGTGAACTTGCAACTGAAGAACATGCAGAACAATTGCAAGATAAAGAAAATGTGCAGTTGGAAGATAAAGAAAATGATGCAAGCAATATGTTAGCAGAATTGTCTGTTGAAAAAATACAAGAAGGCAGTGTGAAGAAGACAGATATTAATTGTGTCCTAAATATTATATTCATAATTGAAATTTTGTCTCTTCATTTGACGACTTGTAGCAAACTAATATATATATATATATAGTGTTGCCTGCAAAGGAAAATAATGATGAAGCTCTTAACCAATATACGAGGAAAAGAAAGAGAGATAGTATTGGTTATGATGGTCCGTCATTTTCTATTCTTACTCCTACTCCTTCAAGTACACAAATGAGCATTGATGGGGGTTTGTCTATGGAGGTTGAAGGAAATGTTGAAGAAGAGCTTGGTCGAGGTAAAAGGAACAAGAAGCTTAGTTGGTAGTTGAAATCTCCTTTTGATTAGGAAAGAAAAACAGGAACATCGATGGCAGACAATCAAAATACTCCCAAGAGTTCAGGCTAGATAAAATCAACATATACTCGTAGGTGTATTTTTCATTATGCCACAGATGATGCAAAATTATTGAAGAAATTCATTGTGTGGTTGGGCAAGGAGAAAAGGAGAGGTCGCAAAAAAGAGTACGTCCCTTAATGTATTTCAGTATTGATATTGAAATTGCTAAAGTTAAGTGTCCTTAACTTCTGTGATTGTAAGTCTAAGTTTAGGACCGAGCGTCCTTAACTTTTGAATTTGAAAATCAAAGTTAAAGAGCAAATGTCCTTAACTTTTCAACTTGGAAATCAAAGTTCAGGACTAAGTGTCCTGATCTTTTGAGTCAAAGTTCAGGACCATGTATCCTTAACTTTCGAACCTGTAATTCAAAGTTAAGGACTTTCTATCCTTAACTTTTGAACCTGCAAGTCAAACTTAAGGACTCCTGTCCTTAACTTTTGAACTTGATACTCAAAGTTAAGGACAGACAGTCCTTAAGTTTTGAACTTTGAACTCAAAGTTAAGGACAAAGTGTCTTGAACTTTTAAACTTATAAGTCTAAGTTCAGGACCATGTATCCTTAACTTTTGAACTTGAAACTCAAACTTTAGGACCAAGTGTCCTTAGCTTTTGAACCTGTAATTCAAATTTAAAGATTGCATGTCCTTAATTTTTCAATTTGAAAGGCTAAGTTCAGGACTAACTTCTAACTTTGATATTTTCAAAATTTTCAAGGGACAAACTGATATATATGTTGATGATAATGGTGTGAGAAAGAATCCATACAAATTGTATCATCAAAAAATCAGTAGCAAAATGTTATTCCTTGAGCTTTCAGATAGTAGTTTTGTACTTGATGATAAGGTTAGATAATTCGCAAGACATTTATTTTCTTTATTCTTAATTTATCATTTTTTAATTATTTTATGACTGATGAATTTGTTTATTTTTTGCCTTTTATGAAGCATATTGACATTTCCCTATATTATCTGAGAAAGAAGGAGTGCTACCACCCTCGTGACCATCCTTTTCGTTGCACAACTACTGATATTCTTTTTGATAACTATATGGTGCTTGTGTAAAAAGATTTCAGTGAAGATGCTACTGATGACTTTTGGTGTGCTAGCGATAATCAGTTGTTTCTGGCACCATATGTGTGGGGGGGACAGTCGTAGATGTGGAATTGCTTGGACAGAGGTTGACAAAATCTTTTTTCCATGTCGGCTTCCTTCAGAAGATGATAATGTTGTGACACACTTTCTTTTGGGGGTATTGGACTTGAATCAGAAAAAGATTGATGTATACGATTCCATATATAGTGAGCCATATGAGGCAGGAATGAATCACATAGAAATGTATGCACGCATGATCTCCAACTTGCTAAAGTTCTCACAGTTTGACAAACATCACAAGTCTTTTGGAAATGTCTCAACAAATTTGATATTCAGTGGCAAAGATCACCATACCAAACTGGATCGTTCGTGTTATTATTTGTTATATTATTTATATGTACTTTAGTTTTTTTTTAATTCACTGCATATCTTACATTTTTCTTAGGACTGATTGTGGTGCATTCCTGATCAAATATGTGGAGTTGTTGATGATTGGAAAGGATGTGGAGAAATTCTAACCTGAAGACATAAAAGACTTTAGAAAAGAACTTGCCGCAAATCTTTGGGCACATGGTGAGTGGAAAAGAAATTCTGGTTATGATACACCACCAGAAAATGTTGGCGATGATTATGAGAGTGAAAATGAAACTTGTTGTCCAAAGGAGTTGTAGTTTAGTTGTAAAGAAAGTTAGTTGTGGTTGCTCTTTTGTATAAAATTGCTGTAAAGAATCCATATGAATTCTGCAAGTTCAGAAAACTTCTGAAATATTTTGTAAATTCCTCAAAAGGCACTTATATTTTGTTTGCGTAGCATAATTTTTTGTCACAACTATGCAAAATTACAATTTCAGAAGTAATATCAAGGCATTATGTTATTAATTTCTTTGTTTCTCTCAAGTGTTGATTTGACAATTGAGTTTGTTAGTATTAGTTCATGACTAAGTGTAATTGAACTTCAAATTCAAAGTTAAGGACCAAGTGTCCTTAACTTTTGAACTTTGAACACAAAGTTAAGGACTGCATGTCCTGAACTTTTGAACGTGTAATTCAAACTTAAGGACGGCTTATCCTTAACTTTTGAACCTACATGTCAAACTTTCATGTCCTTAACTTTTGTAAAGTTAAGGGCAGACAGTCCTTAACCTTTGAACTTTGAACTTAAAGTTAAGGACTGTCTGTCCTTAACTTTTGAACGTGTAATTCAAACTTAAGGATTGTCTGTCCATAACTTTTTAACCTGCGAGTCAAACTTAAGGACTCTTGTCCTTAACTTTTGAACTTGAAACACAAACTTAAGGACAGACAGTCCTTAAGTTTTGAACTTTGAACTATAAGTTAAGAACTGCATGTCCTTAACTTTTGAACTTGAAACTCAAAGTTAAGGACAGACAGTCCTTAAGTTTTGAACTTTGAACTATAAGTTAAGGACTGCATGTCCTTAACTTTTGAACTTTGAACACAAAGTTAAGGACTGTTTGTCCTTAACTTTTGAACGTGTAATTCAAACTTAAGGACTGCCTGTCCTTAACTTTTGAACCTGCATGTCAAACTTAAGGACTCCTGTCCTTAACTTTTGTAAAGTTAAGGACAAACAGTCCTTAACCTTTGAACTTTGAACTCAAAGTTAAGGACTGCCTGTCCTTACATTTTGAACGTGTAATTCAAACTTAAGAACTGTGAACTTGAAACTCAAAGTTAAGGACATACAGCCCTTAAGTTTTGAACTTTGAACTTTAAGTTAAGGACTGTTTGTCCTTAACTTTTGAACCTGTAACTCAAAGTTAAGGACTGACTCTCTTTAACTTTTGAACTTGAAACTCAAAGTTAAGGAGAAAGAAACAAAAAGAAGGTAAGCAGAAAGAAATTTTGAAAATTCAGACATCTGCTCAAATAAGAATAATCTAAATGAATCCAATTTATAGCAAAAACTTAAAAGAGTCGATAAATATAAGTGGATATATCTACTATTCTCTATGATTTCTTGAAAATGTATAGACTGTCGGAGAATATATACAAGTTGTTCTATTATGACCAATTCTTTTGCAACGACCACATTTGAATGTTATTTTTGATGACTCGGTAGCTGGAATATGCCTTTTCTTCTGCCTTCTACCTGGTGGCACTTTGAAATCTGGAGGTTTTACAATTTGTGACTTAATACTCTCTGGTACAATTCAAGAATCAGTATGTCCTACAGGATGTATTTGTCTTTCATATGTTTTCAGCCAAGATTCCTTTAAGTACAAGTGCGAACAAAAGTTGGACTTCTTGATGTTTCTCTTCTCGATAGCGGAAATTGCATGTATGCATGGTAATTCATCAAATTGAAACTGAAAACAATCACATGTTCTTTTGTTTAAGTCCACCAAGAAAGTTATTCCTTCTTATTCAACTCTAGAACACCATGAATCAACAGGGAAGACCTTCAATGTTGAAAAATTATAAGTTAGTACATTATGTTAAATTATATTAAAATCATAAGCTAAACATAGAACATAATACTTACATTCAAAGTAAATGCTAAATCTATTTTTTTCTTCAACTTCTCCTCTACCCAACAAGAAACATCATAAAAAGTTCCTTCTGCTTCATTTCTTCTTTCATAAAACCAACGTTGTAGCTTCACTTGAATGAAATCCATCATTCTTAATATAGGTAGCTCCCTTGCTTCTAATAGGACAGAATTCATTGACTCAACTATGTTTGTTGTGAGCATGCCATATCTTCATCGTGGACTACAAGAACGTGCCCACCTTTCCGGTGGTTCTTCCATCAAGTAGTCATAAGCCTTATTATCTACTTTTGCTATATCTGACATGTATAGATCAAATTCTTTGCGCATGTATACTTTTGCAGCACTTTGGAAAAGTTTTATGACCTTACTTTTCACTTTCCTTCGCTTTAGGTTCTGCTCTAAATGATAGATGCAAATCCCATGATGGCTTTCAGGATATACCTTTACAATGCCATATGCAATAGCTTGATGCCTGTCTGATAAAAAAAATTAAATTCTCACGGCTCCCAATTGCATTGTGAAGCTGACTAAAGTACCACTCATAGGAATTGTTATTTTCAGATTCTGCTATTCCAAAGGCTAGTGGGAAAATTTGGTTATTTGCATCCTTTGAAACTGAAATCATTAAAACACCACGAAATTTTGACTTCAAAAAAGTTGCATCAACAGCAATCACTGGTCTACAATAATTCCAACCAGATATTAATGATCCATATGCATAAAACATATAAAGAAACCTGAAAATACAATATAAAATAAGGTTAACAGAAGTTAAGGACAGGTTGTCCTGAACTTCAGATTATAAGGTTAAAAGTTAAGGACAGTCAATCCTTAACTTTGAGTTCAAAATTCAAAACTTAAGGACATGCAATCCTTAAGTTTTAATTACAAGTTCAAAAGTTAAGGACGTCCAGTCCTAAACTTCTGGTTGTAACTCAAAAGTTAACTGGTTAAAGACAGCATGTCCCAAATTTTATAAAACGTACTAATACACTCTTTTTTTGATTGTTTACCTGTTGTTGTCGTCTATCTTTATGTTAGTATAAGTTCCCGGGTTTTTACTTGTCATCATATACAAGTATGAAGACAATAATTCATAATTCTCTTCGGGAGTTCCTCTTATTAAAGCGGAAGCAAGTTGAATAGCACGCCACGCCTTGTGATACCCAATACCTAGTCCATGCAATTTTTGCATCTCTGCCATGACAAAAGCTGGTGTAACTTCAAACCTTGGGTCTCGAAGATTGTTGATAATGTAACCACTAATCAACTTTGAAGTTGCATGTCTTTGATCAGCTTTCATAGTGTTAACAGAGCAGTCATGCTTTTTCTCAATCTTTACTATCTTGAAAAATGTTGAATCTTTAATTCTGAAAGCACGCACACACCAACCACACCTATCATCATTGCATTTCAACGAATATCTTGTTAAGCTTGATCTAACAACGTTGAATTCAAAATGTCCTTTAATTGCTATATTCGAAAAACAGTTAATTATACTCTTCTTTTTGTCAAATACTGATCCCACTTTTATTTCATCCAATGAAGCATTTTCTCTTAATATCGTAGTTGGAGATTTTTTTTGTTTCAAATTTGATTGTCGTCTAGTTAGTTGAGTAGAGGTTTTTTCAGCAACTTCTTCGATTACCGGTGCACTCTCTAAGACTTGAATACCCAAAGCTTGTTCGTTGTCAATCTCTATAATACTTTGTCATTCTACTTGAATAGAATCAAATGTTTGAAACACCTCTTTAGTTATTGGTTGAGCTTCAACCAAATCTATTTCCATTATCTGTTGGCATTTGTTTTGATTGCCATGTTGAGTTTCTCTGTTGACATGTGTTTGAAGCACCTCTTCAGTTATTGCTTGAGCTTCAACCATATCTATTTCCATTATTTGTTGGCATTTGTTTTGATTGTCATGTTGAGTTTCTGTGTTGACATATTCGTTGCTTGTTGATCCAAAAACTCTTTCCGAAATATCAACAATGAAACGACAAGCCTTGAAGAGTGAATGAGTTTTTAGTAACTCTATACATGTGTGAAGATCTAAATCTTTGGATACAAGCATTCCCTTGCTTGTTCCAAGGTTGATATCAAACCATATCACTGCTTCAAACTTGTGTCTATCCAATTCAATAACTTCAAAGATCTGTTTAATGAAATCTTCAAACCGAATTGCCTTAGGTACTAGAACAAGCTTTGTTTGATGTCAAGATATTTATAGTCTTCAGTCCATCTACCATTAAAAGCAACTATAATACATAATGTTTCCATCCTGCAAGTCAAGAGAATGGGAAACTCATGACATATTTTATAATGCAATCTTTGTATAATTAAGAACATGTACTGTAAGTTCAAGACCAAGTATCCTTAACATTTGAACTTGGAATTCAAACTTAAGGACTGCCTGCCCTTAACTTTTGAACCTGTAATTCAAACTTAAGGACTGTATGTCCTTAACTTTTGAACCTGCAAGTCAAACTTAAGGACTCTTGTCCTTAACTTTTGAACTTGAAACCCAAAGTTAAGGAACTACCTGTCCTTAAGTTAAGGACTACCTGTCCTTAAGTTAAGGACTACCTGTCCTTAACTTTTTAACTTATAACTCTCCTTAAATATTGAACATGTAAGTCAAAGTTCAGGACCAAGTTTGAGTTTCAATTTTCAAAGTTAAGGACAGTTAGTCCTTAATATTATGTGTTCAATTTTTATAGAATTAACCTGGAATTCAAACTTAAGGACTTCCTGTCCTTAACTTTTGAACCTGCAAGTCAAACTTAAGGACTCTTGTCCTTAACTTTTGAACTTGAAACTTGAAGTTAAGGACTACCTGTCCTTAACTTTTTAACTAATAACCGTAAGTTAAGGACCAACTGTCCTTAAATATTGAATATGTAAGTCAAAGTTCAGGACCAAGTGTCCTGAACTTTTCAACTTGAAACTCAAAGTTCAGGACCAAGTGTCCTTAACTTTTTCAAAACAATTTGCAAAACTATGACAATATGTGCTTAATATACAGAAGAACAACAACAAAGTTAAGGACATTATGTCCTTAACTTTTTCGATTCAATTTGCAAAATCAAGACACTATGTCCTTAATATTATGTGCTCAATTTTTATAGAATTATCACAGGACGCGATGTCTTTAACTTTATCAATCTAGAAATTCAAAAAAAAATCAAAATTTCTACTTACTGTATAAAAATCAATAGAAATCGGAAAAAGTATAACTATGTCGAAATAAAAATCAATAGAAACACATAAAAGTATAACTTACTGTAAATCTATGTCGATTTTTGGATAAGAATGTTGAATTCTATAGTTTGAAATCGGAAGAGAATCTTCTGCAATTTCGACGATCACAATGAAGTAATTTAGCGCTGCTACTGCTGCTGATCGTTAATAAAAGCGTAGGTATAAGTTATAGCAGAAGGGTATTTTCGTCCCGTCAAATATAAGTTTACTAAACCAATGGCTAAAGACTAAAAATATTTAAAACACTGGCTTTAAAATAAAGACAAGTGCTGTTAGTGACTATTTGTGCACATCGCCCGCATAGTAAATGAGATTAGCATGGACCAAAAAAAAAAGATTAGCGGCTTATCAAGCTTCACTTCGACGTGGCAATTTCAAAATTTGAAAAAACAAAACCCCGCCAGTATAAAATCCCAATAATCGAATTCGCAGCGGTAATTCGCATTGCAGAGAGAACTTTCGAGAAGAGATGAAGAAAAGATCGAGATCGACGAGGAAGTCATCTGCCGCGGATTTTCTGTCACCTCCGCCGGCGACCTCGGCTGCAAGTCCTGTCCAGTCGATGAGTGAGTCTCCAAAGCCATTCGAGTTCAACTTCAATACGTTCAACGCTACGCCAGCATCATCATCGAAGAAGAAGCTGAGGGCTACTGGAAAGAAGAGCTTCAATATTTCAAGTCCGGAGCAGTTGAAACCTGCCGGTTCTCCAGCGTCAGTCAAAAACCTGAAGCCGATAGCGGATCTGAAGGAATTTGCATCTTCTCAATTGGACTCTGTTAAGCGCCAGATTGAGCGATCGCACATGGAGATTCTCAAGAACCTCGAGGCTTCTCAATCTCGCCTTCAGAAACGTCTCAAGGTCTGTCTGTCTGTCTCTCTCTCTCTCTCTCACACGCGCACACACACTCACACGTAGCCACGAGATTTTGAAGATAACATTATATTCATACATCCATCTGCTAGTGCTTAGGTCAGTGGTGGAATTAGCTCTTACGCATACGCGTATTTGTGTGTGAGTGTGCGTGTAATAAATGTGTATGGATGTCTCCTGGTAATGCTCGTATTCAAAGTGTACGGACATATATTGAATCCTTTATTCTGATTCCATATACTTTCTAGATGATTCACGATTTTAGGTTTTGGTGTTTCCGGATGGATACGCTTTGTGATATGAGGTGATTTCCAACTAATTTTCTCAGTTCGGTCATTACCAATTGTTTCCAGTTTGTTGATCTAGTTTTCTCAATTCGGCGGTCTATCAACTATTCGGTGTTGTTGCTTTTGTGTTTTGAGATGCAGCTTCTAAGAAGTTGCATGATCTCAGCAACTAGAATAGTGAATGTCCAAGAACATTCCCGAATATTAAAGTTAATCATCAGACGGATGATTAATGAATCTGATTCACTCACAATCTTAGATTTGTTATAAGTATTCCCCTCAGAATTGTTTTAATGCCAGGTAGATAGGCTTTAAGTATAGCAAAATTATTCTTTTTGCTAAAGATGAATAAGCTTATGGACTAAAATGTGTATATTTCGCATACGATATCTAGGTTCCTTGGCTCTCACAAAGATTCAAGCGTAACCCAGAGTTCTGCGCAATTATCTGTTGACATAGCGACATCTAGCACTGAAGTGTTAATTTAGGCTCTTCTAAATGAGATTCCAATGTTACAATACCAAATTATTTGTCCGTTTTGTGCGTCAATGGTGCAGTTCTTCGCGCTATATTATTAAACACGAACCAGAATGTTTAGCTGTACTTTATTGGAAGAGGATACATAACAGACTTGCAAGTTGAGCTTGTTACATGCAAAGTAATTGTCTTCATTAAGAGAGAGCATCTAGTTTAAAACTTTATTTATGTTCAGAAATAAGAAGAAATCTCTTTTAAGCTTTATGAGATTAGTCAATTTTGAGTTATTAACCTAAGTTCAAGTAAATAAGGTTTAAAATCTTGTCTTCTCTAAGTTGATCTCATGCTTTACAAGCTCCCATCAAGCTATGGATATAAACAAGATTAAGGATAATCCATCGAGTTACGTGATTTTCCACTGTTTCATGATTTAGCGGTTATGTTAAGTAGTTTTCTCTCGGTAGCTTCATACATCATTATGTTGTTCCTTTAACTTCTTACGCAATTAAAAGGGCTAGAAGAACCATCTATGACCAGTTCTATAGATAATATAGTCAATTCCACGCATCGGAATGTGGTACATTTCCTTCTAATTTTGTGTAATTAAACAGATTCAGACACAAGGATGCCAGCAAGTGGCAGATGAAGCAGAAAGGGACTATAAAAAGATATCTGAGCGAATCAATGAAGGCAGGGATGCAATGAAGGTGAATCTTTCATTATAGATCTGCTATTATATTTCACAAGTCTGATCCTATTTAATCTCAGTTTCCGTGTCATTACCATTGGTTAATTTGATCTTTCCTTTATAGGATTCATATTCAACGTTCATGGCAGAACTTCAAGCTAGTGGAGCTCGTTGTAAGTTCTTAGCCTTATGTCAACTATGCTTTTTAGTAACTGCAACTGTACTGCTGCAAGTTTCTTAACAATGCTAAACACTATAATAACCTTGAAACATTTGGCTTTAATACTTGGGATAAGCAGATGAAGAAATAGACTGTAGGTTACTTCTTCTTTCCTTTTTTTGTTAACAGATTCTTCTGAGTTGCCTGTCTGATAGGATGAACATCTTATAAAACTTGTTCACTTACATTACAGTGTGCAAACAAACCATCCCCGAGTTGTCACAATCTGCTGAGAAAGCCATAGATACTCTCAAGAACCGTTATGCGATCCATTCAACTTCAGCTTGTTGAAGGCATTGGCAGTTTAGGTAATTTCTTTTGCTGTTTGATTGTTGTATCTATCTCAAAACCTGAACTAAGAATTATACAGGGCGATGAGTCTTTTAGTCATCTATCCTATATTTATGTTATTATATTTCCTGGCATATGGAACGTGAATTAGGAAATATGTTTCTTTCAATGATAGTAATCACCAGAAACAACATAGTAGCCTGTATAAGCGTACAAAATCGGGGCATGGGAAAATGCCTATAGATTCCTTTCTCCTTATCCGTATGGCCATATCCCATATGGAACACTTGTTATGATCCTAGTTTGCTTTATACAGTCATCATAACTCCTGTTTTATTTTATCTATTTCTTGAAGGACTGTTTTAACTTAAGCAAAGAGTAGAAAAATGGAATTTAGCTCTTGTAAAAGGGAATATTTTTGACATATCAGAGGTAACTATTTGAAATCAGTACTTCCAAATCGTTAAGTTTGCTTGGCTCCTATGTAGAATGATCGTTTTGCACCTTTTCAAGCCTTCAAGCCATTGCTACCAGATAAAATTCCTTCATTTCATCCTCTAAATCATTTCTATACAGAAATTTGAGCACCAAGCCAGCATATATCCCTAAGGGTTGAAACACTGATTGATAATAAATCATCTTTAGCTGGCAGCTGGCCTTTTGAGTGGAAAAGCATTCATCCTCTCTATTACATTGACGCAAACATTTCGTTCTTATTTGTTTGGGTTGATTAATTGATTATCTGCCCGCCTGTTGTAAAACTTTGTCGTTTGCTTTTGCCTGACATTTTTCGAAACTCATAATTC
Source organism: Nicotiana sylvestris (assembly GCF_000393655.2). Lineage (NCBI taxonomy): Eukaryota > Viridiplantae > Streptophyta > Magnoliopsida > Solanales > Solanaceae > Nicotiana > Nicotiana sylvestris. Next base: position 118,671,491 of record NC_091064.1, on the reverse strand, counting down.
ATTTTTATTTGAGCTATATAATTTCTTGATAGGTGGAATCTAGTTTCTCTGAATTTCATTAACTAAGACGGTGTAGGAGACTAGGAGTACATAGAGATAGTTCAAGTGATTTTCTTTTGAAGTCCTTATAATAGAGATTTAATTCATGAAATTCTAACTCCTTATTGCTGTTATCTTTTTACAGGGATAATTTTCGAGTGAATGGATGGGAAATAGGAAAACTGAATCGGAAAGGTGTTTTGAGACGGTGGGAGTTTAAAATTGCAGTTTTTAGAAGAATATGCACAACATGCAAATTTGAGTGCTTAGTCTTGTAAATTCATATCTTCTAGATGCATTTACTTCCATCTTCCTGGTTCATCCACCCTTATATTGGCTTAACCTGGTAATTCTCTATTAGAATATTACTTTCTTGCATATGCCACACGAAGAGAAGATACTTGAAAAGAATGAAAATTGGAAGAGTTCCTTTTTTTCTTATACTAGTTGCCTGCAACCCGTGCTCTGCACGGGCCCAACACTACCACAAATTCCAACACATTTTTTCAATAAGTAATCAAAGCTTAATTAACACCAAATAGGTGCTGCTACATGTTTTGAGTTCCAAAAGATACAACGTAGCAAAATAATAGATGGAGAAACATACAACAATTTCATATTGATGGTTCCGCAATCCATCAGTTGTTATTCCTTTAAGATTGTCCAGAATATACAGAGTATGCAGACAATTACAGTGTTCCAAACGGCTTATGTTTCTTTCGCGTCATCCTTCCTAGTTCCTAGCTAGTTGTTGGTAGCACCTCTTGGGTTGGATAGTTTGATTTGAGTCTAGCTAAGGTATTCAGCAAAGAGTATTGGAAAATTGTTAAGGTAACAAAACTTTTCTGATCATTGCACCTGAGAAATTGATGGAAGTCCATCTTCGAACATCTCAAATCATTTTCCTTTTGAACTCTCAAATTACCTGCCACTGCAAATGCTTTAGGATGATTAGAGTTAGAAGATAAACAACAAAAAGTAGGAACCGAATAGAAGACCTAAAAAGGAGAGTAAAAGTGCGTGTGGGTGTGTGTCATAAGTAACATCTAAAGTTTCTTTCAGTCACTCCCTTGGAATGATCTATTCAACCCTCGCTAGTGAAACTATCCTGATATGGACCCCCTTGTAACATAAACATATAATGGAGAAATTTATTGTGCTACCGTCTCATTCTATTAGCACGGAAGTATCAAGCATCATATACCATCTTTCTCCAATTATCCTTCATACTTTACAGGAAAGACAACCTCTTCCTTGGAGTTACCCAGCTAGTTAGATATTTATTATGTGAGCTTCGAGAAGACTCATAGCAATCTAGAAATACATATGTTTGAAATTAATTATTTATGCCCCTTACTAATGTATGGAGAAATTTTCTTTGGAGAAAGAGATATTGCTCAGCATTATATTCTAACGTAAATATCCTTCTGTTAGCGTGTGAAAATATTATTGTCAGTTGATAATAAAATTAGAGCTTTGTTTACGTACCTTTTTTATGAAGCATTTCATTGCTATTTGGTACTTTCCCCATGGCTGTTGCTTACTTCAGAATACTACATTAAATTTTTTTTATACCAGTCTAATCATAAACTATAAAGAGAATATACTGTTTTAATTGAAATAACTCACTACTGTATACAACCACCACTTATTTCTTTGTATGTTTCTACAGATTAGCATGTACAAAATATAATATTATGATGCAATAAAAGAATGATATAGACTAACTTGTGCGACAACTTCAAATGCATTTAATTATTTGCCTAATTTGAAGCAAGTGCCATAATCATGTTAGGAGTGCCTGGTTCGAGTGCAAGGGATGAAAGAATAAAGCATGTTAAAGCTAATATGTCCCATTAATCAGCAAAAGCATAATGATTTATGTTTACTTGATAAAAAAGGGCAGGATGATTTATCATTAACAGAAGCAAAGGGAAATGAGAAAATTTTTCCTTTTATTTTAGCCAAGCTTCAAACTGTGTTTTACCAAATTCAATCAATTTTAAACAACTGATAACACACAAATTTGTGTTCCTTCAAAAGCAAATGAGAATTGCAGGTGAGCAGTACCTGGTACTAATTAATAAAATGACAATGAAGAATAGATAGCTACCAAAGATGAGAATTTTATGGAAAGTCTTCTCTATATTACTAAACATAATAAATGATTTGTTGTTTGTTGCTTGATCTTCACCAAGAAATAGCACTTTGAAGCAAAAATAGCAATTATGAAGCAAATTCATCTAAATTAAATTTGAACTCACTCAAAAACCACACCAGATAGCTGAGATAAAAATGGACAGTGCAAAAAAAGGCAAAGGTAACATCTATTGCATAAGGTGTCACCTCTTCTCTGGGTTCGCCCATACCAGACAATCATTATGCAATTTTATCCATACAAAATGAAATGACATTGAAGGAAACCTCACATTTACATTTAAGCTTTTGCTGTTGATTGTGGAGATGGTTCTTGAGGTGAGAAGCTTATAACAACATTTGTCGTTTTTATTTGTCATATTCTGTTGGTAGGCGAAATTTTGTACAGTCTGAAATATTTCACCAACAATATATGAATCATTAATAAGTGCAAGTTTTAGAAGACTATTAGAAAAGGGTAGTCTAACTATAATACAAATATAGATCTATGGTGAATAGTGCTATGTATTGTCAATGTAACTCCTATGTAAAATACCACTAAAGGTTCTTGTTGATATACAGATGTTGATGATAAAGTAGTCTTTCTCAAGGAAAAAAACATATTCAGATAGTTCATAATTTTGTTCATAGTCAGCGAAGAAGATACACATAAAAATGAAAAAAAGTTACTAATTAGTCAGAATCCTGTTAGTAATAGATGAATAGCAAAACTAACGATCCAAGTGATTTTTCCATTTGATTTTGGTTTAAAAAGGAAGGTCATGTGACTTGCTTAAGACATTATAAAGCACCTCATAAAGAAAGATTCCTAGGCGAAAAATTCATATATTGTCCTTTCCTATTGGTGCAGGAGCAAGTGAGAATGTGGAGTATATGTAATGACATGCACCTTAATTTCAATAGGAAATTTACAATCTAACAACATAATTTTACAGGGATTTCACATAAACACACCATGAAAATTAGTAATTGTAACACAATAACAAAATAAATTAGCTTACCTTATATAATTCAAGTACCAATTATTGTTTCAAAAAGGATCATCCCAGCTTATTGCAAAGATCTACTTCATACTTGATACGACTTTTTCAACACAATTCCAGCTTCATCAGTGAACATCTTGTCATGCCAATCAAGCTTCATTAAGGTGGTACGTACTCCAACTGCTTGTGAAAGAGAGTATACACCTTACAATCATTGTAGATAAGACCTTAAGTCCTCAAACATTGGAGAGGGCTTCATAAGTTTAGAGAAAGCAACAACACCTTTATCTCCTCTCATGTTATTGAAAAAATGAAGGACCTACAGTTTGCAAGTTGAGGGAATCAGTTGGCACTTCGCACGCTGCATGTGCTATAACCAAACCAAACATTATACCTCTTTTTGGTTTTGTACGAATATTTCACCCAATTTATCTTAGGGTATGCCTTTCGTTTTACATTAACTTGGGAATACACATAAAATTGCAATTAACATTGTTATATCCAACTAAGCACCATGAAAGTTTGTATAGAAAGTGTAAAGTTAAAAGTACAATAAAATGCAGTTATCTCATCACTTAAACAAAAGGCAGAAACTGATAAGTGAAAGCAGCACCAATAGTTGTAACATCAGTAGTACAACGTTACACTCACCTTCTGCATATGCATAAATAAGATTTTGATCTAGTAATGTTCACGTCTTCTCCAGCAAACAACATGAAACAAAAGTGAGCGGATGTGCAATCACAGTCTCAAACGGAAAGGTGGAAACTCCCACTGTGTTTTTTTCTTATCCACCCCAGCAACTTAAGCATCAGTCAAGAAAGAATTGGCTGGTTTTTTTTTTCACAATGCTGATTAATAAATCAATTTATAATTCTATGATAAATGAATCACGTATAGTGAGCCGAACAGAAATAGCAGAAAAATTATTCTCCAAGTAGATCTACGGGAAACAATCAACATAAACCACAAATCATATATTCTTACATACATCAATTTAACATACTATTAAGTCTTTCTTCCATTGTCTCATAACTATTCATGTGCTATTAGTTCTTTCCGCATCTCGATATAGGCATGTTTAATTTCATAATGCCAAAGCAGGGGATCAACAGTCCCATATAGGTATAAAGCACCTAATTCATAATGATCAAACAACTTGTACTCCTTCAAAATTGTAGGTTCATTATTTGGTCCTATAATATAGACTGAACAAATAGAATAAACTTTGTATGTTCAATACAAATAATGAAAAATAAGGCAATTAAAAAAAATCAATTAAACTAGTCTTAATAGCATAAGTGTTCTCATGTGGAAGTTTCTTATTGCCACTTAAAAGAGCTCAACTAACATAGCTACATTCAACCTAAAAAAAGTTTATAACTACAGTCTAGGTTCCATGAAAAGTTTTATAGGAAGTGAGAAGCTGAAATATATCTTGTTGTTTCATCACTCCTACAAAGGTAGATACTATCAACTTACAATAGCTAGAACATTGGCAACATAAGTTGAACAGAATTGGCACTTCTCTTTTGCTGTAGAAATTTAATCTTGAATTATATTATTTTCCTCTTCTTCAACAAACAATAGGAAATTTAATTGGGTAGCTGCATTTAAAGCCTCAACAGAAAAGTTGAAAATTCTCATTGCATGATGGTTGCAAAGTTTGTGGCGTACAGTGAAGAGGAAGTCAAGTCTTTATGGGGTAACAATGTCGATGAATTATGCTAGTGCATTTATTCCTCTTTTGGCCTTTTAGGTAAAGATGTCCATAAACCAAGAGAGGCTGTAATCTTGTATATCCTACCAAAAGAGCTTTTATGAAGTAGTTTGAGTCCATTTACTTTCAAGTTATTTTCATCACATAACACAAACAGTTACTTGCTTAAGTTACCTAATTACCAACATTAGAGAAATAGAAGGAAGAAAAAATATTTATAAGCACGCAAGAAGAAGATATGAACTGGACATGATGAAAGTAAAACCAAATTGACGCCTACTTTAAGCCAAAAGAAAATCAAAAGAAACATTTTTGTAAGGTTATTATCCTGAAACCTTACACTACTATTAAAATTGAAATACAATTAACCAAAATCATGATAATCAACGTGAAAAATTGAAATAACCCAAAAAGGGTCTTAATAGTTTTTTTAGAAAGTAAAAAATTCCTCCATTACCTCTTTATATGAGTAGCCCACATATCACTATGAAGCAGGTTCTTTGCAGCCTTCACCTGTTTTCTCCTGTACTTCAGAAAATCCTATGTGCCTTTTAGTTGTTTGGTCAAATTGAATTCTTAAAACACAAATTCAAATCTTACATTAAAATAAAAAAATTACTTATATGTAACAGCCAATAATAAACATATAGAAAGAACCGTGGACTGGAGCTCGCAGTTTTTCATGAACGAAAAAGAAAAAAAACAGCAAAAGGAAGAATAGGGAAAATCCATAGAAGAAGAAAGCATGAAGAAGAAGGAAAGCAAGAAAATAAAGAGTAAAATTAGAAGCAATTAAAGTGACAGCAAAATAATGTAGGAACAATGGAAGTGAAAGACATGTTTCCGCACCAAAACATAAAGAAACCAACTACGTGTCAAGGAAATTGAAGAGAATGAAACGGCGACCAAAATATAAAAAGGCCATGACAAATATTTGTAATTTCCATTTTACCGTGTTCGTCCCACGACAAACATTTAACTGCCATTTCTAAATAGTAGTAAAGTAATACACCGAAAGTACCTTACCAATTTCTTTTAGGAAAAATGATACTGTATAGTCGTTCCCAAAATAATAATCGAAAATGTGTATTTTATATTTTTTTTGAATATATATATATTATGTATATATATATAAATATTATACAAATTTTATACACTTTTTCGTCTACGAAATATAAATAGTTTTGGTACAGGCTAAAAGTAATAATACCCTTTATTTTGCCCCTTTGGTCAAGTACTTGTTTTTTTAATAATTAGTCCACTTCAGAGATTACGCAAAAGAGTAAAATGTAGCATGTAGAAAAATCCGTCTAAATCTTTTGAGCAGCATTTAAGCTTTTCAAAGTGGAACTGGAGAGATGGTCTGTCAACAAGTGGTCGATATGGACCTCATGTCCTCCTTCCCTGGAGAAAGGAATCATATGATAGTAGTTTTAAATATCCAAAAGAGAAAGCTGCTAGCCTATGCCATTTGAGCTGTAATACAGTAACTATTAGTGTCCAAAAAGCTTTTAAAAAATAGAATTATTCAATTATTTGTCAAGGGCAGTACAGTTTCAGGGTTAAAGCTGGATATAAGATAAGCTTTGTCCAAAAATCAAGATAAAAGACTATGCCCACCAACCGATAGAACAATTTGAAAATGTAGGTTTACAGGGCGGAGAAGTTATGAGAACCTGCTCTTATATTAATCCTAAAGTAGCATCACCCTACCATCCTTTCATAATAGTGTTGGAACAATTGGTTACGGAGAATATGAATTAGCTTGAGGCGAGTCAAGAATACTGTCCTTAAAGATATTTCGCCCACATAATAATAAATAAAATTAAGCGTATTCCCCAGAATTCAACAAACTCTTTCAATTATTAAATTGGGAACAGAACTAGCAGAAAATTCAAGAAAGAAACCCAACATATAGGAGGAAGACGATTCAGAAAATTGTATTAAAAGTGTGTCTTTAGCTCTTCAACCATGTTTATATAGGTGTTGCTCCAACGACTAGTTAAAGACTAGTTAACAGCTAGTCTGACTCTATTAATTGTAAAATAATTTACTAAATAATAAGTAAATATAAATAATATTTCAAAGATAAAAGATTTTTCAAACCAAGATGGACATTACCTTTTGAGATATCACTAATTTTCCAACAAATAGATGAATCTGACGTCAAGAGGTTGATATTATCCCTCGTGGACCAAAATAAGTTCATGGACTTGAGAATAGAACAAAAAATAGGGAGACAAACCCTCTACCGATAAGAGATGCAGCTACATTGAAAGACATTATCTCGCTTGCAAACATATCTAAGTAGGATTAAATATATTACAGAGATACCCGATATTATAATCATCGTTGATCGGCATTGTGATGACCCAAAAGGTTATCACTTATTTTAAAAATAATTTTTGTGTTTCGAGGCTTTAAAAACCTCTTTCTGCATCACCTCGATTTGCGTGCACAATCCGGGCACGTAGCCGGAAAGCCAATATGTGAAAAATCTGTGAAAATGATGAATTTTGACTTTAAAATGAATTAAGTTGACTTCGGTCAACATTTTGGGTAAACGGACGCGGGCATGTTATTTGACGATCCCAGAGGGTCCGTAGGAAAATATGGGACTTGGGCGTATGCCCGGAATCGAATTCCGAGGTCCCAAGCCCGAGAAATAAATTTTTAAAGAAAATTATTTTCTGGAATATTTATGAGTTTTTGAAAATGAAATGTGTTTAAAATTTGATGGTATCAGGCCCGTATTTGATTCCGGGGCTTGGTACAGGTCTTATATATGATTTAAGTCGAGTCTGTGAAATTTGGTAAGAAACGGACTTGAAATGACGTGAATCAGACCTTAATTGAGAAAATTGGAAAATTTGAAGTTCTTAATAATTTTCATGATTTTGATGCTAAATTCATAGTTGTTGATGTTAATTTGGTAATTTTAATGCACGAGCGAGTCCGTATGATATTTTTGGGTTGGTGTGCATGTTTGGTTTGGAGCCCCGAGGGCTCGGGTATGTTTTAGATAGGTCACAGAGTAGAATTGGACTTGGGAAAATTGCAGACTTCAGCTGTTATATCGCAGGCCTGCAGGCTTCGCATGACTGGCAAATGCGAGGGCTGAGTCGCAAATGCGGACTAGCCCAGGCCAGTCTTCCCTCGCAAATGCGATGTTTCCCCTTTTGGCCAATCGTCGCAAATGCGACAGAATGTTCGCAAAAGCGACTTCGCAAATGCGAAGGTCACTTCGCAAATGCGATAACATCAGAGTCAGGGTTCGCAAATTGCGAACCCTGGTCGCAATTGCGATACCTGCAACCTGTAAGTTCATAACTTAGATGCATTTTCAATTATTTTTCACATCTTCTCAAAACATAAACTTTCTAGGGCGATTTTTCAAAGGCAACTTCTCTTCCTAATCGATTGTAAGTGATTTCTAACTAGTTCTCTTTAATCTTTAACATCTTTTCACATGATTTCAACTCAAAATCAATGATTTTCATGGGGTAAATTGGGTGTTTTGAGTAGAACCTAGGTTTTTTGAGGTTTTGGACCTCGATTTGAGGTCCGATTTCAAAACAAATTATATATTTGGGTTCGTGGGGAATGGGTGATCGGGTTTTGACCATGTGAGCCCGGGGGCAATTTTTGACTTTTTGGATAAAACTTTGGAAAACTCATTTTCATGCATTAGAATTGATTCATTTAGCATTTATTGACGTAGTTAAGTAACTTGTGGCTAGATACGAGCGAATTGGTGGTGGAATCAAGAGGTAAAGCGATAGTTGAGACTTGAATTGTGTTCGTGGCATCGAGGTAAATATTTGGTCTAACCTAAGCTTGAGGGATTAGGAGTCGAGTCTTATTTGCTATGTGGTATTTGTTGAGTACGACGTATAGACATGATGACGAGTATCTATACGTTGGTGTCAAGCATGCCCGTGAGTTTTATATTGTGATTATTATGACTTCGTTGTATTATTCATGCCTTGGTGACAATTTCTATTGTTTGGCAAAGTTTGTGGAAGTAATTGTGACATTTGAACATTGAGGAGCATTGGCTCAAGTTGTATAATGAAATGTGAAAGTATAAGTGGTAATTGAACCTTTTAGAGCATTGGCTCAAGATGTGAAATGAGTTGTGAAGTAAAAGTGAGAAAGAGAAGAGAATCATTACGTGGTCTCCCTTGCTAGGATATTGTTGCTTTTAATTTTATCTCTTTTGTCGGGATGTTGATACTTCTTTTGATGTTGTTCCCTTGCCGGGACTTGATTGTTGAACTATTATTTCCTTGCCGGGATTCTTATTGTAGTTTCATTTATTTCCTTGCCCTATTGTTTGTGATTGTTGTTTGGATGAGAAAGAGTGTTAAAGCGCGAAGGGTGATGACGTGTATTGTTTTGGTGAGAGAGTGTTAAAGCACGAAGGGTGATGCTGTGTATGATTTGTGAGGAAGAGTGTAAAGCACGAAGGGTGATGTCGTGCCGCACGATGTACAATTCCGTGCCGATTATATTGATTATGTGGTGAGAACGAGAGTAAAAGCATGAAGGGTGATGCCGTGCACATTTTCATTACTTGATTCCTGACTTTTGTTGATATCTGAGATCTGTTGTTCCTTTTTAATTTCCCGTTGTCTTTCTATTCTTAAGAGATAGTTCCCCGCAGTATGTTTCCCCTCCCATACTTGACTGTATATTATTGTTCTTCTTTTACACTGTATATGGTTTAAACTGCATAGGTTCATTTAGTAGTCTGGTCCTAGCCTCGTCACTACTTCGCCGAGATTAGGTTAGGCACTTAGCAGCACATGGGGCCGGTTGTGCTGATAATACACTCTGCACTGTGTGCAGATCCCGGAGCAACAACTTTTGGACCGTAGCTTGGGTGACTGCCTTCAGTCCACACGGAGATCCAATGTAGTCCTGCAGGCGTCCGCAGGCCCTGGCGTCTCCCTCTATCCCTTTATCCTGTTTCATTTACATATTTCCGAAACAGTGTACTATTTTTCTTTCAGACTTTGTTTGTAGTACTCTTAGACCGTCTGTAAAGCTGTGACTCCAGCTCTGGGTAGTCTTGTTAAAACAGTTGTATTTGATATACTCAGTACTTTTATTATTTTTCTTCCACTTGTTATAATTTCCGCTGTCTTTACATTATTGTTCAAAATTGTTAAAGGATTAAAATGGGAAATGTTCAAAAAGTCGGCTTGCCTAGCTCACATTAGTAGGCGCCATCACGACTTCCGAGAGCGGAAAATCCGGGTCGAAACAAGCATCAACCCATTCCTCTGAAACTCTAGATGCTCCAAAAGTTTTGGAGATTCCTCCGAACAAAACCAAAAAATCTAATAAGGGATATGAAGAAGATGATATTCATGAAATTTGTGACAATTTCTCTCGAGAGTATTTTACTTCGTTACCTAACGTCAATCATGAAACAAATTTTCTCTTTGGGGAGAATGAAACTCAGAAAATTTGGCCTTTTCCCTGGCGGTCAATTTGGGGATATGGATTTAGCTCCGAATAAGTTTTTGTTTTATCAATGTCCTGCCTGCATTTGCAACCATTGCCATCAGACCAGAATGCCAGGACGAGACATATCACTTTCTCTTTACAAAAATAAGATACTACACTTTCTCAAATATTATAGAAGATTTATCCTCTTAAACTGTGTTGATTCCGTAATTTCTTATCGACCACCATCTAGACTCTCGATGATGATGAAGGAAGTTTCACTCAGCATATTTATTCAAAATAAACAGGAAAAATGTCCTTACATGCCAACTTACATTTTTTGGAAAACTTATGACTCTTATTTTCGAAAATTAAAATTTTATTCTACATAACTTTTTCGATCTTATAGCAAAACGATTTGAAGAAAATTTAAAAGTAAAATTTTATATATATACATGTCTTTCCCATCAGATGTGGTCGATTAAGAAATTCAACTAGGTAGGCATCCAGCTCTTTCAATTCGATTTAGCACTGTGGCTCAATTATCACATCTGGAAACATCAAATTAGAAAAAAATGAATATAAAAGTAACACCATAAGCAACCTAAAAAACATACTAAGACACTTGTTTAATTAAACTACGAGTCCGGAACTAAAATAGTATAAAATACAAATTGAAAAACCGAAGTAACCTGGGGAAAAAAATAAAGAACCAAAGTACCTATACCCTCATGGCAAAACATCCCATGCTAACGGACATCTAGTCAACGTTGACAGAGTATAGTGCATGATAGGTGTGCGCTATACATGTCTATCAGTGGCGGATATAGGATTTTGAGTTCATGGGTGCTTAACTTTTTTTGACGTAAAATTACTACTAATACATCGTATAAGTATGCAACTATTTAAATATGGAGATAAAAAATTAATGAGAAAACTATAGTACCTATATGAACGACGCCCCAAATATGTGATGAGTAATACAATTTACGGTTCTGGAGGAATCCTTGGTTTTTAAAAGCTCATATTCTTTTCTTTCTTTGCTATGGTGAATTAGATAAAGTAACAAAAGAAAATTAAAAAAAAAAAGTAAAACAAAGTTAGAACCAAAAGAATAAAAGTAGTAGTATTTGATAAACAAAAGTCGTCAGAGAAAACTTAAAGAGCAAAATAGAGACCTGATAATTGGAGCAAAAGAAAGTTAGTGCTTGATAAATGGAGGAAAAAGTCTAGCTAGGATAGTCAGACACTTGTTTAATTAAACTACGAGTCCGGAACTAAAATAGTATAAAATACAAATTGAAAAACCGAAGTAACCTGGGAAAAAAAATAAAGAACCAAAGTACCTATACCCTCATGGCAAAACATCCCATGCTAATGAACATCTAGTCAACATTGACAGAGTATAGTGCATGATAGGTGTGCGCTATACATGTCTACCAGTGGCGGATACAGGATTTTGAGTTCATGGGTGCTTAACTTTTTTTGACATAAAATTACTACTAATACATCGTATAAGTATGCAACTATTTAAATATGGAGATAAAAAAATTAATGAGAAAACTATAGTACCTATATGAACGACGCCCCAAATATGTGATGAGTAATACAATTTACGGTTCCGGAGGAATCCTTGGTTTTTAAAAGCTCATATTCTTTTCTTTCTTTGCTATGGTGAATTAGATAAAGTAACAAAAGAAAGTTAAAAAAAAAAGGTAAAACAAAGTTAGAACCAAAAGAATAAAAGTAGTAGTATTTGATAAACAAAAGTCGCCAGAGAAAACTTAAAGAGCAAAATAGAGACCTGATAATTGGAGCAAAAGAAAGTTAGTGCTTGATAAATGGAGGAAAAAGTCTAGCTAGGAGCGTGAGATTCGATCTCTCGACCATAGGCTTTTAGAGCCCTTCAACACCCATCATAACCAAAGCACCCACCAAGTCTTTTGTTATTTGGGTGCTTGCTATTTTATTATATCCCTTTTATTAAATTCTCTATATAATTATACGTGTTTGGGATCGAGGTTAATGGGTGCTCGAGCACCCAATTTTTATATGTAGATCCGCCCCTGCTAATGGACATCTAGTCAACGTTGACAGAGTATAGTGCATGATAGGTGTGCGCTATACATGTCTACCCTTATAATACCGCAGGTAGTGAGTCCGTGATCTATTTTCTGTAACTTCTATCCCGTTTTCTTTCTTCTTTAACTTCATCTTAGATTAGTTATGTCTCATACTTCATAAAGTTCAATGCATTATAGAACGCCATATTTGCCACTTTGGATATTACTGTAAGGTAAGAACTCGACCAAAGATTTTGGGGTTGCAAACTTTCAAAAGTGAGTAGTTTTTGTCAATTAATATTTATATAGGACATGAGATTTTACTCACCCATCGATAATTACTTGTTGCATGGTGTAGAACAAAGGGGCTTGCTATTATTTTAGGTGGCATCATGAGCCAATGATTAACCAAGACTCCCCTATGAGAAGTCTCTCGGTTGACGTTGATACCTTGACTTCACAAAACAATATGAAGTTGGAACAACAGTTTAAGCGCAAAAAAACCCAAGAGGACAAGGATTTTCTTAGAACTTTATTGAAATAAGAGAACACCTAAAAGATAGGCTGATCGAAATTGAACATGAGATAAATCATCCGAAAAAAAAAAATTAAATAAAGATGAAAATCAGAGGGATCGACTAAATTTAAAAGTTAAGATATTACTTTGTGAAGTATTAGACAAATGTTGTGTTATTTCATGGTTGTTTTGATAGGCTTGTTTAAAGTGGCTTGTGGAAGCAAAAACCGTTGTTTATCTTAGTCGTCATTTCATTATCTCTCTTACTGTTTGTTCTTATCATTACACTTGTTATCTCTCTTGTCATCATACTTGCTACTCTAATTTTCATCTTATTTTCTATATCCCTCGATATTTTCTTGTTATTTGACTGTACAAATTTATATATCAGTGTTTCGTCTTAGCTTCGTCATTACCTCATCAATGTTAAGTTTGACACTTATGGAGTACATTGGCTCGGTTATACTCATACTATACTTCTACACTTCTTGTGCAGATCCTATTGTTGGTCCCAGCGGCGCTTATAGAGGTGTTTGCTCGGATTATTCAGAAGACCTGAGGTAGTGCTGCACGCCTTCGCAGGCCCTGGAGTCCCCTTCCTATCCTTTATCTACTTTTTATTATACTAGCCAATAATGTATTTTCTTGCGGATCTTGTATTTAGTGCTATTAGTAGCTCATGTATTTGTGATATCAAATATTGGGGAGAGGATTAACAGCGTTGGGTTGTAGCCTTATTATATATCTATGATTTTTTGCTCTTTTTCTTTATTATGTTGTTTTTATCTGTTAAACTTACTTTTCTTATTGTTGATATGTGTTGGCTTTCATATCAAGCGGTGTTAGGCGCCATCACGATCTCTTAATTGGTATTTTGGGTCGTGACAAGTTGGTATCAGAGCACTAGGTTACGTAGATCTCACGTGTCATGATCAAGCTTGGTAGAGTCTCGAGGATCGGTGCACAAACGTCTATACTTATCGTTGAAAGGCTATAAGGCTTTTATAAAACTTTGCTTTCTTTCTTTCTCTATCGTTTGACTTTGATCTATCCTAAAGAATCTTTCTTCTCTTATTGTCTCACATATGGTGAGGACACGTACATTAGCTATAGCTGAGTAGAAGTCGGAGCCCCAAGATGTAAACACTACCAGGGGTAGAAGATGGGGAAGGGGCACAAGCAGAGCTCAGACTAAGGCACATGCAGCGGTACCTACATTCTATCCTCATCTTGCTCCAGATGGTGAGATTTTAGTTCAGGTCAAGTCGGTTAGACCATCACAGATCTCGGAGGGGTTTATTGCTAGCCTAGTTCTTCAGGATGCCTTAGTCTGCATAGTTGACCTTATAGAGAGTATGGTTTAGGAAGGTGTAATTCCTATGGCACCAACCACTTATCAGGTGGGGGAGGAGCTCAAACAGCCGCTACTTGCACCCCATAATAGATGGCTCATGGTTATCAAAACTGGGAGTGCTACCAATGGGGATGGTTCAGCCTATTATTGCTGTGCAGCCTGAGGTTAGGCCCACAATATCAGTTGATGAGTTGAAGAGGCTAGATAGGTTCAAGAAGTTGTCTCCTCCTCACTCTAGTGGTACGCCTTCATAGGACGCCCTGGAGTTCTTGGACTGTTGCCATAAGATTTTGTGCAAATTAGGACTAGTTGAGTCCAATAGAGTTGACTTCACCATCATTCAGATGCATGGTTCAACCAAGAGGTGTTGGCATGTTTATGAGCTTTTCATACCAACAAGATCACCTTCTCTTACTTGGGCTCAATTTTCACAGTGTTCTTGGAGAAGTTCATTCTACTCACTCGGAGAGATGAGCTGCACAACCAGTTTGAGCGTCTTCACCAGGGTGGTATGATATTACCTAGTATGAGACTAAATTTGTTGATTGTCTCGTCTTGCAGCTATCTTGATCCCTACCAAGAGGGAGAAGGTGTGGAGGTTCATAAAGGGTCTTATCTATGGTATTAAACTGTAACGACCCGATCGGTCGTTTTTAGCATTTTCACTTCGCTTGCCAGTTCTCGGGCATGACTATCCACGTATGGTGTATTATGACTCATGTAAATCGTCGGTTTTGGTTTTCAGAACAATCAAAATAGATATGAAAGAATGGTTTTCAGCTAGAAGATTTAAACTTGAAAGGTTTGACCAAGTTTTGACTTCTTAGTATTTAATATCGGATTTGAATTTTTATGATTTGATTAGCTCCGTTGGGTGATTTTGGACTTAGGAGCGTGTTCAGAATGTATTTTGGAGGTCTGTGGTAAATTTAGGCATGAAATGGCTAAAAACAAAAATTTAAGTTTGGAAGTTTGACCGAGGGTTTGACCTTTTGATATCGGGATCAAAATCCGATTCTGAAAATTGGAATAGCTCTATTATATCAATTATGACTTGTGTGCAAAATTTGGGGTCAATCGGACTTGATTTGATAGGTTTCAACGTTGTTTGTGGAATTTGAAAGTTCCTAAGTTCTTAAGCTTGAATCCGATATTAATTTGATGTTTTAATGTTATTTTGAGTGATTCGAAGGCTCGACTAAGTGTTAATGATGTTATGGGAGGTGTTGGTATGTTTGGGTTGAGGTCCGAGGGCCTCGGGTGTGCTTCGGGTAAGTTTTGAGCAAGTCCGGGCATTACCGGAACTCAGGCATTGGTTCTGGTGCTTAAATTTACAGCTAGGGTGGATGTTTTACCGCTGAGGGCGGTGGTTTTACTGCAGTCGCGGAAAATGGTCCGCGGTCCGCGGTCAAGAAGAATCCGCAGGTCATTGATCCAACTTCCGAAGCCTGTATCTTTTGATCTACAAGGAATTTTGAGATGATTCAAAAATGATAGTTGTAGCCCTTCGTGTCTAGTTTCCAGAAAGATAATGAAATTATAATTTGGACATCTGTAGAGAAATTTATGGCCAAAATACTAAGGCCAGTATGTGCAGCCACCAGAAGTGCGGTCAGCGGTGGTTTTTCCGCGGTCAGCGGTAATTTTTCGCGGGCGGCGGTGATGGGAATCCTAGAGGTGCACTATAAATACGAGATTTGGGGTTTTATTTCATATTTTGACCTAGAGAGCTCGGGCTTTGGCGATTTTTCGAGGGATTTTCAAGAAAACCATCAGGGTAAGTGATTCTAACTCAATTTTGGCTAAAGTACATGATTATAACGTTGGATTCATCATTTGAGTAGAGATTTGGGATGAAAATTTTGGAAAAATTGTGGAACTTCATATGTTTATCCTTTCTTTTCTAGAGGGGCGGTTTTTATGTGTTTATTTTTTCTAGCTGCCTGTCATTTACTTGTTTAATTGTTAAAAAGGTATTTTAAAGAAGCTTAAACTGAACTAAGGTATTTTTATGAGATTTCACTATTTTATTGCACTTTACTGGTTTTACTCTGCTTCTTTATAACATGTTGTTGTGTTTTTATGTGCTTTCTTATCACTCAGTCTTCATTTATTGTTATTACTTACTGAGTTGGAGTACTCACTTTACTCCCTGAACCCTATGTGCAGATTCAGGCGCTTGAGGTCCTACTAGCGAGGGTTGATATAGCTTCCAGCAGATTTTCGGAGTCCTCTAGGTAGCTGCTCGGCGTTCGCATCCCAGTGTTTCTCCCTCTTATCATTATTTCTTTCCCTTGTACTGGATTTTGTAATAGACTGTGTAGTCCCTTTTTCGTATTCCTAGACTTATGTTAGGTGTTCATGACTGGTGACACTCCGATGTCGGGCTGTGTTTGGTTTTCCGCAGTTGTTATATTTCACTTTATTATGGAATTTATCATGTTTAATGACTTAATTATGAATTATTATCTGTTAATTTAATTGGGTGTTGTGTCGGCTGGCCTTATCTTCATGAGAGGCGCCATCACGATGGGGTTTGGGTTTAGGGTTGTGACAAGTTGGTATAAGAGCCTAGGTTACATAGGTCTCACGAGTCATGAGCAGTTTTTGTAGAGTCTCACGGATCGGTACGGAGACATCTGTACTTATCTTTGAGATGCTATAGAACCTTTAGAAAAATTCCACATTCTTAAATTCTTATCGTGCGTCATTGATTCAGCTTGAAATATAACTCTTGAAATTCCTTCCACGTGTTTGTATGCGCATATGAGCGCTCGGTATCAGCTATGCATCGACGGCTTGTGATTCCCTGGATGAGGTGTGAGATATGTTTCTGTGTGTTGATTGTTGGTCAGCCTGGAAGACTTGAGGCCGGGTTTTGTCTATGGCTTGAGCATTGAGCTGCTGATTGTGTGAGCACATGTTTTTGAACTTATATGTCCGGTAGTGTCCCTATTAGTGGAGTTTGTGGCCGGATGGCTATGTGATGAGTATGATTTGATTGTGAGATGTGTTCAGATTGTTCGAATGTGGCAAGAAGGGTCTGCTTGGGGGTAGTAAGAACTATCCGGTGCTTGATTCCATCGTGATTTGATGTATAGCCTGAGTTGTAGGCGTGTTGAAGGACCTTTTCATGTTGCCTAGTTGGGAAGTGAAGTATATTTCACGTTGGGATATGAGTTCAAACTCAGGAAGATTAAGTGACTGCGTAATGTTTATGACGATGGAAGGGTATAAAGAGATGTTAGTTTGAGGCGAAGCAGGTGGTTTATCTCCTACGGAGTGTTCTGATGTTTGTGCGATCCTTATGTTGTTGTTAGAAGATCTCCTTTACCAGTGAAATATATATATATATTGTGTTACAATTTGATTTGGGTTGCTTAAGAGAGTGGGCTTGACTAATACGAGGACGAATGCGAGATTTGCAGAAGATTTGAAGTACTAGATGGTCTGTGTTGCACGAGCTTATGAAGGATTGAGTTTAATCTCACTATGGTATTATGGCAATAATAGAGTATATGTACTATACGTTATTGTGTGTCTTGACCTGTGGCTTTGAGCCAAGTGGGGGAGTCTGCTATTAATAAGTTGATTGCGCGGCTAAGTATCTTATTAGTTTCACTTTGAGGTATACCGGCGAATCAGTTGTGGCTTACAAAGGTTGAGATCGAGGATGACTCGAGTAAAGAAAGATTTTGGATAAGGGATTGTGTTATGCTTTATGGGTATATGAGAAACATTGGATGATTTAATTGTGGTTTGTAAGGATGTGACGCCGGCGGCTTAGAAGAATGGGTTACTTCCTTGGGTGTTGGAGTGCTAATGGGGCACAGGTCATTCGGCCCGTTTGATCGGTCTAATTGTGGTTTGAGTAGAGTGGATGACTCTCGAGACTGGTTCTAGTGGGCTCAAGATTTTACATGTAATAATTTGAGGTTTTCAGGTTGTATATTTGGCTAGAAATTGAGGTTTGCATTGGAGGGTGCCAAGACTTGTGGCATTTCTATATCAATTATGGGATTCTAAATATCAGTATCCAGAAGGTGAAGGTAATGGCTTTAGATTCGCAGGAAGTCTCTTCAGGGTAGGTATTTTGAATGTGGTGCTTTTGGAAATATTTAAGGGAGTATTCAGCGGCTTATGAGTCTTAGACGGTATAGTTTTATGCTTGGGTCTCGTGTGGTGAGTCTGGGTCGAGGATTGTGGTGTTATAGCGAGAAGAAGTATCAAGTTGAAGGTGAATCAGAAGGAACTTGGATAGATGGGATAGCTGGGTAGTAGGCCGGATCAGCATGATAAGGATATGATTAGTTCTTTGGGTGCTTACAAGGTAATGTGTTTTTACAGGTGTTTCACGGCAATGCTCTTGGGTTATAGTGGACTGCGCAACTTGGTTGAGATAGAAGGATTCAATCCTGACGGTTTAGTTTTGTGCTATGGAATTCGGAGAATTATTGATGGTTTCTACCATGGTTAGAGATGTATATTTTCTACAAGCGTGAGTAGCATGGGATGTATAGTGATTTTCTTCTAGATGTAATCAATGGAAAGTTCTTGGCTAGTTGAGTACGTAGTTTCTTGTGGCTCAGAGTGGATTATGAAGTTCTCATATTTATCATGGGATGGAATGGTATATACAGTATGTTGTGAAGGGTTGAGATTTGCATGTGTAAGGTCACGGTTCAGTTTTGAAAGGAAGGTCACAAATTCTTAGGCAGCATGGGTAGTTTTAGATGACTAGGTAAATGATATCACTGACTGGTATGGCCTGATGCGAGCATGCATTTTTAGAAAAGGGCAAGTGTTTGAGTTAAGGATACTTCCTTGGTATTGCGACACTCTCTTGTTGGATCGACCACTGATATTCGAGTTTGCTTGATGGCGCAGAAGAATTTTTAGAGGATCTCTCGTGAAGTGATTGGGTATTAGAGATGTGTTGTATATTCGGGCGATGGAGTTAAGATCAGATATGGTGATTCTTGTGCTGTATGGATTTGGAGACTAGGGGTTCTCATAGACAGGTTAGGTCGTGGTTGTAGACCGCGTATATCGGTCTTGTGAGGTAACTATTTGAGGTTTGGAGACCTGAGCGGGTCCTTTGTTGCTTGGTATGTTACATTTTGGATGTGATATTAGGTATAGACTGGTTGTCACAGTGTTGTGTTATTCTGTATTGTTGCGCTAAGGTGGAGACATTGGCTATGCCGAGAATGCCACAGATTGAGTGGCGAGGTTCGACGGATTATGTTCCCAGTAGGGTGGTGTCATTTTGAATACCTAACGGATGGCTGGGAAGGGTTGTCTTTCTTATTTGGCCTTCGTGGTGGATGTCAGTGCAGAGACTCCTATCGTTGTTCAGTTCCGGTGGTGACGGATTTTCCGGATGTGTTTCCTGCTGCCGGGCATGTCGCTGGATAGGGTTGTTGATTTCGGTATTAATTTTGTGCCAGGCACCGTATCGTATGGCATCGGCAGAGTTAAAGGAGTTGAAAGGGCAGTTTCAGGAACTCTTTGATAATGGTTTCATTGGTAGACCTATATGGATGTGTGTTCTGCATCGAGACCGCTTTGTTGACTTCGAGTTGCTATTGTTGATGGGTGTGTTGATTCGGTTTTTATTGAGCTATTAGTGTTCAGAGGTGATCTATAAGTTACTTTTCCGTATTGTGAGGCGTTATGATTTGTTGGTTATAGGAACATATGGTGTTGTTCTATTGGGGTTTCATAGTGGAATTTGAGCGGGAAAAGTACTGGGTATTGTTCGGAGGATGGCGTATTGGTTATGTCCTTTCGGGTTTGCATAGTGTCGTGTAATTTGCTTCACCGTGGTTATGATGATGTGTGTTTGGTACTCGACATCAATTGCGCGTGGTTGTTGATTTTGAGCATAGTGACTTAAGATGTTTCATATGGACCAGTGTTGATGAGGTCGCACATTGGAGCGAAGTTATGTGGAGGTATGACCTTTAGGGTTAGATTCTTGTGTTCTGGTTCTACGGTGTGTGATGGGTTCTTAGCATCGTGTTGTGGTGGTACAGGTGAGCTTGCGGTACAGCTCTCTCATTTGAGTCATTTTTTTTCATGATTTGAGTACATTTGGATTGTGGCTTATTAGTGCGCGGATTGCACAGGTTGTGTCTTTAGATTGTATTGATGTGTCATGTCACCAGAGTAGTCGTGTTTGATGAGATGAGGTCATTGGACCTATAATGGATACTATCGGATTCGATTCAGCATGTTGGAAGGATAATATTGAAGTTCGACTTAGAAATTTACTATGGTTTTTGCCAAAGGAGAGGGAGCTTCATGAATGGTCGATCTGAGAAATGATTATAATTCTGCGTGTTTCTTTCATCATTGGCATTATATGAAAGTGTGTGAATGAGACTTTAATTGATAAGAGGTTTATTATCGGTATTTGGTTGTTGTGTGCAGCTATCGTGATTGGAAGTTATTGCTACAAGTATTTGAGTTATGCGGTATATAATGTAATTGCATATGAGGCTACAGGTAGAGTTTGTTACAGCTTGTTCGGGCTTATTCATAGTATAGATGTGAGATTCTGATCTTGTGGATGATTTCAGAAATGGAAATGTGGTTCTAAGGTTTATGGACTAGGTTGGATTGCGAAATTTCAGTTACATTGTGTTGTCGGACCTATATGAGATAGGGTGACGTGGGATCACCCCGGGTATGTATAAGGTTCCTCAGTAATTTGATGGTTTCGGAATAACTCTAGGCACGTTTGAGGACGAACGTATGTTTAAGTGAGGACGGATGTAACGACCTGACCGGTCGTTTTTAGCATTTGCACTTTGCTCGCCAGTTCTCAGGCATAACTAGCCCTTTATGATATATTATGACTCATGTAAATCATCGGTTTTGGTTTTCAGGTTAATCGGAATAGATATGGAAGAATGGTTCTCAGCTTGAAGATTTAAATTTGAAAGGTTTGACCAAGTTTTGACTTCTTAGTATTTGATATCGGATTTGAATTTTTATGATTTGATTAGCTCTGTTGGGTGATTTTGGACTTAGGAGCGTGTTCGGAATGTATTTTGGAGGTCCGTGGTAAATTTAGGCTTGAAATGGCTAAAAACGGAAATTTAAGTTTGGAAGTTTGACCGAGGGGTTGACGTTTTGATATCGGGATCAAAACCCGATTCTGAAAATTGGAATAGCTCCATTATGTCGATTATGACTTGTATGCAAAATTTGGGGTCAATCGGACTTGATTTGATAGGTTTCGACGTTGTTTGTGAAATTTGAAAGTTCCTAAGTTCTTAAGCTTGAATCTGAAGTTGATTTAGTGTTTTGATGTTGTTTTGAGTGATTCGAAGGCTCGACTAAGTGTTAATGATGTTATAGGAGGTGTCGGTATGTTTGGGTTGAGGTCCGAGGGTCTCGGGTGTGTTTCGGGTGAGTTTTGAGCGAGTCCGGGCATTACCGGAACTCAGGCATTGGTTCTGGTGCTTAAATTTATAGCTGGGGTGGAAGTTTTACCACTGGGGGCGGTGGTTTTACAACAGTTGCGGAAAATGGTCCGCGGTCATGAAGAATCCGCAGGTCGTTGGTCCAACTTCAGAAGCCTATATCTTTTGATAGACAAAGAATTTTGAGATGATGCAAAAATAAAAGTTGTAGCCCTTCGTGTCTAGTTTCCAGAAAGTTAAAGAAATTATAATTTGAACGTATGTAGAGAAAGTTATGGCCAAAGTACTAAGGCATGTCTGTGCAGCCACCAAAAGTGCGGTTAGCGTTGGTTTTTCCGCGGTCAGCGGTGATGGGAATCCGAGAGGTGCACTATAAATACGAGATTTGGGGTTTTATTTCATATTTTGACCTAGAGAGCTCGGGTTTTGGCAATTTTTCAAGGGATTTTCAAGAAAACCATCGGGGTAAGTGATTCTAACTCAATTTTGACTAAAATACATGATTATAACGTTGGATTCATCATTTGAGTAGAGATTTAGGATGAAAATTTGGGAAAAATTGTGGAACTTCATAAAATGAATATTTGGGGTTTGAAAGCCGATTCGGAGTCGGAATTGAGTGAAACTAGTATGGATAGTCTCGTAATTGAATGTGTTGTCGGATTTTGAGACTTTGGTAGGATTCTAAGAAGTGGGCTCGGGGGCCGGGTTTGAGCAATTTCGGGATTCTTGAGCTAATTTGATTATTTTCGCTTGGGCTTTGTTCCTTTAGCGTATATTGATGATAATATACTGATTTTGGTTAAATTTGGAGCATTCAACGGCCAATTCGAGAGGCAAAGGCATCGCGGGCTAGAGTTTGCACCGGATAGAGGTAAGTAATGATTGTAAATGTCTGTCCTGAGTGTATGAAACCCAGACTTTACATCGTTGTGCTATGTTAAGGTGACAAACACGCTAGATGACGAGTGTGGGGTCGTGCTCCGTTGGGGATTGTGACTTGGTCCATCCCGAATGACTGTTTTATTGCATATTTGGTTGAAAGTTATTTGCTATCATCATGTTTGGGCTGAATGCCATATTTGGGCCTCGTGCTAACTGTTTTGGACCCTTAGGAGATCTTTACTACTATTCCTCACTGTTTTGACTTTATACTTATACTCAGTCATGCTATATTCTACTGTTTTCATAACTCAACAATGTTTACTCTATTTTAACACATTAAATGATATTTTATATGATATTTTGGGCTGAGTTCTGACTGAGTAAGGCCGAGGGCCTGTGTTATGAGGATACTTTCGGGTCGGGCTGCACGCCGCAATAGT
This sequence comes from Nicotiana sylvestris, assembly GCF_000393655.2. Taxonomy (NCBI): domain Eukaryota; kingdom Viridiplantae; phylum Streptophyta; class Magnoliopsida; order Solanales; family Solanaceae; genus Nicotiana; species Nicotiana sylvestris. The sequence goes on along the minus strand of NC_091064.1, from coordinate 118,648,446 downwards.
GATATACTGATTTATGATATGAGGCCAAGGGCCTGAGATTGTACGCCACAAGGTGGCTTGATATGAGGCCGAGAGCCTATTGGTTATGCCACAAGATGGCTTGATATTGCGCTTAGGCCGTAAGGGGCCCCTCCCAGAGTCTGTACACCCCCAGTGAGCGCGGGTACCCATTGTGATATGAGATATAGCTCGAGGGGCTGGTGTTGTTCTATGTTGTTGCCCGAGGGGCGGTTTTTATGTGGTTATCTTTTCTAGCTACCTGTCATTTACTTGTTTAACTGTTAAAAAGGTATTTTAAAGAAGCTTAAACTGAACTAAGGTGTTTTTATGTGATTTCACTGTTTATTGCACTTTATTGGTTTTACTTTACTTCTTTATAGCATGTTGTTGTGTTTTTATATGCTTTCTTATCACTCAGTCTTCATTTATTGTTATTACTCACTGAGTTGGAGTACTCACTTTACTCCCGACACCCTGTGTGCAGATTTAGGCGCTTGAGGTCGTGCTAGCGAGGGTTGATAGCTTCCAGCACATTTTCAGAGTCCTCTAAGTAGCTGCTCGACGTTCGCAGCCTAGTGTTTCTCCCTCTTATCATTATTTCTTTCCCTTGTACTGGATTTTGTAATAGACCATGTAATCCCTTTTTCGTATTCCTAGACTTATGTTAGATGTTCATGACTGGTGACACCCCGATGTCGGGTTGTGTTTGGTTTTCTGCAGTTGTTATATTTCACTCTATTATGGAATTTATCATGTTTAATGACTTAATTATGAATTATTATCTGTTAATTTAATTGGGTGTTGTATCGGCTGGCCTTATCTTCACGAGAGGCGCCATCACGACCGGGTCTGGGTTTAGGATCGTGACATAAACTTCAGATAACTAGAGTGGCCAAGACTGAGACTCCTTTCACTCAGGTGGTTGAGATTTCTACGAGGATTGAACAGATTCGTGGCAAGGGGAGAGGGGCAACATATAAGAAGAGGCATTCTTCATTTTGGCGAGCTTAGTGGTTCATCGTATGGAGGCAGGGTTTTTTTTTGTAGAAGTCATGCTATTCGACTAGTACTGTTAGCACTCCAGGTTTCACATGGTACATTAGGTATATATGGTGCTTATGGACCTTGTTCTAAGCAATCAGCATTCAGTGCACCTCTAGCTCTCATCAGTGCACCTCCGGTAATGACTTTCTATGGTGGTCATTCTAGTCATCAAGGACAACTTCTAACTCAGCAGCCACATCTTCAGGCAAGTTATTATGAGTATGGTGAAACGAGTCAAATAAAGAGGTGTTCCCCTAGGTTGTAGAGCAATATGCCACAACAAGTTACTCGTGCCATGATTTCGGCACCAAATGCTACATCTCCCGCTCAACCAGCTAGAGGTGGGGGTCATATAGCTAGGGGTGGAGGCCAGCCAACTAGAGATAGAGGTCATCCAGGTAGAGGTCTTCATAGAGGTGGAGGACAGACTGGTGGGGTTCATCCCTATTATTATGCATTCCTGTGTAGCCCTGAGGCATAATCGTTTAATGCAGTCATTACAGATATTATCTCAGTCTGTCATAGAGATGCTTCGGTGCTGTTTGATCCAGGTTCTACATATTCTTATATGTCTTCATAGTTTGCATCACACTTGAGTATGCCTCATGATTCTCTTCATATTCTTGTTTCTATTTCTAAATCGATTGGGGATTCTATAGTAGTTGATTGGGTATACTAGTCTTGTGTTGTTACTATCAATAGATTTGATACTATAATTTATCTTTTGTTATTAAGTATGGTGGATTTTGAGGTTACTCGTGGTATATATTGGTTATCCCTATATTATGCTATCTTGTATTATCACGTCAAGATTGTGACCTTAGCTATGCAAGGGTTGCTGAGATTAGAGTGAAGAGGGATCCTTGGCCATTCTATTAGTAGAATGATTTCATTTTTGAAGGCTCGACGTATGATTGAGAAGGGATGTTTAGCATATTTTTTTACATTCGAGATTCTAGTGCGGAGGTTCCTTCTATGGATTCAGTACCCATTGTGAGAGAGTTTTCAAAGGTGTTTCCTGCAGATTTACTAGGCATGTCGTCCGATAGAGACATTGACTTTTGCATTGATTTGGTTCTGGGCATCTAGCCTATTTCTATTATGCCATACCGTATGACTCTCGCTGAGTTGAAGGAATTGAAGCAGCAATTGCAAGATTTGCTTGATAAATAATTCATTTAGACTGAGTGTTTTACCTTAGGGTGTGTCGATGTTATTTGTGAAGAAGAAGGATGGTTCTACGAGAATGTGAATTGATTATCGGCAATTGAACAAGGTTAACAACAAGAACAAGTATCCATTGCCTAGGATTGATGATTTATTTCATCAGATTCAGTGTGCCAAGGAATTTTCCAAGATTGATTTGAGATCAGGATATAACCAGGTGAAGATTAGGGCATCGAATGTCCTAATAAAGCTTTTAGGACTCATTATGGTTACTATGAGTTCTTGGTGATGCCATTTGGTTTGACTAATGCTCCAACAAATTTCATGGATGATGGGTTTTCAATGTCTTTGCCTTATACTTATTATGTTTTGATGATCTAACAAACTTATTGTTAAGAACCAGATAGAGAACCTGACTCACTTGGTACACAACTCAAATGAACAAAGTTCAGTATGATCTCCAGCAAATGAACTACTATAATGAGGAACACAACAAGGACCTGATCCCTTGGTGTTCTCTGACAGAAGTACAAGTCAACAACAGCTGGAACGCAAATGCAGAAAGTGACTGTCTTCATACTGTACACGCGATAGTGTAGTAGATAGTGCGGTAGTCACTTCTCATTGGGAAGAAGTGTGTATCGGGAATTGACATCACCATTGTGATATCTTTTGTATTATAACAACCTGGCACAAGGCACAAGATATTCACTTGATCATTTAGTGATATTCTCTCAAGCAGAAAAGTGTTCATCCAGCATTGAAGTCACAAGTGTGTCAAGAACAAGAAGGCAACTCCACTAAAGGATCAGTTTCGCAATGAGTCTATGTATATCCGTAGTTGAGTTATAATCTTGTTATTTGTCTTCATTGTAACTCCTATCTTGCTTTCTTAGAAGCTGTGTTTTAGGAAACCCAAAAATCACAAACCCTCTAAGTTTGTGTTGTGACTAGAGTTAGTCATAAGTTAAAGTCTTTGTAACTAGAGAGTGACATTACAAAGTTAGTTAAGTTGAAGTTGTGGTAAGAGTATCACAAGTTAGTTAAGTTGAAGTCTTTGTAATAGAGTCATTACAAAATGGCTTGTAATAGTGAGATTACAAGTTAGTGAAGTTGAAAGCCTACAAGTGTAGGTCATGGTTTTTGCCCCCTTAAGTGAGATTTTTCCACGTAAATATCCCGTGTCTCTTTTACTTACTGCTTCATAAGTGTTCTTAGTAGAAACTCATAGAGGATTAGGTGCTCTATAGTTTGGTAGACTCATATAAGTTATCAATTGGTATCAGAGCAGGTTCTTTCTAAAATGTTAACACCTAGAAAGGATCTCAATGGCTGCTCCACCCAACTTTTAGGAAGGACAATCAACCTACAGACCTCCTAGATTCAATGGTCAGTACTACGGCTGGTGGAAGACTCGTATGCATAATTTTATAATGGCCGAAGATTCAGAACTATGGGACATCATCTGTGATGGTCCACATATTCCTATGAAGAAGCTTGGAGAAACTGGACTAACGATGCCTAAAGACAGAAAGGAGTACAATGATATTGACAAAAAAGCTGTAGAAAAGAACTATCGCGCCAAGAAAATCTTGGTATGTGGTATAGGACCTGATGAGTACAACAGAGTCTCAGCTTGTGATTCTGCCAAAGAAATATGGGAAGCATTGCAAACCGCACATGAAGGAACTACTCAGGTTAAATAGTCCAAGATCGACATGCTCACCACTGAGTATGAGCTCTTCAGGATGAAGGATGATGAGTCTATACAGGATATGTACACTAGATTCACATCCATCATAAATGAGCTTCATTCACTTGGAGATGTTATTCCCAGAAACAAGCTTGTAAGGAAAATTCTTAGTGTTCTACCTGGCTCTTAGGAAAGTAAGGTAAATGCCATTACTGAAGCTAAAGAACTACAAAATCTAACCATGAATGAGCTGATTGGTAATCTGAAGACATACGAGATGAAAAGAAAGAAAGATAGTGAAAGGAGAGAGCCAAAGAAGGAAAATAACCTGGTACTCAGGGCTGAAAACAGTGACTCAAGTGAAGAAGATTGTGATATGGCCTATCTTACTAAAAGGTTTCAAAAGATGGTTTGAAGGAATTGTGGTATACCAAAGATGGGTAGTTCAAGTAAGGCAAGGAACAATGATCATTGTCACAGATGCGGAAAGCCAGGGCATTTCATCAAAGACTGTCCACTTCTAAAACAGGAGCAATACAAAACAAACCTTGACAAATCAGCAAAAAGTAACCCGGTTCCAAACAAACGATTCAATCGAAAAAGTGCAGTTGACAATATTGTGAAGCAAGCTCTTGCTGCTTGGGGAGACTCCTCTAGTGAATCAGAAAGGGAACCAGATGTAGAAAACAACTCCATAATGGCAATAGAAACTGAAGCAACGAAATATGACTCACTGTTCGTGCTAATGGCTCAGTCTGACGATAATGAAGAGGATGAAAATGATGAGGTAAATTTCAGGGATGTTCAGAGAAATCTGAAATCCTACTCTTCTAAGAAGTTAAGGTCATTAGCAAATGTTCTAATTGATGCATAATATAGCCTTGATAATGATAAGGAGATCCTGACCATAGAAGTAGCAAAAGCTGAACAAACTAGAGATGATTTGGTGGTCTATGTAGTGGACCTAAATGAGACCATAGCTAATCTTGAAAAGGAAAAGGAAATTTTGAATGAAAAAATAAATAGTGTAGAAAATGAGATAGATGACCTTATGGTAGTGGTAGTTGATTTGAAGGAAACCATAGAAGGTCTTAGCAATGAGAAACACACTCTAGAAGAGAAAATTTAAGCTACTGAGCAAGAGAGGGATGACTTTTTTGGTAATAATCACTGACCTAGAGGAAACCATTGAGGGACTCAATTGAGAACATAGGACTGTGAGTCTTGGGAAAGGGAAGGAAGTAGCTAGTGAGACACACATCAAGCTTGAGAAGGAATTAAATGATGTGAAAACTAGTCTATGTGGTGAACTTGAGAAAAATAGGCAACTTCAAGCTGAGTTGAAGAAAGTAAAAATTGATCTTGAGAAATCTCTGAAGTGGACCTGGTCCTCAGATGCTGTCACTACCATGTACTTCAACAATAGTGGAAACAGGTAAGGAATCGGGTGCCAAAAGGAAAAAAACTCCCTACAACCCTCACAACAAGTACGTCACTGTTCCTGATAACTGGTTGTGTACCTACTGTGGGAATAATGGGCACTTCAAAGAAACCTGCCAGGCCAAGGTTCAATCTATTTAGAAAAATAAAGTGTTTATTGAAAATTTACTACTAAAGAGGGATCAGGTACTGCTCGCAAGAAACGAATATTGCCTACATGGACTAAAAAAGCCCTCATCCATCCCTTTTCTCATAACAAGGGACCCAAACTAGTTTGGGTTCCTAAATCTAACACATGATTTATATGTGTAGGGAACTGTGAGAAGAAGTAGACTGCAATGGTTCATGAATAGTGGATGCTGAAAACACCATGGACTATCTCTCACTGAAAGCCCTGCAGAAAAGAGAATGTATCTTGCATATGTATAAAAAAAAGGAAAAGGAAAGGGGGTACATTCTTAGTGTTGAAAAGATGGAAAGTCTGTGTCACACTCAATTGAGAACGTGTGCCATGAGAGCTACTTGAAGTACAGTCTCTTGAGTGTGTCTCAAATTTGTGTTAAAGGAAGCAAAGTGGAGTTCTTATAAAAAATACACACCATTACCAATCTGGTAACCCGTGAAGTGGTCGTAGTCGCCAAAAGAACAAGAACATATACTTCGCTAACCTTAAATCCCTACATACTGGTAATATGAGCTGCTTAAAGGCTATTGACAATGATGCTAAATCTTAGCATAAAGGATTGGAACACTCAAGGTTCTCACTTCTAAATGAACTGACTCAGAAGAACCTGGTTCATGGGCTACAAAATTCAAGATCCACCTGGACACTGCTTGTTAGAGGAAAGGAAGAGATTTTTGAAGTATGTGCGACACTTGAAAGATCCAAGTGGAGACGGAACTGAAGGAAGCACGTATCAGATCTGACCACAGGATAGAATATGTCAATGCCAAGATTTGATGAGTCTGGTAATTGAAATAGGATCACTCACAATTTCTCAGCACCAAGGACTCCACAACAAAATGGTGTTGTTGAAATGAAGAACAGAACTCTGGAAGAAATGGACAATGCTCATCAATAGAGGAATTGCCAAGGAATTCTGGGAAGAAACAACAGACATTGCTTACTACTTGGCGAACAGGTATATGATCAAGCCCTCCTAAAATCCCCAAGAGATGCTCAACGAAAGACAATCAAAGATAACTCTTCTAAGAATCTTTGGATGCAAATGCTATGATCTCAACAACAGAAAGGACCAGCTTGGGAAGTCTAATACAAAAAAAAATGGTGAAGAAATCCCTATGAGATATTCCCCTTAAAGCAAAAGTCTACAAAGTCTGCAACAAAAGAGCACGATGTGTGGAAGAAAGTGGTCATGAGCTATTCAACTAGACTCCTTCTTCTAACAAGTAAGGAAACAGTAACGATCAAGATAATGAACTACTTTCTATCCCTGGGAAATATCTGATGTTTCAAATGAGAAAGCTGATATGATGAGTCAGATGAAGGAGATAGGTGAAGACAATGCAACATCCTCTTCCACTTCTTAAGAGGAACCTGATACTTCAATTACTACCACTGAAGCTGAAGAAACAGTTGGAGATGCAGTGCAAGGTTCTCCACAAGTAGCAGAACAAGTAGTGCAGGGAAATCTACTTAATTTACCCAGTTCCTCCACTCGTCAAACTTCAATCCCCATTTGGAAACACAAAAGCTCCCATCCACCCGATAACATAATCACCCCTCTTGATTCCGGATTCACAGATAGTACCCAAAATCAAATCCCAGGGAATCTCACTTGAAGGCTGCCAAAATAATTTTGAGATACCTTAAGGAAACACAAGACCCGGTCCTGTATTACCCTTCAGGTGACAACTTTAAATTTCATTGGGCATGCTAATGCTAACTATGTAAGTTATCTTGTGGACAGGAAAAACACTTTTGGAATGGCCACTTTCTATGATCATGTCTCATGTCTTGGTGCACAAGGAAGCAAACTCAGTGGTCCGTGAAATAGCTGAAGTAGAACATGTAGCTGCAGTATCCTGTTGTGCACAACTCTTATGGATTAAGCAGCAACCGGAGGATTTTAGGGTATTCACTAATTGGGTGCCTCTTCTATATGAAAACATCGGTACACTCAACTTGGCCAAGAATCCAGTTCAACACAAAAATACCAAACACATTAATGTGAGGCATCATTCTCTGAAGGAAAATATGGAGAAAGGGTTGATATGTATGAAGTTCTGCAGCACAGAAGACCAAATTCTAGATATCTTCACCAAAGCCTTGAGTAGGGAACTCTCTGAAAGAAACAAGGTGAAGCTGGGTGTATTGAAGCCAAATTGAGAACCCGATTCTCCATCAGTTGGCTATGAAAATTACCTTCAGGTAAAATGAGCTAAAGTGTTTTTCTAGCCAGGCCTAACTCACATCGATACCATTGCAGGTAAACACACATGAAGATCATAGAAGCTAAAGGTGCAATTATGAATTGCGAAAGAAGATCTGCTAAAATCCTTTTCAAAAACTATTCGGCCATTAGGTTCCTGTACCACAAGTTAGTAGTAATGTGTTATTTTGCATGCTTTCTCAAAAAGGGTTAACAAAATCAATTCAACTGCCACATCATCCAACTTTTCAAAATCTTCATGTCATGTATTGCCTTTCAAATCCCTTCATCCCTTCTGCACGATAATGTTTTCCCACAAACCTACCGCCATTCTCAGGACTGTTCAGAACCCGTTTCTCTCTTTTCTCATTATTAGCCCTTCTTTCCATAAAATTCTTTTTCTCTCTCATAGCAAGTCATGAACCTTTATCTCTTTTGTATCTTTGTGATCCTCTCTTCATCTCTTTTTCACTCAACTTCCCTATCAAATCCTCCTATAATGGCAATCGAACGATCGCTTCCTTCTCCCACCATCAATACCACTCCCACTTCCTTATCATCCTTAAAGTCATCTCCAGAAATTCACTCTTCCACTCCTTCCAATACTACTGCACCCACACCTGTTTCCTTCTCATTTCCTATTGTTTTTCCTTTTCTGTCAAACTCTGTATCCTTTCCATGTATTAAAAGCCCCATGTCTCCTCATTCCTCTGATCTCACAAAAGAACACTCAGAAAGGGTCACCTCTCTAGTGTCATAGGTCTTTGAGGATGATCTTGATCAGTATCTTAAACCCTCTCTCTTGGATTTGGTGGCTCTCACAGAGTCACCAGAAAAGGAAGCATTGCACAATATCATGGTCATCGCGCTGAAAGTCTGTTGAATGAAAGAACCTATCTCATGTATGAGTATCAGGGAGAAGAAACTCTATTCCTAGGCAATGAAAGAACCATGGTACTCTTCGAGTCTCTAATCCATGAAAATGTCCCAGAAAAACCTGTTGGAGGAACTGATTCTCTTCCAGATAAATCCACTCATGAACCTCTTGATTATCCTAAATCCTTAGAATCCTCTCCCAAGTCATACCCTATTAGGTTGCAGCAGAAAGAGGGGTTCGACTCTACATTGCAGAAAAGTAGGAGGAGTGTCAAGACAAGGAGGAAGAGGTTGATGAATAAAGGGAAAGTTGTTACTGAGAAGAGCATTCCAGTAGGTGAGGTTGACAAAGATGCTCTAATAGAACCTAGTTCCTTAGTAAAACAATCTATAAAAGCCAGAAGTCTGTGGATGAAGCTTCCGATGAAGCTATTGAGAAACAAAGTGGAGCATCCGGGAAGGGCAACAATAAGTCTAAAAAGAGTCTAGTTGAGCAAGCTATGTCTAAAGATGATACTGTGGGGCTAGTAAGTTGGAAAGGGAAGTCTGTTGAAGGATCTAGAAAACAAAAACGAAAACCTATAGGGGAACCTGGTTCTTTGAAGACCATGCCTAGTGATAGTGGTCTTTGGTAGGAGAGATTAAGAACTTAGAAAGTCTTGTGGAGTCGTGCATTTGATCTAGCAATTTCAGAGATGGATGGTATGAGGCAAATTCTAGAGATAATGGAATTTCAGTAATGAGAGCACTTGTTTCAGGGGAGTATGCCCTTGGTGTACGAAGATGCAGTACAAAATTTCTATGCATCTCTCTTCACTGTTAAGGGGGATCACATCTGTATGCTAGTAAATAGAGTAGGCATTGTACTTGACGCTTCAGCATTAGGGAAGGTTCTCTAAATTCCATGTGAAGGAATGTCCTCAGTCAAAGGTATCTGTGGTGTCAACTTTAGGAGAGCTATCATGAAAGAGCAAGCTATTCAGCAGGGGGAACATGTGCATAAGAAGGTATTACTTCCTAAGTATCAGCTTCTCTTTGAACTGGTCAATAAGGTGTTCTTACCTCGTTCTGAGAGGAGCTCTATTGCTACAAAATCTGGTCTGGTCTTAATGGAGGCTCTTAATGAGTTTGTCCCAATCAATCTGCCTACAATCATGATAGATCATACGCAAAAGGTGGCAAACTTTAAATGTGGGAATCATGGGCTACCATATGGCTTTCTCCTCACTCAAGTATTTAAATTTTACAAGGTCCCCTTGGGTAATCCCAAAGTCGGCACATGCAAGCAAACCTTATCTAAAATCACTATGGAATAATGTGAGTGTGTAGAAAGGGTTGGTGGAAACATCTCGACCATTTCTCAGCTGATCAATGCTCAAAATGCAGCTTCTGAAGAGATCAGAAGGTTGAGGGCTCAGAATGCCATACTAGAAACTCAGCTCAGTCAAACAGTTAAAGGACCCATTTTCGTTAATGAAGAAGTTTCCTGCCTGACAAAGGAAAATGATAAGCTTCGCACAAAACAGCTTGAAAAATAGTTGTCTGCAAATGCCCGACTGGACCTGGTTCTCAAAACCCTTGCTGCTTCTCTTTCCTAGTCTTTCTCTTCTAGTGACTAGTGTCTTCTGTTATGATGTTTTGTGGCTGCTGTTTCTATTTTTGTTTGCCTTTTTTTGCTGATGGCATGCTGGATTTCACCATTACTGCTCTTGTTTTGCTCAGTCCATTGTTAATATCAATAAAACAACTCCTCTTTTGCTTGTACAATGATGTTTTCTTTTGAATTCTCTTTTCTATCATGTTGTGTGCACATATGTGGCATGAGTTGGTTGTGTTAGACTTCTTTATGCTGTTTGCCTGCTTGTGTATTTTTAATGATGCCAAAAGGGGGAAGATAAATATGTGCATGCATTGTGATATTAGTGAGTAGATGTGGTCAGGGGACAGGGGATTTGATTAAGGGGGAATTAAAAGCAAAAAGTCCGGGGGAACTTGTGAAGTTTTTGGTACCTCATATGGTTATTTCTGCTCTAAACAAATACTATCAATGTCTAAGTTTGTCATCATCAAAAAGGGGAAAATTGATGGGTTTTCAATGTCTTTGCCTTATGCTTCTTATGTTTTGATGATCTAACAAACTTATTGTTAAGACCAGATAGAGAACCTGACTCACTTGGTACACATCTCAAATGAACAAAGTTCAGTATGATCTCTATCAAATGAACTACTACAAAGAGGAACACAACATGGACCTGATCCCTTGGTGTTCTCTGATAGAAGTACAAGTCAACAACAGCTGGAACGCAAATGCAGAAAGTGACTGTCTGCATACAGTACACGCGATAGTGCAACAGATAGTGCGGTAGTCACTTCTCATTGGGAAGAAGGGTGTATCAAGAATTGACATTACCATTGTGATGTCTTTTGTAGTATAACAACCTGGTGTAAGGCACAAGATATTCACTTGAGCATTTAGTGATATTCTATCAAGCAGAAAAGTGTTCATCCAGCATTGAAGTCACAAGTATGTCAAGAACAAGAAGGCAACTCCACTAGAGGATCAGTTTCACAATGAGTCTATGTGTATCTGTAGTTGAGTTGTAATCTTGTTATTTTTTTATTGTAACTCCTATCTTGCTTTCTTAGAAGCTATATTTTAGAAAACCCAAAAATCAAAAACCCTCTAAGTTTGTGTTGTGACTAGAGTTAGTCATAAGTTAAAGTCTTTGTAACTAGACAGTGACAAAGTGGCTTGTGGTAAGAGTATCACAAGTTAGTTAAGTTGACATCTTTGTAATAGAGTCATTACAAAGTGGCTTGTAATAGTGAGATTACAAGTTAGTGAAGTTGAAAGCCTACAAGTGTAGGTCGTGGTTTTTGTCCCCTTGAGTAGGATTTTTCCACGTAAAAATCCCGTGTCTCTTTTACTTACTGCTTTATAAGTGTTCTTAGTAGAAACTCATAGAGTATTAGGTGCTCTATAGTTTGGTGGACTCATATAAGTTATCAATGGATTTGATGAACTGAGTGATTAAGCTTTATTTAGATTCCTTTGCGATTGTATTCATTAGATTTTGAAGGATCGCCACCTTTATGTCAAGTTTTCGAAGTGTGAGTTCTGGTTGGACTTAGGTGTATTCTTGGGTTATTTTGTGTCTTGTTATGGTATCAAGGTTGATCCTAAGAAGATTGAGGCAATTCAAAATTAGCCTAAATCCACTTCAGCTATAGAGTTTTAGAGTTTCTTGGGTTTGGTTGGTGATAACGAGGGATTTTGACGTGTTTCATGCTCCTTCTTGCTTACGCTTTGATTATAAATTCTTACAAAATAGTCCCAAAAGGCTCATAAGTTGTGCTTGATTGCAGGTTTGATCGACAAAGTGACGAAATGTCAAAGATTGGCTCAAAATGAGTGAAACCTGCTCAAGTACCAAAGACAAGGCAAACTAAGGACAAACAGGCCTAGTGCGGCTGCACTACACTTTGTGTGGTCTGCACTAGGGGATTCAAAGAACTAGCAAATCAAGCTTCAAGGTAGTGCGGCCGCAATCGATCTTGCACGGTTCGCACTGAAGGCTCCGCGGCCGCACTACCATTTTGTGCGGTCCGCGAAGGAGAAGATCAGAGAGATGTCTAATGACAACTTCAAACCATGTGGTCTGCGATCATGTTTGTGCGGACCGCGCTAGTTGCCTTTGCGGTCGCGGTCCATTCTGCGTGGTTCGTGGAGCTTGAGTTCAGAGAGCCAAGGCTTCAAGTCCCAGAGCCTAGTGCGGCCGTGGTCCATTTTGTGCGGTCCGCACTGATCCCGCAGGGGCATTTTTGTCCAGTTTTTCTAGCTTAGTATAAATAGAACATTTTTCCATTTTTAGGGTATCAGTTATTTTGAGAACGAAGCTGAGCTCGTGAAAAACTATTGTGTAGCCATTTTTGGCATCTTAACTTAGATTTAACGATAGATTCTCTGTATTTACATTAGCTTTTAATTAATATGTCTTGTTCTTCATCTATTTCTCTATTTTCTTCTTCAAGCATGAGTAGCTAAACCCATTAGCTAGGGTTATGGCTCAACCCTAGTGTGGATAATTGATGGGTGTTGCCATCTAGGGTTAGATTGACTATGGGTGTTTGCTATTTGGGTCAATTTTCTGGTTTAATCTATGAATTGGTGGTTGCAAACACTGGTTTATGCTAAGTTGACTTGGCTCTTGAGAAAGAGAGCCTAAGTCTCCAAAATTGACCCAACAAGGAATTGGGATGGACTCAAAAGAATTGATAGTCCCAATTAAAGGTTTAAACCTCGAGAGAGTAATTACCCGACTTGAACCCTAGTTGTTTGAGCTAATTTGCCTACCCATTTGGTCTTGAGAGAGTTAATTGGGCAAAATCACTCTCTCTAACGAGAGGTGTGAGAGTGGGTAAAATTGTGCAACGGTTATAGCATATTTCCCCAATCATGTCAATCGAACCTTAGAAGCATTTACCCGTCAATTAGCCACCTAGGTGAAAGTCACTACCCTAGTGCCTTTCTACCCATTAGATACAACTCTAGCAATTTTCTCATTAGCATAATTTAGTTCTAATTAGTAGTTGATAATATTAGTTTGTTAAAGAAAAATCAAAAGATGTTTGGAAGTGACATTTGGAACATTTACACGACTCTAGTCTAGACAGATACTCAACTCCCTGAGGAATTTGATCCCGACCCTCATATCGGGTAAAAGCTATTGCGGCCCTCTCTTCCTTGTAGTAGTGCGGAGTTGGCAGCAATTAGTTGGCTACTATCATTGCTTTGTGGAGGGATTTTCATCTATTGCAGCCCAATTGACCAAGTTGACTTAGAATGGTGCTCTTTTCAGATGGTCTAATGAGTTGAGGAGAGCTTTCAGAAGCTCAAGACTACTTTGACTACAAACCCAGTGTGGTGTTGCCTACATGTTCAAGGTCTTATACCGTGTATTGCCAACATATCTCGTCGGTTGGATACCCATAAGAAGAATTATCATGTTCATGATTTGGGGTTGGAAGCTATTTTGCACGCGCTAAATATTTGGAGGAATTACTTGTACGGCGTGTCAAGTGAGGTTTACACTAATCATCAGAGTCTTCAGTATTTGTTCAAGCAAAAGGACTTGAATTTGAGGCAACAGAGGTGGTTGGAGTTATTGAAGGGCTATGATATCACTATATTGTATCATCCGGGCAAGGAAAATATGATTGTTGATGCCTTTAGTAGAAAGGCAGAAAGCATGGGTAGTTTGGCATTTATTCCAGATGAGGAGAGGCCATTGGCAACAGATATTCAGGCTTTGGCTAATAGATTCGTGAGATTGGATATTCCTGAGCCTAGTAGATCTCTTGCTTGTGTGGTGGCACAGTTATATTTGTTGGAGTGCATAAAGGCTCGCCAGTTTTATGATCCTTATTTATTGGTGTTGAAGGACATAGTGCAACAAGGTGGTCTAAAGAAGGTGATGATTGGAGATGATGGTGTCATGCGGCTTCAGGGTCGAATTTGTGTTTCGAATGTTGATGGTTTGAGGGAATTGATTCTTGAGAATGCTCATAGCTCACAGTATTCTATTCATCCATGTGTCACGAAGATGTATCATAACTTAAAGCAGTATTACTGGTGGCAGAAGATGAAGAAGGACATTGTTAGGCATGTTTTACAATGTTTGAATTGCCAATAGGTGAAGTATGAACATCAGAAATAAGGTGGGTTCACTCAAAGGTTGGTGATATTGAAGTAGAAGTGGGAGCACATTACTATAGATTTTGTGGTAGGTGATAACTTATATGAATCCACCAAACTATAGAGTACCTGGTCCCGTATGAGACTGATACGTAGAATGCTGTAAAGGCTGAAAGTAAAGAAAGCAAGAGATTTTTCTACATGGAAAAAACCACGACCTACTTTTGTAGGCTTTTAACTCAACTAACTTGTAATCTACCTATTACAAGCCACTTTGCAATCTCCCTATTGCAAATACTTTAAACTAACTTGTGATACAACCACCACAAGCCACTCTCTAACTCTCCTAGTTACAGAGGATTTTAACTTATGACTATTTCTAGTCACAACATAAACTCTAAAGTTTATGAATTTTGTTTGTTCCTAAAACAGCGCTTCTAAGAAAGCAAACTAGGAATTACAATGTAGAACAATTAACAAGATTACAACTCAACTATGGATATACATAATACTTCATTTAGAAACTGATCCTTAGTGGAGTTGTCTTCTTGTTCTTGACACACCAGTGATTTCAATGCCGGATCGATGCTTTTTCTTCTTGAGAGAATATCACTGAATGCACAAATCCTGGAGTGTCTTGCACCAGGTTGTTTTATCACAAAAGGTATCACAATAGGTAGTGATGTCAACTCGTGGTGTACTTTTCCCAGAGAGAAGTGATTGTTGCACTATCTGCACAGCCACTATTAGACAGTTGTATTCTAGCTGGATGGTGGACTTTGTACTTCTGTCAGAACACACCAACGGACTAGGTCCTCGTTGTGTTCCGCTTCTGTAACAGTTATCAGATGGTCACTTTCTTCTGTCACATTCCAGTTGTGTACTTGACCTATACTTCTGTCAGAGAACCTATAGGGAGCAAGTCCTTGTTGTGTTCCTCTTTATATTGATTGCGTACAGTCACTGACTTCTTTGTGCTGGAGAACCCTAAGAGACCGGGGTACCAGGTCCCTGTGATGTTCCTCTTTGTGATCGTTTAGTTCCTTCCTGTTGCTGACTTGTTCATATGAGATGTATAACCTGTGCGACAAGGTTCTCTATCTGGTTTTTCATAACAAGTTTGTTAGATCATCAAAACATAAGAAGTATAAAGCTAAGACATTGAAAACCCATCAATTTCCCCCTTTTTGATGATGACAAACTTAAGGATGAAAAACATTTGTTTAGATCAGGATTAACAATTAATTAACCAGATGAGCCAGCAGTTCCTCCTTAATCTTAGATCTCCCTCCTTTGATCATCACAGACATAGCACATCACAGCATATCATAGTTCCCCCTTATTTTTCTCAACCCCATCCCCATCTTCTCAGCCCCATCCCCATCTATTATATTTCCCCCTTTTGGCATCATTAAAAAGACCAACTAGTATAACAAAGAGCACACGCAGGTAATAAGCATAAAGAAGTCTAACACAGCTAGCTCATGCCATATATGTGCACACAATCATGACAGAAAAGAGAAACCAGAGGAACACAGTGTTGTACATGGAAGAAAATGGGGAGTTGTTTCATTAATATTTACATTGGACTGAGCAAGTCAGGAGCAGTAATGGTTAAGTTCAACATGCCATCACAAAATAAAAACAAGTAAACACAAGTAAACAACAGCCACAGGAAGTTGGAGCAAAAATAGCTAGATACTAGGGAGAATCCTAGGGAGCACTAAGGGAATGAGGCTTGGAGGAAAAGCCAACAATGGTTTTAAGAACCAGGTCCAGTCTAGCATTTGTGGCCAGTTGTTCTTCAAGTAGTTGAAGCGAAGTCTCTCATTTTCCTTTCTCAGTTTGGCAACCTCCTCATGTACAGAATCAAGTCCCTTAGCTGCTTGGCTAAGCTGAATTTCTAGAATGCCATTTCGAGCCCTCAGCCTTCGTATTTCATCATAGGCTACATTTTGGGCGTTTATCAGCTGAGAAATGGTCGAGATGCTTCCACCAACTTTTTATATACATTCACATTCTTCTAGAGTGGTCTTAGAAAATATTTCCTTGTGTGTGCCCACTCTAGGACTTCCCAAGGGAACCTTATAGAATCTGAACACTTGAGTGAGGAGAAAGCCATAAGGTAACCCATGATTGCCACCCTTAAAATTTGCCACCTTCTGCATGTGATCTATCATGATTGCTGACAGGTTGGTTGGTACAAACTCAACAAGTGCTTCCATCAGGACCAAATCTGACTTTGTGGCAATGGAACGTCTCTTAGAGCAGGGTAGGAGTACTTTATTGACCAGTTCAAAGAGAAGCTAGTACTCAGGAAGCAACACCTTCTTATGGACATGTTCCCCCTATTGAATGGCTTGCTCTTTCATGATGACTCTCCGAAAGTTTATTCCACAGACATCCTTAACTGAGGACACACCTTCACATGGAATTCTGAGAATCTTTCCCAATGTTGAAGCGTTGAGTACAATGTCCACTCCATTTACAAGCGCACAGATGTGGTCCCCTTCAACTGTGAAAAGAGATGCATAGAAGGTTTGTACTGTATCCTCGTACACCAGAGGCATGATCCCTTCAAACAAGGTTCCCATTGTTGAAGTTCCACAATCTCCAGAATTTGTCTCATGCCTTCCATCTTCGAGATTGTTGGATCAAAAGTATGTCCCCACAACACTTTTTGAGTTCTTAATTTTTGTTTCCATAGAACACCATCACAGGTCATGGACCTTGTTGAACCAGGTTCCTTTACAGTAGTTTCCCCTTTTTGTTTGCTAGACCCTTCATCAAACTGTCCTTTACAGCTTGCCATCACCACAGTATTGTTTTTAGACACTGTTAGCTTAGTTTGACTCCATTTAGACTTGTTGTTGTTCTTCATGAATGACCCTTTCAGTTCCTCAACAATTCCCTCAACTATCATGGATTTTTGTACCAAGGAACCAGGTTCCCTAGAAGCATCTATATCTATCTGGTTTACTAACACACTCTTGATGAAATCCTTTGGATTCATTTTCCTCTTTTTCCTTGTCTTGACACTCCTCTTACTTTTCTGCAGTGAAGATTCAAGGCTTTCTTCCTGCAGTGACCTGGTGATGGGAGATTTGGAGGAATACTCTAACAACTTGGAGTGAATAGGAGGTTCAGAAGTGAGTTTGCATGGAAGAGAATCAGGTTCATCAGAAGGCTTTTCTGAGGATATCTCATGAGCTAAGGACTCGAGGAGTGTTGTGGTTCTTACATCTTCTAGGAATGGAATTTCTTCCCCCTGGTATTCAGACGAGAGATATTCTCGTTCATTCATCAATGTCTCAGCAGCTACAGCCATGATGCTATGAGCTGCTTACTTTTCAAGTGACTCCTTGAGAGTCGTTGAGTCCAACATGGAAGAGTTCAGATACTGATCAGGATCATCCTCAGGGGCTTCTGACATTTGAGGATTAAAACTTCCTGTGTGGTCTTTGATGAGATCGTATGATTGACTAGTCATAAGATTCCCAAAATAATGGTAGACAGGATTTATCAAAAAATGGGAAAACGGTAGGAGTAGAGGAGGAATCAAGAGTAGATAAGGTGGTAGAAGACGTGAAACAGTGGTGTTTATGGAATGGTTTCAGAGGTGATAGTGAAGTGGGAGCGGTGTTAATGGTGGAAGAATGAGGTGATTTTTCAATCGCCATTAGATGAAAGCTTGGTAGACGAGCAAAGAGAGAAAGAGAAAGATGAGAAGAGGATCCTAGCTCTACAAAGGGGATGAAGGTTCATGACTTGCCCTGAGAGAGAAAGAAAGTTTTATTGGAGGAAGGGCTTATGATGAGTGAAGAGCGAAACAGGTTCTGAATAATTCTGAAATCGGTGGCAGGTTTGTGGGGAAGTGTTACCGTGTAGAGAGGATGAAAGGATGTGACAAGCAAGACATGACACTCAGATGTTTGAACAATTAGATGATGTAGCAGATGAATTAGTTTTGTAAAAAATTTGTTTGGTGAGGACATGCAGAATTTAAGCACATTACTACTAACCTGAGGTGTAGGAACCTGATGCCAGAATAAATTTTGAATAAGTTTTTAGTAGCTTCTCTCTCTCTTCACCTTTCACACATGTGCCTTTATCTTCTATAATCGACATGCATGTTTACCTGCAACAGTATTGATGTGAGCTAGGCTTGGTCAGAAAAAACTTTAGTTGTCTTTACCTGGTGCTATCTTACATAGCCAACTAATGGAGGATCAGGTTCTTCATTTGGACCTTGTAACTCCATCTTCACATTTGATTGATCCAGAGTTCTCTACTCGAGGCTTTGATGCAGATGTCTAGAATTGTGTCTTCTATTTCTTCAATATGCTCGACCTTCTTCCCTTCTTTTTTGATTTGAAGACCTTCTTCAGTTGTTGATGAAGCCATTTGAGTTATGCTTCATTGTTTCCCAAGGGATGAGGCGTGCATCATAACAAGAGAACCGTTCCAAAAGTGTTTTCCTTTTCCATAGAAAAACCTGCATAGATAACATTTTCATACCCCAACAGGATTAACAAAACTGTCACTTGAGGGGTAACATATGACCAAGTCCTGAGTTCCTCTAAGGTATTTCAACTCCTTTGTGGACACCCTACAAGTAGGATTCCTATGGACTTGCACTTTGGATTCTATTCAGGAGCGAAGAGAGAAAGAAAACATATTTATCTAACTCTCAGAATAAAAGAATGATTGACTTTGATTAAAGAGGGAGATGTGGAGATTAATTTGATTTTCCACACTTTGTGTTCTGCTACTTGTGTCGTGCCATGGGCTGCATCCTTGCTCCTCTCTCAGCTTTAGCGGTAAGAAGTAATGTACCAGGTTCTTTGTGAGACATGGAGAATGATATTGCATTGCATTTTGCCAGTCCCCTTCATCTTACTCATTTTGTCATCGTTTCTTTCTTGGCAAGAGGAAGTGTCTTATTGTAGACCCCATGAGCACCCCCTATCATTCAGTGTGCCCTTTGTTGGAGACATTCTGGACTTGTTTCGTGGATTATATTCCAGAGGAATTCCTTTGCTCATCCCTTTTCATTGAGCTTCCCTGGCTAATCCTTCCTGTTGTCGAGTACATGGTATTCTTGTCTGTTCAGTTCTTTCTTTCAGCAATATCACTCTATTGTGAAGTCCTTGATTGTTGGGAAATTGTGCTTTGATCCCTTCTCCCCCTTCCTTCTTCCTTTTGTGAACTCATGTTTGGGGACACTTGAGCTGACAAACCATGGGCCAGGTCCTGCTGAGTTAATTTATTCGGAGGTGAGAGATTTGCATATACCAATCCTTCGTGCCAAGGTTGCGACTTACCTCATCTCATACCACCAGCTTGTGGGAATTCACACTTAGTTGGAGTGGATGTTCTTGTTTCCTTTGTTAGCTGAGACCATTTGGCGAGTTATCAGATTGGTGACTGCACTCTTTAGGCCATTCACATAGTGCACATTCCCACTTGAGTGCCAAAAGAACTTATCTACCTTTTCATTCACTTGAGAATGTACCCTTTACTTCCTTCTTAAGGATACATTCCCTTCCTGTAGGGATGTCAGTGCGAAGAGATTCATGTTGTTTTTAGCTCCATGCTTTACGTATTCATTGTCCATGATCCATAGCAGTCCGCTTCCTCTCATTGTTCCCTGCTCATGCAAATCAAGGGTTAGATTTAGGAACCCAAACTAGTTTGGGTCCCTTGCTACTATAAAGAGGATGAATGAGGGCTTTCTTAGTCCACGCAGGCAGCATACACTTTTTGCAAGTGGTACCTGGTCCTTTGCTAGTAGTCACTATCTTAGTAAATGCTTTGTTCTTCTGAGCATACTGAACCCTGGCCTGACAATTTTCTTTAAAATGCCCATTGTTTCCACAGTGGGTACAAAGCCAGTTATCAGGTACAGTGACATACTTGCTGTGTGGGTTGTAGGGAGTTTTCTCCCTTTGGAACCCGATGCCCTGCTTGTTCCCACTATTGTTGAGATACATGGCAGTGACTGCATCTGAGGACCATGTCCATTTCAAGGATTTTTCAAGATCATTTCTTACTTTTTCTGGCTCAGCTTGGAGTTGTTGATTTCTCTCGAGTTCATTGCAAAGATTGATTTTTACAACAGTTAACTCCTTTTCGAGCAAGATGTGTGACTCACTGGCTACTTCCTTCCCTTTCCCAAGAGTTACATTCCTATGTTCTCTATTGAGTCCCTCAATGGTTTCCTTTAGATCAGCGCATATTACTAGAATGTCATCTCTTTCCTCCTCAGTGGAGGCAATTTTTTCTTCTAACGAATGTTTCTCATTGCTAAGAACTTCTATTGTTTCTTTTAGATCAACAACTACTACCATCAGATTGTTTCTCTCATTCTCCACACTGGTTATCTTTTCATTTAGGGCCTCCTTCTCTAGTTCAAGATTAGCTATGGTTTCATTTAAGTCTACTACACAGACCACTAGATCATCTCTAGATTGTTCGGCCTCCCCTAGTTCTTCAGTCAAGATCTCCTTATCATTTACAAGAATATAATAAGCATCAATTAGGACATTTGATAAAGACCTTAGTTTTTTAGAGGAATAGGATTTCAGATTTCTCTGAACATCCCTGAAGTTTACCTCATCGTCTTCATCTTCTTTATCATCATCATCTGACTGAGCCATCAGCGCGAACAGTGAATCGTACTTCGTTGTTTCAGTTTCCACTGCCATCATGGAACTATTTTCTGCATCTGATTCCCTTTAGGATTCACTTGAGTAGTCTCCCTAAGCAGCAAGAGCCTACTTAACGATATTGTCTGCAGCACTTTTTTAATTGAATCTTTTCGCTGGAACCAGGTTCCTTCTTCCAGCTTTGTCAGGATTTTGCTTGTACTGCTCCTGTTTTGCGAGAGGGCAGTCTTTGATGAAATGTCCTGGCTTTCCACATCCGTGACAAATATCATTGTTCCTTGTTTTGCTTGAACTGCCCCACTTTGGTATGCCACCATTTCTTCGAACCATTTTTTGAAATCTCTTAGTAAGATACGCCATGTCACTCTCTTCATCACTTAAATCACTCCTTTCAGCCTTAAGCACCAGGTTCTTTTCCTTCTTAGGCTCTCTTCTATCACTATCTTTCTTTCTTTTCATCTCGTATGTTTTCAAATTACCAATCAACTCATCCATGGTCAGAGTCTGTAGATCTTTAGCTTCTGTGATGGAATTTACCTTACTTTCCCAAGACCCAGGTAGAACACTTAGAATTTTCCTTACAAGCTTATTTCTGGAAATGACGTCTCCAAGTGAGTGAAGCTCATTTATGATGAAGGTGAATCTGGTGTGCATATCTTGCATGGACTCATCATCTTGAAGAGCTCATATTCAGTGGTGAGCATGTCGATCTTGGATTATTTGACTTGAGTGGTTCCTTCGTGTGTAGTTTGTAAGGCTTCCCATATCTCCTTGGCAGTATCACAAGCTGATACTCTATTGTACTCATCAGGTTCTATGCCACACATCAAGATTTTTTGTCACGATAGTTCTTTTCTACAGCTTTTTTGTCAGTGTCGCTGTACTCTCTTCTCCCTTTGGGCACCAATAGTCCTGTTTCTTCAAGTTTCTTCATGGGAACATGTGGACCATCACAAATGATGTCCCACAGTTCTGAATCTTCAACCATTATGAAATCATGCATCTGAGTCTTCCACCAGCCGTAGTATTAACCATTGAATTTGGGAGGTCTATAGGTTGATTGTCCTTCTTCAAAGTTTGGTGGAGTAGCCATTTAGGATCTTTTCTAGGTGTTAGCCTGATAGGAGGAACCTGCTCTGAACCAATTGATAGCTTATATGAGTCCACCAAACTATAGAGTACCTGGTCCCGTATGAGACTGATACGTAGAATGCTGTAAAGGCTGAAAGTAAAGATGACAAGAGATTTTTCTACGTGGAAAAATCCCACACAAGGGGATCAAAAAATCACGACCTACTCTTGTAGGCTTTTAACTCAACTAACTTGTAATCTACCTAGGGTCATTGTGAAAGGATTGACCAAATTTGTGCATTTCATTCCGGTGATGACTTGTTATACTTCAGAGAGGTTGGCTTAGATCTACATCAGAGAGATTCTTCTCTTCTATAGTCTGCCCATTTCTATCATATCATATAATGGAACTTAGTTCACTTCGCTTTTTTGGAGAGCTGTTCATCGAGGGTTGGGCACACAAATGGAGCTCAGCAATGCATTTCACCTATAGATGGATGGCCAGTCTGAGCTGACTATCTAGATCCTTGCGGATATTTTGAGGGCCTGTAGTATTGATTTTGAAGGCCAATAGGACCAGTTTCTACCATTGGCAGAGTTTTCCTACAACAACAGCTACCAGTCCAATATTCAAATGGCACCGTATAAGGCTCTATATGGTAGGCAGTGTCGTTATCCTATTGGTTGATTTGATCCTAGCGAGGCTAGTATGTTGGGTACGAACTTGGTTCATGATGCCTTAGATAAGGCAAAGTTGATTCAGGAGTGCCTTCGGGCAACACAGAGCAACCAAAAGATTCATGCGAATAGGAAGGTCCCTAATGTGCCTTACGTGGAGGGTGAGAAGGTACTTTTAAAAGTCTAGCCTATGAAGCGCGTGACGAGATTTGAGAAGAAAGGCAAGTTGAGTCCGAGGTTTATTGGCCTATTTGAGATCTTAGAAAGAGTTGGAGAGGTTTATATAGGCTTGTATTGCCTTCCAGTCTAGCAAGGGTACATTCGATATTTCATGTTTTTATGCTTCAGAAGTATCATAAATACAAGTAATCACATGTAGTGAACTTCAGCATGGTGAAGCTTGATGAAAATATGACTTATGAAGAAGAGCCAGTAGCTTTTGTAGATCGGCATGTTTGAAAGTTGAGATCTAAAGATGTTTCTTTTGTCAAAGTGCTTTGGAAAGTTTAGCCAACCGAGGAGGCTACTTGGGAGTCCGAGTCTGATATGAGTAGTAAATATCAACATCTTTTTGCCAATTCACATACATTTCTATGTCCACTCAAGAACAAACATTTCTTTTAGAGGTGGAGAATGTAACTGTCGACATGTCATTTTGAGTTCTAGCTTCTCATTTTTCCATTTGAGACCTTATATAGCTTTATTTAATGATTTCTGACTTGCGTGCGTGGTACGTTTTATTTTCCGGAAAGTTCAAATGTGATTTTTAAAAGAAAACTTAATTTTTGAACTTTAAAATGGTTAAAGTTGACCGCGATGAATATTATTGGTAAACGATATCGGATCAGTGTTTTGACGATTCCAATAGGTTCATATGATAATTTTGGATTTGTATGTATATTTAGTAGGGGTCGCGAGTGACCCGAGGTCATTTCAACGCTTATTGTGAAAAGTTAAAAATTTGAACTTAGTAACTTTGAAATCTTTGAGTTTTGATGTGTGATTTTTAGTACTTGACATTAATATGATATTTTGAGCTTACGAGCGAGTTCATGTGAGGTTTATATACTTCTATTGATATTTGGAGTGGGACTCGAGGGGCTCGGGTGAGTATCGAATAATTTTTGTCCTTGTTGAGTTAGATGTTATGCTAGTGTTTCGCAGTGCTTTGCAATCATAGAGCATGTCTTGTGATTGCGTAAGAGGATTGGGGTTGGGAGTTGGTTATTCTTCGCGATCCTGTAGCTAGTACCGAGTCTTGTGGCGCTAGAGGAAAATGCTTTCCGCGATCGCGATGGTGATCTAGCAATCACGTAGTAAGAGTTGGGGCCAGGGGACATGTGTTCTTTGTGAATATGACTGTAGGATCGCTAATGCGAAGGCTTCCAAGACTTCTGGGATAGTGGGATCGCGAACACATGAGGCATGCCACGAACGCGAAGAATAAAGTTCGCCCAGGTATAAGTAATACTGAAAATGATTTAGCCACCTTTCACCATTTTTGAGACCTAGAACACAAATTTGGGAGATATTTGAGAGGATTTTCATTCCAACTTTTGAGGTTAGTAATTTTTACCTAGTTTTGACATATTCTCATGAATTTTCATAGATTTTTATCCCCAAATCTAGTACTTTTAAGTATAGAAATTAGAATTTTGGGAAAAACTTATGAGGGCTAATTTTGGGAATTTGAACCTCGATTTAAGGTCCAATCTTGAAGTAAATCACATATTTGGACTCAGGGAGAATGGGTAAATGGGAATTGATCTTAATTTCGAATTTCGGTCATGTGGACCCGGGTTGACTTTTTGTTGACTTTACTAATTATGTTAAAGATCAAACTTTTTTGATAGTGTTGATACCCAATTTTTCCTTATGTATTTCTATACAAAATACTTTCAAAATAGCGTGTACGTGCATATGTAAGCACACCCAACAGTTTTGGTATTTTTAATGATTTTAAAACCTACCTACTGCCTATTTTTACACCACAAAAATGCAATAATTATTCCCAAAATTATCATTTTGGTGAATAACTCATTTCGTTCTCACGTTTATGCCAAAATATAATTAAGGTAATTTTTGCATATTTTACAAATTTATTTGGCATTTTTAAAGCTAAATTGTATGTAATTGCAATTATAGCCTATTTTATGATTTACAATATTTTATAATTATAAAATTACTTCCAGCGTTTTTAATTTAATATTTGTATATTATTTATTAATTTAGTACCTTCAATTGGTTTCAGAAAAAACTTTTACTATTTTTATAAAATAAAATGGGAAAAATGGCTATTTAAAATTTAGCCCCAATTACATTTCAATTACAGCCCAATTTGCATCCCAATTCAACCCAACCCCAGCCCCCAAATCAATTTCAACCCAATTACCTGATCCAATTGCCCAAACCCGCCCGTTTCTTTTTTTAAAAATCTGAGCTGTTGATCATTTTTGATCAACGACCTAGATCTTTTCTTTCCTTTTTAATTCCAAACGACCCCTAAACCCTAACCCATTCTTTTAGAAGCGCCGCCTCTAACTCCTCTCTTCTCTCAAATGCTCTCGAGCTCTCTCAAAACCCTAATCGCTCTCTGCCACCTCCAACCCCAAATCCACTGGAATCCATGGTTATTCTGACCATGGACGACCTATACTCACCCCCTACTACTCTCACATGCTTGATACCTGAAGTTTCAAGGCCATACTTCAAGGGTCTTTGCCCAGACCTTTGTCAATTCGAGGTTTTCAGCCATCTCCGGCCTTGCTCCGGCGTGTCCTAGCCTCCTAAGTCTGATTCCGACCTTATCGACTCCAGATCTGATCTTGTTTCTTCCAAGCCTTTCTCATTTCTAGGGTTCTCAGAAACCCTAGCCTATTCGAGGTTCTCTTTCATTTATTTGTTTAGATTTGTGCTTGATCTGTGCCATATTTGATGTTTTATGAGTTTTCCCCAAATTTCCTTTTCCAAATCTTTTGATTTCAAACTAGGGTTTCTGAATCTGTTTGTAATGTTTTGTTCGATTCATCTGCTTATCATCTCTAAGTTCGACTAGTGTTGAAAACCTAATTTTTGGAGATTTGTTTGAGTTTCTGAGTCTATCTGTTTGATTTACTTTGCTTACACCAGATTAGTATTGAAAACCCTAATTCTTTGGGGTTTTATTTGAGATTCTGAGACTGTTTATTTGTTTCACTTGCTTATCGCCTCTAAACTCTACTAGTTTCGAAAACCCTAGTTCTTTGGGGTCTGTTTGAGTTCTTGAGTTTATTTGTGCAACTCGCCTGTTTGAAATCGCTTTGTCTGATTCCTTTACTTCTGCATCTCATTTTCTTTATGTGACTGTTTTGGTTCTGAGTTCTTGCTACCTGTCAAACTCGACTATGATTTTCACTCAACTCTTTGCATGTTTTTGATCCTTTTCTCTATTACTAAACCACTGAAACCTGACTATCATGCTTCGAATGCTTGCTCTATGCTACTACTATATGTTGTTTCTTTTGCCATAGCTTGGCCTCACATGTCTATTACTTGTGCATTCCTTTATATACTGAGTCCCTTCTGTGATTGATTTTCAAACTCATAACTAATTTCAAAACTTTTCGCTCTTACTCGCCTATTAAGGGTTAATTGATTCTCTTTCTTGGTTTGGCCTTACTAAACCCTTTCCAAAAATAAATGCAATCCTGTACTTGGACTTAAGTACCTATTGTATGATTTTACTGCTCCTTTTATGGCAACAACCATTCTGCTTACAGATTAATTTTCTTTCCTTATTTTTGATCCTGTTAGTATCCGTTTGAACAATAATCCCTTGATTAAAGGGAAGTCTTGTGTTAATTGATTCTGATTGTGATCATGCCCATATTTGTGTTAAAGCTATACTTGTTACCTTATTCTTTACTCGTTTTCAAAACTATAAATACCTATACTCTTCTCTTTCAAAGACGAACACACACAACATAAGTCACTACTTCTTCTCTCAAATACTCTTAGTTTTTCTTAAAAGCATTCGAGTTATTCTCTGAACTCATAAGCTAGAGTCCTCTTCTCTGATTGTGCTTTGGCTGCAAGTATTCTGCTTTTCTTCCTGCGTACTTTTCTGCAATTGGTATGTCTCTTCTTGTTTAAATTCTGCCTCTCTCTTATGTGTTTATGCTTCAGTCTTCTCTTTGTTTATTTTACTGCTTTTTGCAAGTTTGTTTATTCCTGCTCCTATATGAATCCCTATCCCTAAACCCTTTGTATGCTGAGTTATGGTTCAGAAAACATGACAACACTTGATATTGTTGTTCATGTATATGGACTGGACTCCCTGAGTCCTAAACTCTTTCAATTCCCATTCCCCTTTCCCTTTACATGTATTCTGAGTTTAAGACTATGGTCTAACAATGTCCTAATCATTGTCTGGACCATAGTCTGACCTTCAACATGTCTGTGCTCATATTTGTTGGCTGAACAGGCTTGGTCAGGGGTGTGCCAGTCTACCTTATGACTAGGTATGACCACCAGCTTGCCTTGGCACCCTTACCCCTCTATTGCACTTGCACTCATTCTTAAAACATTAAGTTCTGCCCCCTCTTGTAAGCCTTGCTTTGGGATCCATGAGCTCCCTCTAAACTTGGACACCTGAGGGTTGGCTCTTCCACACCGCACTGTAACTCTTTCTAATTAATATCTTGGGTGTAAGCACTGCCGAAATCTGGATCTCGGAAGTGGTTCAATCTCATATTGTTAGATACTAAGTCTGAATTAGGCTGCTCGGATGTAGCTGTAATTTCTGATGTATTTTTAATTCTGTCTTATTTTTCTGGTCTGTAATAATTTGTATAAACTCGGGGATCTAGTGAAAAGGGGAGGGGATTTACGTTTATGCACAAAAGGGTAGAAACCATGCCTATAGGCGTTTACTGTTAATCTATGCAATCTCACAAGTAGAAACCATGCTTATAGGATCTAACTTTCTAATTTCTGCAACTATGCATACAAATACCATGCCTATAGGGATTTGCATTTCTGCATTTATAATGAAATTAGGCAAACCGTTAGGTTTAGTGATAAATCAGCATATAGATATCATGTTTATAAGGCTGTTAACATTTGAAAGGTATTAAAATCAGTAACTCGTAGAGATCATGCCTATAGGAATTTCAAATCAGAATTGTTTCACTCGTCTAAAACAATACTGACCCTTTTTGCTAAAACAAGCGACTTTCTGCACGTTTTCTGAGCCCTTAAAACTTTTCTTGCAACCAAATCAGTGCATCTTTTTCCTTCTTGATAAATATTCTCAAATCAGTACATATTTTCTGAAAACTTACTGCTTTCCTGATAATTTGACAAACATTTTTTCAAATCAATCTGAATTCACTTCTTTGTACTTATCTGATAAATCTTTTGAATCAGTCTGCAATTCAGTTCTTTTGTTAAAACTCGGCAACTCTTTTTCTTAAACAAGTATGTTTTCTGAAACTCGTTTTAAACCATTTTCTTTGTATTAAAGCTGCAATCTTTTCTGAAATTTATCTTATTCTGCAACTCCTTTACAATCAGTAGTTCTGTCCCACACTTAAGGTAAAATTGACTAATTAAAGTGGCTCAGTCTTTGACAACTACATTCGAGCGAGCCTAATGCGACTTCCTGTCTAAAAGTATGAGTTGAACCAGTCCGCTTATCGCTTTAATTTTAAAGACCAAACCAGTACATGCAAGACATGCTAAACTCCATGGCTTATCTGATTTAAGGAGGTTTATCTGAGCCTTACC
This sequence comes from Nicotiana sylvestris, assembly GCF_000393655.2. NCBI lineage: Eukaryota > Viridiplantae > Streptophyta > Magnoliopsida > Solanales > Solanaceae > Nicotiana > Nicotiana sylvestris. The sequence continues at coordinate 118,619,955 of NC_091064.1, read as the reverse complement.
TGCTTATTTGCTTTCCCCTCTACTTGTATTATGTGTTTTTGATTGACGCCCTAGTATTTTTGTCCTTTGAAAACTCTCAAAAGGCCCCAAATATATTTCCCTTTAGGATTAGTAGTCCTAAATGCCTCCGGGACTGATAGGATTGGGACGGGTACTAGCATGCAATAAGTAACAAAACTTTCCGCGCTTTAATACCTTAACGGAGTGGGAAGGGTAGAATATAGATATGATGACCGGTGCGCTAATATCACGTGCGACCCCTCTTCTGAGGAGAGATTGCTGGATATTGCATTGATGTGATCCATATTGTTTGTAAACCTAGGACCCCCTCTCCCCTTTACTTGTTAATTCTTTTTAAGTTTTCTTTTAAACTTTCTAAACTCCTTCTACTTCTTTTCTTTTTCAACTCTTAAACTTGTCTGCGAAACTATGTGAAAACCCTTTTTTATTTGTCTTCTTAGAGTCACAATTTTAGCATGGACGGGAACCATACTAGTGGATCTTGAGGGGTGCCTAATACCTTTCCCTCGAGATAATTTCTAGCCCTTACCCAAACTCTGGTTCTTCATCTCAATTCTTTTCTTAAAAGTGTCCTAATGCACTATAATCATTAGGTGGTGACTCTTCAACTTCTAAGACCCAATTCTCGAAAGGGAATAGAGTTGTCCTTCCAATGTCGTATACCCGATTTCGACACACATATAGAAAAAGGGGGCGTCGACAGCATGGCGACTCTGCTGGGGATTCTTTAGGCTTTTACCACTGCATGCTGCTTGTGATTCTATTATCTCATTAATTGCTTTATTTACTGTCTTTTATTCTTTCACTACAAAACTGACTTGGCTCTTCATGTCTTTTCTTTCCTTTAACTGCCTTCCTTTACTGCTTTATTTCAATACTGTTGTAATTACTGCAATTATTGTAATCATTTATCTTATGAACGTGGAAATACATGTCAATTTGTTTTATTCTTGTAAACTGCATCTTCAACATCATATTCCACTCGTGCCAAACAAATACCATAGCAACGCTTATAATGAGTGGTTGCGCTCTTCCAATATTATCACCCTTTAAATTCGACAAAGGCGTATTTGCGGTAAAACTAGTCGATCAGCGGTGCAGTCGACGGTTCCGTGCCTTTCCCTCTTGAGTTGTCCCCTCAAGAGTACCTGTCTAATACCCCAATAGAAACATTACTCTGTTCAATTGTACATGCATCATGGTCAAACCTAGCTGAGTCAGTTATGTTGTCCGCATAATGACTCATTAAGATAGCCTTGTCCAAAGTCCATCGGGTTTCCCTGAAACCCAAACGGACACCTACATGTTCTGTGCATTTATTTGGAGAACTAAATGCTTGCTATGCTAATTATTGGTTTAAATAGTCGAGTCTAGCGGGGTAGGGGTCTAACACTCTGTTTTGCATAAAATGAGGCACAAAGTCCCCAAATTTGGCATGGTAACCAACATTCATCCAAGGCTGCTAAATTGGTGGAAAGACCTCCACTCCAGTGATCAGACACTCGTCCGCAAATACTTAGGGAATCTGTTCTGGGATAGTGACAGGTCTGTGTTCCGCTTCGGGGACCTTAAAATGACTCCTTTGCTCGAAGAAATAGGAGGTTTAGCTGGTATTCCTTGGGAGACTCCGGGTTTGTTTATGCCAGAGAATCGCAAGGGTAGGGGTTTCCTTAAGATGATGGGACTGAAGAAGAATCCAGACTTGACCTGTTTGAAAGACTCCTACATCCCATTCGACTATCTGTACGAGAGGTACGACCATAGCAAGTCATACCGCACCTACTTAGACGAATTTGCCCTCACCTCACTAGGGCATATTCACAGAAGGGTCTTCGTATTCATGTTTTGTTTCCTGGGGATGATAGTGTTCCCTATGAAGAAGGCTAGGATCCACACTAGACTGGCCATGGTAACCAAGACTCTGATGGAAGGAATTGGCGGATAGCCTTTCAGTATAGCGCCCATGATCGTTGCTGAGATATACCGAGCCCTGGACAACTGTCAGCGAAAGGCCATCCATTTTGAGGGATGCAACCTATTACTTCAGCTCTGGCTTATGGAGCACCTCTAGAAAGGAGAATACCGGCAAGAGATCTCACGCATAGACTGGGATGATCACATTGCCTTCCACCAGCCAAGGCGTATGAATTATATGCCTAACATGTTCGCTTAGCCAGAGGATGCTGGAGAATGGGTGGAGTTATTTGAGAATCTAAAAGAAGACCAGGTACAGTGGATGGTCGAGTGGTTTCCTACGGAAGAATTCATTGTTCGATCCCGAGACACACCATTTCTCATACTCATTGGTCTAAGAGGAACTTATCCCTACATTCCCCTCTGAGTCATGAGGTAGGCTAGAAGAAAGCAAATTATACCAAGGGTCGACAAAATGAGTCACTTTAGGGCTGATTTCTAGGACGATGATAGCCCTCACAAAATGCCAAGCTCAGCACATGTGGCATTACAAGCTCGTTTCGGGGAGAGAATCTATTGAGCTAGACAGGTATCACGTCGGTTGTGTGCCGCACTATTTGGGTTGGTTGGAATATAATTACAATGGTAGGGGTCAACCCGGGTTCATTCGAAGACACAAAATTATCGACGAGAAAGCTGAAGCGCGAGTTAAGTACAATCAATTGCGCAAGAGAATTCGAGAGTGTGAAAGTGAGCATCGGGAAATACAAGAAGTCCATCAGAAGTTGATCGAGGAATGGAAGGATATGGCTTTCAGCGCCAACAAATGACTAGGGTATTTGGAGCGGGGTCTAGTGGAGCTAGAAGGAAAGTTCCTCAAGAGGATTGAAGACTGTCGAAACGCTGAAGGGAATGCAGGCGAACATTTGGCCCAAGCTTATCTGCTGCTAGGACTGCGCGAGCTGGTGAAGCTGTTCGAGGGAGACAAAGATGCCGAATCTGGGTAAGGTCCTTCTGGGACCAAGTAGTTAGGAGTATTTTGCTTTAACGATGTAATAAGGCCGATGGCCATTAGTGACATTTTTACTATTTTAGTGTCGTTTTGGATTCGTCTTATTTTTATCAATAAAATGAGGCATTTAGCATTATAAGTTCTCCAAATTAACTTGTCGCTAGGCCTACCTCGGGCACAACGAGGCACCCAAATTAGGACACGATTTATATTCTTGCACAATATGTTTAAATATTGCAACATTTTTCCTCATAATCCGCACTAACTTGTTACCTTATTATTTTTCTTTTATTTTTTATTCCTCTCCCCAAAAGGTTAGTTCGTGCATTCTGGTACCATCATCATATAGTACGAGACCACCAGGGCCCGGAAAGCTTTGGGGTAGCAAGGCTAAACAAAAGCACCATGCATCACATTTTTACTTTTTACTAGCTGATTTTATTTCCGCATTGTCTTTAATTTTTAAAAGAGCTCTGATATTCAAAACAATTATGAATTCAATCGAAGCGTTTCAGTTTATTATATATCTCGCTCTTATTATTTTTTCTATCATTCACTTTATTTTACAAAACATTACTATTACTTGCCTTGACGTTGAACCAACAATTGTGACTTGCAACGAGACAATGCAACAAACGGATACGGATTCAGAAGAGGTCGTCAGAGGGGTTGAGAATTTTGAGAATAGGCCTAAGTCTAACTTGGACGAAACTGAGGTCGTTAATCTGGGAGATACAGAAAATGTCAAAGAAACGCGCATCAATGTTCACCTGTCACCATCAGAAAAGAAAGATTACACGGAATTCCTAAAGGAATATGAAGACATATTCACGTGGTCGTATGATGATATGACTGGTCTCAGTACGTCCATTGTAGCTCACAAACTGCCAACATATCCATCATGTCCGTCGGTAAAGCAGAAGCTCAGGAAATTCAAACCCGACATGAGTTTGAAAATCAAAGAAGAGGTTACCAAGCAAGTCAAAGCCAAGGTTCTCAGGGTAGTACAGTATCCGACATGGTTAGCCAACATCGTGCCAGTGCCAAAGAGGGATGGGAAAGTTAGATTTTGTGTTGACTACCGGGATCTTAACCGGGCTAGTCCTAAAGATGACTTCCCCTTGCCGAACACACACATTCTAATTGACAACTGCGCCAAGCATGAGTTGCAGTCTTTTGTTGATTGTTTCGCTGGGTATCATCAAATATGGATGGATGAGGAAGATGCAGAGAAAACGGCTTTCATCACGCCATGGGGAATGTACTGTTACAAAATGATGCCATTCTGTTTGAAGAATGTTGGTGCCACCTACATGAGAGCCATGACTACCATCTTTCATGACATGTACACAAGGAGATCGAGGTATACGTAGATGATGTCATCATCAAATCCAAGAAAGCCAGGGATCACATGGAAGACCTAAGAAAGTTCTTCAACAGACTGAGGAGGTACAATCTGAAACTGAATCCCGCCAAGTGTGCATTCGGGGTTCCTGCTGGAAAATTATTGGGTTTCATCGTGAGTCGTCGGGGAATAGAATTGGATCCATCAAAGGTCAAAGCTATCCAAGAATTGCCGATGCCAAAGAACAAGAAGGACATGATGAGTTTCCTAGGGAGACTCAACTATATCAGCCGGTTCATAGCTCAGTCCACTATCATTTGTGAACATATCTTCAAAATGTTGAAAAAGGATGTTGCTACCAAATGGACTGATGATTGTCAGAAAGCCTTCGACAGAATCAAGGAATACCTGTCAACGCCACCAGTCTTGGTTCCGCCTGAGCCAGGAATACCCCTATTGCTTTACCTTGCGGTATTGGATGGAGCATTCGGTTGTGTTCTGGGACAACATGATGAAACAGGGAGAAAGGAGCAGGCCATCTACTATCTCAGTAAGAAGTTCACACTGCACGAGGCCCGGTATTCTCTTTTAGAATGCACTTGTTGTGCTCTGACTTGGGTCGCGCAGAAGTTGAGGCATTACTTCTGTGCTTACACTACTTATCTCATATCCAGAATGGACCCTCTGAAGTATATCTTCCAGAAACCCATGCCCACTGGCAAGCTCGCCAAGTGGCAAATCCTGCTAAGTGAATTCGACATTGTTTACGTAACCCAGAAAGCAATCAAAGGGCAATTCTTGGCGGATCATCTCGCCGAGAATCACGTGGACGGAGAATACGAGCCCCTAAAAACGTATTTTCCCGATGAAGAGGTATCTTTCATAGGAGAAGATATTGCAGAATCCTATGATGGTTGGAGGTTGTTTTTCGACGGAGCTGCAAATTTCAAAGGAGTTGGCATATGAGCAGTCCTAGAATTAGAAACCGGCCAGCACTACCCGGTATCTGCCAAGCTCAGGTTCCCTTGCACCAATAATATGGCCGAATATGAAGCCTGCATCTTGGGGCTCAAAATGGCCATTGACATGAACGTTCAGGAGTTGCCAGTGATCGGGGATTCAGACTTGCTCATACATCAAGTTCGAGAAGAGTGGGCAACCAAGAACTCTAAGATACTTCCCTACTCGCATCACATACAGGAGTTGAGGAAAAGGTTCACAAAGACAGAATTTCAGCACGTCCCAAAAGTCCAGAACGAGTTTGCTGATGCGTTAGCTACTTTATCGTCCATGATCCAGCATCCAGATACAAATTTCATTGATCCCATCCCAGTAAAGATTCATGATCAGCCAACTTATTGCGCCCACTTTGAGGAAGAAGCGGATGAAAAGCCATGGTTCCATGACATCAAGGAGTACTTGACAACAGAGGAATATTCACAACTTGCCAATGCTACTCAGAAGCGCACACTTCGTAGGTTATCCAACAACTTCTTTCACAGTGGAGGAATCCTGTACAGGAGGACTCCCGATTTGGGTTTACTAAGGTGTGTCGAAGCAAAAGAAGCATCCAGGATATTGGACGAAGTGCACGCAGGGACCTGCGGGCCGCACATGAGTGGTTTTGTCTTAGCAAAGAAGATACTCCGAGCAGGGTATTTTTGGATGACTATGGAAACAGACTGTATCTGGAATGTTCGCAAATGCCATCGCTATTAGATACATGCAGATATGATAAAGGTGCCTCCAAACGAGCTTACTGCAACAAGCTCACCATGGCCATTCGCCGCTTGGGGAATGGATGTTATCGGACCTATCGAGCCTGCCGCATCAAATGGGCACAGGTTCATCTTAGTGGCAATCGATTATTTTACCAAATGGGTCGAAGCAGCATCATACAAGGCGGTCACTAAGAAGCTTGTGGCAGATTTTGTCCGCGACCGCATTGTTTGTTGGTTTGGAATTTCGAAATCAATCATCACCGATAATGGTTCCGATCTCAACAGCGACTTGATGAAAGCAATGTATGAAACATTCAAGATCAAACACAAGAACTCTACAGCCAACAAGCCTCAGATGAATGGAGCTGTGGAGGCAGCCAACAAGAATATCAAGAAGATACTAAGGAAGATGGTCAAAAGGCACAAACAATGGCATGAGAAATTATCATTTGCCTTATTGGGATACCGTACCATAGTCTGCACGTCGACCGAAGCAACTCCCTACATGCTGGTTTATGGAACAGAGGCGGTCATCCCCGCCGAGGTAGAAATTCCCTCCTTAAGGATCATACAAGAAGTAGAGTTGGATGATGCAGAATGGGTAAAAGGTCGCTACGAGCAGTTAGCCCTTATAGATGGGAAAAGGATGAATTTAGTTTGCCACGGTCAGTTGTATCAGAACAGAATGTCCAGATCCTTCAACAAAAGAGTTAAGCCAAGGAAGTTTACATCGGGGCAGCTGGTGTTGAAGAAAAAATTCCCACATCAAGATGAAGCCAAGGGGAAGTTCTCTCCCAATTGGCAGGGTCTGTACGTGGTTCACCGGGTTCTAACTAGAGGAGCCCTTATTCTTGCAGAAATGGACGGAGAAGTCTGGCCAAAGCCGATCAATTCAGATGCAGTAAAACGATATTATGTGTAACCACTTATGATTCCCTCTATAATATAATTTGAATTACGCCTGACCTGATTCCCGTTTAAGAGGGGATACGTAGGCAGCCCTATGGGTTCGGTCACAATTTAATAAAAATTCCATTCCCCTCCCCCGCTATTGGAACTGGGGCAGAATTTTGAGGAGGACCCTCAAAATTCCGAAGTTGATTTTAGTCCATGCATCGCCAGAAGCGCCAACCCAGTAAACTGGGGCAGAATTTTGAAGAGGACCCTCAAAATTCCGAAGATGATTTTTTTTAGTCATTCATCACAGCCGTCAAAAATGTCCGCTCAGCAAACTAGGGCAGAATTTTGAGGAGGACTCTCAAAATTCCGGAACGAAAGAGGTTGCAATGTCTGGAACCACGTCGCAGTCGTTGGTTCATCTAAAGAAAACTATTTTCGATTATATACTTACGTTATATTTACTAAATCATGCATAACTATTATCCGGATTGCTGTTGTTTAGCGATGCTACCCCAATGACACACAACGTCACGAGCCCGGGGAAGACGAACTAACCTTTTCCCCTTACAGAACTCACGATTTTTCTTTGGATGCAGGCACTCAATTCGCAAATTAGATATATTTATGCACTCACATTTTCCCAAGAATGTAACTTTTCAGAACCATCACGTGCCCGCAATTGCTATCCGTACACAACCTCCCCATCAACCATATTGTCATAATCGGCTACCAGCTAAGAGATCTTACTACTAATCATCCTTTTACATTCTTGCACTGCATAAGGCTACTTTTCTGCCTTTCGAGACTAAGCCCTATCTCCATCTGCATTTTGCATAAGGCTACTTTTCTGTCTTCCGAGGTTAAGCTCTACCTCCATCATCATCTGCATAAGACTACTTTTCTGCCTTTCGAGACTAAGCTCTGTCTCCATCATCGTTTGCATAAGGCTACCTTTCTACCTTCCGAGACTAAGCATTGTCTCCATCCTGCATTTCTCATCATTTGCATAAGGCTACCTTTCTGCCTTCTGAGACTAAGCATTGTCTCCATCTTGCATTTCCTTGCATTGCATAAGGCTACCTTTTCTGCCTTTCGAGACTAAGCTCTGTCTCAATCTGCATTTTGCATAAGGCTACCTTTCTGCCTTCTGAGGTTAAGCTCTACCTCTAGCCTGCATTTCTCTGCATTGCATAAGGCTACCTTTCTGCCTTCCGAGACTAAGCTCTGTCTCCATCCTGCATGGCTGAAATATCGCCACTTTATTTTCTTGCATCGGCTGAAAGATCGCCACCTTATCTCTCTCGCATGGCTGAAATATCGCCACCTTTTATTTACATCTTGCATCGGCTGAAATATCGCCAAATCCTACATTTTATGGGCTGAAAGATCGCCACCTTCTGCATTTCATAGGCTGAAAGATCGCCAAATTGTCCAAAGGCGTCATTGTTCGGAGGCACCATTTGCATAGCCCGAAAACGTCATGCCATGACCTGAGGACCCCATTTTATCTTTTGCATATCATTATTCAAAGGCATCATAGTTCGGAGGCATTATCTACATGACCCGAGAACATCATTTCATGGCCTGCGAATTTTTATTTATGCTCTTCACAGCCAGGGACGTCATGGTCCAAGGACGTCATCCTAACCGTCCAAAGACAGCATTCATGGTCCAATGGGAATTTGCATCATGTTTAAATTTATGCACAATATATTCGTATTGCTCATTTGCAGGTAAACCGACTAGCAACGGCTGTCTCATCAGGAGCGATCTCGCTCCGGTTCCCGCAGCCTATCGATTTTCAGAAACCTCTCTCAATCTAAACATCGTGTTCATCCGTTTCAAATCTCCATCGGCATATTCCGTCAATGGTTCCTAAACTACATATGGCCTGATTCATGTAAGACCAGGGATATGTAGGCGGCTCAAAGACCAGAGCTCGGTCAAAACTCCTTTCAAATCACCACTTTCGGTCAAAATTGGCCATCATATCTTTACCCGACAACTCTTTCATCCTCCTCGGGTAAAGAGGGGTAGCTGTTGAGACCCAATTTTTCCTTATGTATTTCTATACAAAATACTTTCAAAATAGCGTGTACGTGCATATGTAAGCACACCCAACAGTTTTGGTATTTTTAATGATTTTAAAACCTACCTACTGCCTATTTTTACACCACAAAAATGCAATAATTATTCCCAAAATTATCATTTTGGTGAATAACTCATTTCGGTCTCACGTTTATGCCAAAATATAATTAAGGTAATTTTTGCATATTTTGCAAATTTACTTGGCATTTTAAAGCTAAATTGTATGTAGTTGCAATTATAGCCTATTTTATGATTTACAACATTTTATAATTATAAAATTACTTCCAGCATTTTTAATTTAATATTTGTATATTATTTATTAATTTAGTACCTTCAATTGGTTTCAGAAAAAACTTTTACTATTTTTATAAAATAAAATGGGAAAAATGACTATTTAAAATTTAGAACCAATTATATTTCAATTGCAGCCCAATTTGCATCCCAATACAACCCAACCCCAACCCCCAAATCAATTTCAACCCAATTACATAATCCAATTGCCCAAACCCGCCCGTTTCGTTTTTTAAAAATCTTAGTCGTTGATCATTTTTGATCAACGGCCCAAATCTCTTCTTTCCTTTTTAATTCCAAACGACCCCTAAACCCTACCCCATTCTTTCAGAAGCGCCACCTCTAACTCCTCTCTTCTCTCAAATGCTCTCGAGCTCTCTCGAAACCCTAATCGCTCTCTGCCACCTCCAACCCCAAATCCACCGGAATCCATGGCTGTTCTGATCATAGACGACCTATACTCACCCCCTACTACTCTCACGTGCTTGATACCTGAAGTTTCAAGGCCAGACTTCAAGGGTATTTGCCCAGACCTTCGTTGATTCGAGGTTTTCAGCCATCTCCGGCCTTGCTCTGGCGTGTCCTAGCCTCCTAAGCCTGATTCCGACCTTATCGACTCCAGATCTGATCTTGTTTCTTCCAAGCCTTTCTCATTTCTAGGGTTCTCAGAAATCCTAGCCTATTCGAGGTTCTCTTTCGTTTATTTGTTTAGATTTGTGCTTGATTTGTGCCATATTTGATGTTTTATGCATTTTCCCCAAATTTCCTTTTCCAAATCTTTTGATTTCAAACTAGGGTTTCTGAATCTGTTTGTAATGTTTTGTTCGTTTCATCTGATTATCATCTCTAAGTTCGACTGGTGTTGAAAACCTAATTTTTGGAGATTTGTTTGAGTTTCTGAGTCTATCTGTTTGATTTACTTTGTTTACACCAGATTAGTATTGAAAACCCTAATTTTTTAGGGTTTTATTTGAGATTCTGAGACTGTTTATTTGTTTCACTTGCTTATCGCCTCTAAACTCTACTAATTTCGAAAACCCTAGTTCTTTGGGGTCTGTTCGAGTTCTTGAGTTTGTTTGTGCAACTCGCCTGTTTGAAATCGCTCCGTCTGATTCCTTTACTTCAGCATCTCGTTTTCTTTATGTGACTCTTTTGGTTCTGAGTTCTTGCTACCTGTCAAACTCGACTATGATTTTCACTCGACTCTTTGCATGCCTCTGATCCTTTTCTCTATTACTAAACCACTGAAACCTGACTATCATGCTTCGAATGCTTGCTCTATGCTACTACTGTATGTTGTTTCTTTTGCCATAGCTTGGCCTCACATGTCAATTACTTGTGCATTCCTTTATATACTGAGTCCCTTCTGTGATTGATTTTCAAACTCATAAATGATTTCAAAGCTTTTCCCTCTTACTCGCCTGTTAAGGGTTAATTGATTCTCTTTCTTGGTTTGGCCTTACTAAACCCTTTCCAAAAATAAGTACAATCATGTACTTGGACTTAAATACCTATTGTATGATTTTACTGCTCCTTTTATGGCAACAACCATTCTGCTTACAGACTGATTTTCTTTCCTTATTTTTGATCCTGTTAGTATCCGTTTGAACAATAATCCCTTGATTAAAGGGAAGTCTTGTGTTAATTGATTCTGATTGTGATCATGCCCATATTTGTGTTAAAGCTATACTTGTTACCTTATTCTTTACTCGTTTTCAAAACTATAAATACTTATACTCTTCTCTTTCAAAGACGAACAGACACAGCATAAGTCACTACTTTTTCTCTCAAATGCTCTTAGTTTTTCTTAAAAGCATTCGAGTTTTTCTCTGAACTCATAAGCTAGAGTCCTCTTCTCTGATTGTGCTTTGGCTGCAAATATTCTGCTTTTCTTCCTGCGTACTTTTCTGCAACTGGTATGTCTCTTCTTGTTTAAATTCTGCCTCTCTCTTATGTGTTTATGCTTCAGTTTTCTCTTTGTTTATTTTACTGCTTTTTGCAAGTTTGTTTATTCCTGCTCCTATATGAATCCCTATCCCTAAACCCTTTGTATGCTGAGTTATGGTTCAGAAAACATAACAACACTTGATATTGTTGTTCATGTATATGGACTGGACTCCCTGAGTCCTAAACTCTTTCAATTCCCATTCCCCTTTCCCTTTACATGTATTCTGAGTTTAAGACTATGGTCTAACAATGTCCTAATCATTGTCTGGACCATAGTCTGACCTTCAACATGTCTGTGCTCATATTTGTTGGCTGAACAGGCTTGGTCAAGGGTGTGCCAGTCTACCTTATAACTAGGTATGACCACCAGCCTGCCTTGGCACCCCTACCCCTCTATTGCACTCATTCTTAGAACATTAAGTTCTGCCCCCCCTCTTGTGAGCCTTGCTTTAGGATCCATGAGCTCCCTCTGAACTTGGACACCTAAGGGCTGACTCTTCCACACTGCACTGTAACTCTTTCTAATTAATATCTTGGGTGTAAGCACTGCCTAGAGTTCTTGAAACTCCTTGGATCTCTGAAACACCCTAGATAAGAGAAGGCTTTGGAAATCTGGATCTCGGAAGTGGTTCAATCTCATATTGTTAGATACTAATTCTGAATTAGGCTGCTCAGATGTAGCTGTAATTTCTGATGTATTTTTAATTCTGTCTTATTTTTCTGGTCTGTAATAATTTGTATAAACTCGGGGATCTAGTGAAAACTGTTAATCTATGCAATCTCACAAGTAGAAACCATGCCTATAGGATCTAACTTTCTAATTTCTGCAACTATGCATACAAATACCATGCCTATAGGGATTTGCATTTCTGCATTTATAATGAAATTAGGCAAACCGTTAGGTTTAGTGATAAATCAGCATATAGATATCATGTTTATAAGGCTGTTAACGTTTGAAAGGTATTAAAATCAGTAACTCGTAGAGATCATGCCTATAGGAACTTCAAATCAAAATTGTGTCACTCGTCTAAAATAATACTGACCCTTTTTGCTAAAACACGCAACTTTCTGCACGTTTTCTGAGCCCTTAAAACTTTTCTTGCAACCAAATCAGTGCATCTTTTTCCTTCTTGATAAATATTCTCAAATCAGTGCATATTTTCTGAAAACTTACTACTTTCCTGTTAATTTGACAAACATTTTTTCAAATCAATCTGAATTCACTTCTTTATACTTATCTGATAAACCTTTTGAATCAGTCTGCAATTCAGTTCTTTTGTTAAAACTCGGCAACTCTTTTTCTTAAACAAGTATGTTTTCTGAAACTCGTTTTAAACCATTTTCTTTGTATTAAGTCTGCAATCTTTTCTGAAATTTATCTTATTCTGCAGAAATTTATCTTAAGGTAAAGTTGACTAATTAAAGTGGCTCAGTCTTTAACAACTGTATTCGAGCGAGCCTAATGCGACTTCCTGTCTAAAAGTATGAGTTGAACCAGTCCGCTTATCGCTTTAATTTTAAAGACCAAACCAGTACATGCAAGACATGCTAAACTCCATGACTTATCTGATTTAAGGAGGTTTACCTGAGCCTTACCTGCTTATTTGCTTTCCCCTCTACTTGTATTATGTGTTTTTGATTCACGCCCTAGTATTTTTGTCCTTTGAAAACTCTCAAAAGGCCCCAAATATCTTTCCCTTTAGGATTAGTAGTCCTAAATGCCTCCGGGACTGATAGGATTGGGACGGGTACTAGCATGCAATAAGTAACGAAACTTTCCGCGCTTTAATACCTTAACGGGGTGGGATGGGTAGAATATGAATATGATGACCGGTGCGCTAATATCACGTGCGGCATATTCGACTACTTAATTATTGAACACAAAATAATTAGGCATAAAATTATACACTACAAGAAAACGGATCACTTGCGGAGGTTCTTAATATCCCCACAAAGTGTATCAATTTGGGGAGTGTCATTAAGTGACACAAATAAACCTCTGCTACCCTAAAAATAGAAAAAGAGCGCCTTCATTTCCCCCACATTTTCACCTTTCCCTCATTTTCCCCAACCTTTCATGCCTTTAACCCCTTTCTCCAAAAACTTCCGCCTTTAACACCCTTCTCCCAGTCCCCTCCTCCCCTACTTTTAGTATTCATCTAGTTTTGTAAATCGTATCTGATAAATTAGTTTTATAACTATCGCTATAGAAAAATCCAAAAGAAACTCCTCTATCAGGAAAACGAAGGCAGAGAACGGCGATGGCGTTGAACAACGGCTTACGGTTGTGTGCTTCCAAGCTCATCAGCTCATCTGAATCAATTTTCTCCAATACTGGTCGGTGTTTATCTCTTCGAAATTGATATAATTCTTTGGTTTAGATTTTAAAAAAAATATATCATTTACTTTAATGAAATGAGCCAACTAATTTGGGGGCTGATATATAGCTTATTGATATTTGTTTTTTAATTTAAATTTCTTGCTATTTCTGTATGCTGAAACTGAAATCTCACCAAAAAAATTCAATTTATAGTGTATAGATTTCCGCTTGTGTGATGGCTTCTAGGGATCTATTTTGATGGGTATTTATCGCTTTTTAGATCCGCCCATTTTCTAGGTCAGTGCAATTGTTATTCTTGGTTTCTATTAATGAGAACTATTGTATACTTTCAATGCAATTGGTTTCATCATGTAAAAAATAGAAGTTATGAAAATATGATTCTTGGTAAGCATTTCGCAAACTTGATTCAATGAAATCCTTTTTTCATCTCAAAGTCATTTCAGATGAATTCCAGACAGAGGAAAGAATTATAGTGAGTTATAGTTATGACAATATGATTCTATTTGAAGATACTTCAAATGCTTTAGGCTTGAGGCATCATTAGCTAAAGAGATCCTAACCAATATGACTTTTTTGATGTATGTCGGTGATGTAGGCATTGGAAATTAGTCTGTGAATACTGTGCTTTACTTTACATTCTGTTATATTTTACATTCTTTCCCTATTATTTCCTTACTTGATTGTAGATAATGTGTCGAAGACTACGCGTTTTCAGAACTTGCAAAAGTCAGTGTAGTCGGTGCTTCCTTCACAACCTGTATTACAACCTTTATTAACAATTGAATCATCACATTTGCATGTTAATCCAACATCACCACAAGCAACATTCAGTAAGCATCGTAGACGTGAGTCTATGCATCATTCTTACCTCATTTATTTTGTTTTACTGATTAAACTTATTATGTGACTGTTCTTCTAGTTTAGTAAAGTTATTCGTACTGTTTACATAAATATACGTTATTATCCAGAAGCAACAGAGGGTTGAGGTCCCTGATATTCTTATTGTGAAAGTTGACTCTGTTATCTTCATTTCCAATATTAGTTAATTGATGAACATGTACTAATTACTTAATTAGTTTAACTATATTTTATTGTCAAAGTCCCATTGTTAAAATTGTGCTTGTAGATTAGAAGCATGGAGCTTTGTATTCTTTGCTTTATTGTATACACGAGTAGAAAATTATCACTGTCAATATTCAGATTTTATTTATACACTTGATACTAGTTGAAACACCATTGCCACAAACATATTTTGGTGTTCTTATATATTTTCTTTCTGCCTTTTTTTCTCTTTCGAAGTGTGGAATATTGGAGTTTTGTCCAAGTATTTCCTAGAGTTCTCGTTGTGAAACTCCATTCAAGTATGCTTTAATTGGTTGACTAAGCTCCATGAGATGTGTCATGGGCTGCTTTCCAGACATGCCCCATGACCCCTTGGCCGCGCCCCATGGCGGCCTAGCAAGCCTCACAATGCCTAGCGCCATGGTCGGCCCCGTGGTCTTGGCTGCGCCAAGTGACAAGCGCGCATGTGCCTCTGTCGCCCCACCGATGCCTCTCGCCAGCGCCCAAGGGCTGGCCAATGACAACAGCGCCGCGCGCCCTGACAATGCCGCGCGCGCAGATCCTGATGCCTCGCCAGCGCCCAGCTGCAGGCCCATTCCAGCAGCGCCTCGCGCACAGACCCTGATGCCAAGCACCAGTGCCCAGCCTCAGGCCAGCACATCAAGTGTCGCGCGCGCCCACAGCAACGCGCGCGCAGACCCGCAAGACAAAGATGCTGCCATCGGACTTAGTTTTTCCTTGTAATAATCTAAGTCCTTTTCATTGTAATCATAGACTAGTTTTCATCATTTTCATTTCAGTGTGCTTCTACAGCTTTATTAGGACTAGTCTTGTCATGTTGGTTTATTTTTTTAAGCATTATTAAGGGGGACCAAACAATCAAACATTTTCAAGCAAGCATTTTCTGGTGTCTCTCCCCCTCGACACCGCATCATTGTAATCAGCATTTTCATTCATCAATAAAATCATCATCATCATTCAAAACCCAATTCTCTCTCAGCTTCCGCAATTGCTCACGACATTGGTTTTCCCGCACGGCACTGACAATCTAGTCTAGCGTGCGGCGAGGACCTCATTGGCGGACAGCAACCGCACTGACATCGGTTGCTTAGCCTTACGTTGCCCTTCCAAAGATCATCAGGAAGGCGTTGCGTAACAGTTGGTATCAGAGCCTAGGCTCGACATCGGACGAGGGAAAACATTTGCCATCATCACCATTTCTGACCATGGTGAATCATGGGGAGCGTCTAGCATCCCTAGAAGAGACGGTTGACCGATTACGACCCATCGTAGAAACGGTGCCTGATCAAAGCAACAACCTAGTGCAAAGGTTGGACGACCTGGACCGCCGAATGCGGCAGGCGGAAAATGACATTGCAAACATCAGTCGTGACTCCGACGAGGACCGACAAACGGCAGCCATCGAAACTGCCAATATTCATGGCAAATTTGAGGACCTCCAACAGGAGCGTGCCGACGATTTAGCCCATCAGCAACATGAGGCAGACAGACTAACTGCCATGCAGCAAACCATAAACGACTTGACAGACAAGCTCAACGTTGTCAATGCTGCCTTACAGAGCCTACTTCGAGAAGGCAACCATCACATCAGGGGTGCAGCAGACCTCACCCCCATTCCACAAAAGCTTAAGATACCGGAGCCAAAGCCATACGACGGATCCCGGGATGCTAAAGAAGTGGAAAACTTCATCTTCGACATCGAACAATACTTCGATGCCGTGGGCCATTTGGAGGAATCCAAAAAGGTAGCGACTGCTGCCATGTATCTTCAGGGCGATGCCAAACTTTGGTGGCGGGTCAAACACGAAGCCATCAAGGCCGGTGAAGATACTCTTCAGACATGGGACGAATTGAAGGTAGCCATACGCCTGCAGTTCTTTCCCGAAAATGTGGAATACAATTCCAGGAGAAAGCTACGGGACCTCCGCCACACCAGATCAGTGAGGGAGTACGTGCGCGAATTCTCCGCACTCATGCTAAACATACGCGACATGGGGGACAAAGACAAACTCTTCGCATTCATAGAAGGTTTGAAACCTCATGCCCGTATGGAACTACAGCGACAACGGGTAGACACCCTGCCCAAGGCCATTCAAGCTGCAGAATGCCTTGGCGACTATCATTTGGGAACTCAGAACGACAGGCCCCAGCCGTCTGTCCGAGGGGGATCCAACGGGCACCATCCCAGCAATGGTGGCCCAAGCAAAAGTGGGGGAGATCGGAGTGCATCAAAAACTAAGACTCCTCCCTCCAACAACAACAGTGCTGCATCCATCAACAACAATCAGGGGAGAAAGCCTCCCTCAGAATGCCGTCATTGCGGCGGGGCACATTGGAACAATGAATGCCCAAACATCAAAGTCAATGCTCATCAGACTGTCGAGGATGAGACAGATGCATCAGACACATCTGAAGACAACCAGGTAGGCGCCTTCAATGCAATTGTTGGCTCTATCCCTCATGCCTTAGCGGGGACCAGTGCATGTCCTCCTAAGAAAACATCAGTCCCGATCACCAGGAAAGGGAAAGAAAAGATGGACGAAGGACCTCCTAAACAAGCGAGGACCCTCATGTTCGTCGAATTGAATTTTCTTTTGCTTCTGCTTCTGTTGCTTCTTCTTCTGATTTCTTTTCAGAAAATAGACCCACTGATTTTTTAAATGTTTTTTTCAGTTTATATAATTAATTATTATATATATTATTATTATATGTATTTTCAGTTTATTGATTATGTTTTTTTCTTATATCTTAAATAATAGGGATATTAAAATGTCTCAAAGTTCGAAAGAGAAAGACCCGGCTTGGCAATATGGCGAGAGAACTAATGAGAAGAATATAAATGTTGTATGCAAGTTTTGCAACAAGATTACAACGGGTGGCATTTATCGCTTTAAATACCATCTAATTGGTGGCGATAGAAACGTCACAAGTTGTCCGAAATGTCCACCGGAGGTGAGGGAAGAAATAAAGAATTTTGTTGAGAAGAAGAAAGAGCAAAAAAATCAAATGGTTCATCAACCAATGGTGGCCAATCTTGATGATGATGATGATGATGATGATATTGAAGAATTGTCACTTCCAACAAAACGGGGAAGAGATGGGTCAAGCCATGGATCATCGACTAAAGGTCCTATGGATTGCTACTTCTCAAAGAAGCCGGGAGCAAAGGGCGGTGGAAAAGATGTACAAAAAATTGCTAAAGACATTTTGAGGGATCGTGCGGTTAGAGCTTTTGCACGATGGGTCTATGATGCCGGGCTCCCCTTCAATTGTGTCAACTATGACACTTTTGGAGACTTTATTGAGGCCGTTGGTCAATACGGACCTGGAATGAAGCCTCCCACTTACCATGAAATAAGAGGTCCTTATCTAAATAAGGAAGTGGAGGAGACTAATAAAATTGTTGAGGAGCATAAAGTTGTGTGGAACAAGTACGGCTGTTCCATTATGATGGATAAGTGGACGGCAAGAACGGGGAAAATGATTATTAATGTGTTGGTGAATTCTCCCCGGGGAAGCTTGTTTCTTGAGTCCATTGATGCTAGTGACTCATCCACTGACCACATCAAAATGTTCACCTTGTTTCAGAATACCATCGAAAAGATTGGTCCAAGCAAAGTTGTTCAAGTGGTCACTGATAATGCAAGTGAAAATAAGAAAGCAGGTGGCATGATTGAAGGAGCGTACAAGAATGTCTATTGGACTCCATGTGCGGCTCATTGTATCAACTTGATGTTCGGGGACATTTTCAGGGAAAAACCCTTCTCTACAGTTTTTGGCCAGGGCGTTAGGTTACATTCTTATATTTCTCAGCGGCCCTTGTTATTGAATATGATGAGAAGATTCACCATGCAAAAAAATTTGGTGAAACCGGGCAAGACAAGGTTCGCCACTGCTTTCTTGACTCTGCATAGTATCCACTGTCAAAAAAACAATTTGAGAAAGATGGTCACTTCAGAGGAATGGAGCAAGAGTAAATTTGCAAAGGAAAGTGCGGGGAAAGAGGTTGCACGCATTATTCTTTCTTATTCTTTTTGGAATAATGTCCTTCATGCTCTTAAAATTGGTGGCCCTTTGGTTAAAGTACTCCGTTTGGTGGATGGAGAGCAAAAACCATCAATGGGCTACCTCTATGAAGCTATGGATAGGGCCAAGGAGACTATTCAAGCATCATTCAGTGATGAGCAGAAATATGCAAAGGTCTTTCAGATCATTGATGCAAGATGGGATGAGCAACTTCATAGACCTTTGCATGCAGCTGGACTTATTCTGAACCCATCACTCTTTTATGAGCAGCATGAGAAGAATTCATTGGCTAAAGAAGTGTGGACAGGATTCCATCAGGTTGTTATCAAGTTGAACCCAGATGAAGACTTGCAAGAAAAGATAGTAGATCAGCTTGCTATTTACAAGGCAGCTGAAGGACTTTTTAAGCTCCGACTTGCTATTAAACAAAGAACGACGAAGTCGCCAGGTGACCAAGTGTTTCTATATTTTATAGCTCTAACTTCAATGTATTCTTTATACTTATTAACTCTTGAACATTTTTTTTGACTTCTATAGTTGAATGGTGGGACCAATATGGTGTAGAGACTCCGGAGCTACAGGCTTTCGCCATCAAAGTTCTAAGTTTAACTTGTAGCTCATCTGGATGTGAAAGGAACTGGAGTGTTTTTGAACACGTGAGAAATAAAAAGAATTATTTCGTATTTTGAGATAAAGTAAATTATATCTCAATTGTCCAAACTCCTACTAATTAGTTGACACATCTTTTTTGCAGATTCATACAAAGAAAAGGAATCGACTAACCTTGAAGCGCCTCCATAATCTAGTGTTCATAAAATACAATAGAGCATTGAGGCGTCGCTACAACCACCGCAATATAATTGATCCAATTCTTTTGGACAATATTGATGAGGCTAATGAGTGGCTAACCGGAGTCCCCGAAAATTGCGAAGGTGAAGAAGTATTTGAAGGCGACTCCGATTTCACTTGGGGTGATGTTGCGGTTGGTAGTGGAGTTGGGGAAGATCCTTATGGTTTAAGGAGATATACTCCAAGTTCAAGCTCTATTAGGAAGGGAAAAAGTGTGGCTACTACAAGTCGATCTCTATCCCTAATTGATGAAGATGAAAGTGATCATGAAGAGGAGGGGGAAGAAGAAGATGACGAGCAATATGAAGATAATAGAGGAATTCAAGATTTTGACAATCTTGAAGAAGAAGAAGAAGAGTAGAAGAATAAGATGTTGATTCTAGTGTGGATGGTTTGTGGATGATTTGGTGGTACCTAGTACCTACTTTTAAGTATTTAAATTGAAGTTTTTGATTATTTATAATTTTACATTATGTTTTTTAAGAATTGCGCTTCACTTTAATAAAGCGTGCGCTTCGCTTTGCGCTTCGCTTTTGAAGCGAAGCGAGCCCTTGTCGCTTTTTTGCGCTTCGCGCTCTCAAAAACACTGCCCCAGCCGTCTGTCCGAGGGGGATTCAACGGGCACCATCCCAGCAATGGTGGCCCAAGCAAAAGTGGGGGAGATCGGAGTGCATCCAAAACTAAGACTCCTCCCTCCAACAGCAACAGTGCTGCATCCATCAACAACAATCAGGGGAGAAAGCCTCCCTCAGAATGCCGTCATTGCGGCGGGGCACATTGGAACAATGAATGCCCAAACATCAAGGTCAATGCTCATCAGACTGTCGAGGATGAGACAGATGCATCAGACACATCTGAAGACAACCAGGTAGGCGCCTTCAATGCAATTGTTGGCTCTATCCCTCATGCCTTAGCGGGGACCAGTGCATGTCCTCCTAAGAAAACATCAGTCCCGATCACCAGGAAAGGGAAAGAAAAGATGGACGAAGGACCTCCTAAGCAAGCGAGGACCCTAATGTTCGTCGAATTGAAAGTGAACGGCAAGCCCCTTCACGCATTGATAGACACGGGTGCCACCCATAACTACTTGTCATCAACGCAAGTAGAGCGCCTAGGTCTTGTGGTACAAAAGAGCAAAGGCCGCGTCAAGGCTATCAACTCACCACCTCAGACATTGGGTGGAACAACTACAAATGTCCCAGTGAAACTTGGCCCATACAAAGGAAGCATCGACCTGCGCATCGCAATCATAGATGACTTCGACATCATAGTGGGTTTGGAGTTCATGAGGCAAACCAACACCATTCCAGTACCATTTGCCAACATGCTCCTGATGATGGGAGAAAACGGGGCCAAGCCCTGCACCATACCATGCTTTCCCATAAAGATGGCCGCTGAAAACATCTCGGCCATGCAGTTGGAGAAGGTAGTCAACAGACATGAACCTCAGGTTCAGGCTACCCTTCGCAGCAACAATCAGCCATCATGTCATCGGCCTCAAAAGACTGGTGACGCTCATCATCGTGTGAAGACTTGTCAGCCATGCCACAAGGACAAGTCGGATCACTCATCACAGCCGGGACCCTCGCAGCCATTACATGTCCCTCAGAGACCATGGGAAAGTGTTTCCCTCAGATTCATCACGGGATTGCCCCAAGTCGGCAATCTTGCATCCATCATGGTTGTCATAGATCAGTTCTCAGACTATGCAACTTTCATAGCAGCCCCGCAAAACATCTCAGCAGAAGATACAGCTCGACTCTTCTTCTCGCACATTGTCAAACATTGGGGCCTGCCCAAAAACATTGTTAGTAGGCGCGACTCACGCTTCACTAGCAACTTTTGGACCCATCTCTTCAGGTGCTTTGGGTCAACATTGAGTCACAACTCAGACATCCATCCACCATCGGATGGCCAGACAGACCGGTTCGATGACATGCTGGAGGAATATCTCCGCAACTTCGCAACCGGATCACAGAAGCATTGGGTGAAGCTCCTGGATGCTGCTCAACTGTGTTTCAATTCTCAAAAGAGCCATCATACAAACAAGAGCCCTTTTGAAATTGTTACCGGACAGCAACCGCTTCTCCCGCAAACGGTGAATGCATCAACCATGCCGAAATCTCCTCGAGCTGCCAACTTCTCGAGCGAATGGGAGCGCAACATGGAGATAGTGCGGAGCTATCTCATCAGGGCCCAAGAGCGGGCAAAAAGGTTCACCGAACAAAATCTTTGCTTTGCCCAACATCAACCAGGGGACAAAGTAATGCTATGCATCCCAAAGCGGTACTTGTTTGCAGAAAGGACCCATGACCCTCGCCTGCAACAAAAATACATCGGGCCCCTGCCCATTGAAAAACGCATTGGGAAGTCCACATACCAGGTAAAAACTCCATCCTGGTGGAAGATCCATCCAGTCTTCCATGTCAGCCGCATGAAATCATTGCTTCGCTACAACAGCAAGCTCAAACAACAGAGGGGCGCAGACCTCCCATCCAACAACCATCAGAAACATCATCATCATCATCATCATCATAAGGCTCCGAGGACGGCGCCAACTCAGGTGGGGGAGAATGTCATGGGCTGCTTTCCAGACATGCCCCATGACCCCTTGGCCGCGCCCCATGGCGGCCTAGCAAGCCTCACAATGCCTAGCGCCATGGTCGGCCCCGTGGTCTTGGCTGCGCCAAGTGACAAGCGCGCATGTGCCTCTGTCGCCCCACCGATGCCTCTCGCCAGCGCCCAAGGGCTGGCCAATGACAACAGCGCCGCGCGCCCTGACAATGCCGCGCGCGCAGATCCTGATGCCTCGCCAGCGCCCAGCTGCAGGCCCATTCCAGCAGCGCCTCGCGCACAGACCCTGATGCCAAGCACCAGTGCCCAGCCTCAGGCCAGCACATCAAGTGTCGCGCGCGCCCACAGCAACGCGCGCGCAGACCCGCAAGACAAAGATGCTGCCATCGGACTTAGTTTTTCCTTGTAATAATCTAAGTCCTTTTCATTGTAATCATAGACTAGTTTTCATCATTTTCATTTCAGTGTGCTTCTACAGCTTTATTAGGACTAGTCTTGTCATGTTGGTTTATTTTTTTAAGCATTATTAAGGGGGACCAAACAATCAAACATTTTCAAGCAAGCATTTTCTGGTGTCTCTCCCCCTCGACACCGCATCATTGTAATCAGCATTTTCATTCATCAATAAAATCATCATCATCATTCAAAACCCAATTCTCTCTCAGCTTCCGCAATTGCTCACGACATTGGTTTTCCCGCACGGCACTGACAATCTAGTCTAGCGTGCGGCGAGGACCTCATTGGCGGACAGCAACCGCACTGACATCGGTTGCTTAGCCTTACGTTGCCCTTCCAAAGATCATCAGGAAGGCGTTACGTAACAGATGTCATTGGTTAGTTAGTTGGTTGTACAGTGCAAGCAGAGAAGACAAAGACGCAGAAAATACTAAAGCTTTTCAAGTTTATTTCTCTTGCAAGGAAATTTTCCAGCTAGACTCAGAACTTTTACTTTTCTTCCTTCTCTTTTTGGTATTCTCTCAACAATAGGCATTCAAATTATGGTGTCGCTGCTTCTATCTTTATCATTTTATTGCTGCAAATGCTATTGCTAATTCACTTTATGCCGTGCATTCTGTAGGCTCTTTTTATTCAGTCAGTTTACGTAATAACCACTCATGTGTAGAGAACTCCATGCGGCATCATTGTCCTATTTGTTATGAGGTATTGTATATTAAGTGTATTCTTTTGCTGTGGATTCTACCGCCAATTATTTTCATTCATGCTGCCATAATTTTTGAAATGCAGTATCTCTTTGATTCTCTTAAGGACACAACAATACTGAAATGTAGGGCACACGATGCACAATCACGAGATGATAAAGCGTGACAAGTAATCAGTTTATTTTATTTATTTATAAAGTGTGAATCCACTTGTTTGAATAATTGCTCTTGTACTGCTTATGCTTTTGATGACAACAAATGTCTGACTTAGGATGGAGACCTCTTCAACTTGTAGCAACTCTCCGAAAATGATGCAAGTGGAATAACAATTTGTGTAAAACTAGCTGCTTCTGAATTTTTAGCTATTCACAGATTATATATTCATCCTCTTGGGATTTACTTATTTTATTCTATATGACAATCTTTCCTGTTAGCATGTTATCAGGAAAAAAGGCATTTTTTCTATATTTGAAAAAACTATTAACCTTAAACTCCCAAATTTATCTTCAATGACACTCATAGTCTTTTTTGTAGAATTTTTCTGCACACATGAAAGCTTAACAAAGGTTAATTACTCTTCCTAAGCACATTTCAAAATTTTCTGTTACTTCAAAAGGGCTCAAACCTCAAGACAGGTTTATAGCATGCTTGCAAATGTTTGAAAGTGCTTAAAAACCTTTTTGGTTTTCTAGTTTCAGTTAACAAAGTTTGAGCTGGAACAAAATAGTGTTATTCTACTTGTATTTCCCAAGAACTTATGTTTAACTTGTTTTAAAGAATCTTGTAAACTTAGAACTCATATCCTGCCTCAACTTCCAAATCTTCTCTTTCAGATTGAAGAGACAATCATGCCTGAAGATCTTAGATACAAGAAGGTACTTCTATTTTTTTCTTAACCCCATATTTGTGGCCTTGAACTGTTTTGGCAGTAACTTCACTTTTTTTGATGTCAACTTTAAATGGTTTCGGAATTGGTTTGATTTTGTTTAACTAATTATTGGATTATCAATCCTATTTTGTTAGTATATTATTTTCTACTTTAGTTTCCGAGATGCTGTTATCTTTGATTTTAATGCAAGTTTTACTTTGTTAGTCATTGTGTTGGATTACCAACTTATAATACTTTATTTGTTTGATTCTAGTTCTAATGTTAGCCAATTGAGTTTAACTATATTTTGGCAATAATATTTTTTCAAAGCTAGAAAGGCAGTGGTGTTTATTCATGATATACGTGGAAATAAATATGTAATTAAGCTTTTGCCGTGTGAATTTCTACCAACTTCAGCATAATGCCCTTTTTATATCAAGTGGCAGATTTAACTGCTAGAAGATTTTTATTTTGTTTCTTTTTTATGTAACCAGTCCCTTTCTCCGTAACTAAATTTGAGCATTTTGGATGTTTGCCTACTATGATTGACATATCATCAGAGAAATGCTAGTGTCCTACAAGTTTCTCATCAAATATTTTAATTTCATTATTTCAGCTTGATGGAGGGTCTACTTTAGAGTACAAGGATCATCGGATGACAACAATACAAATCACCAAGCAAATACAAAGTACTATAAGTTTCCATTCCGAATAATAAATATTTGAGTTACCTTGCAGGAGTAGTTAGTATTAGTTTAGTTTGATTGGGATTTGAACAATTGATGTTTGTTAATTGTTATTATGGTTATTTGTAGTGAAGTTTGATTTATGATATAAGTTATTCAATAAAATTATTTATTTAATTCCATTATTCATTATTATTTTTTAAATAGTGAGATCATATTAAGGGGGTTATAAATCCCCATAAGTAATTTTTTTAAAACATTGATATTTTTTTTGTGGAGGTTATAAATTGTCACTAATTGTGTTGAAAACCCCTACAAATTAAAAATTCAATTTGTGGGAGTCGTTGTGGGGGTTTTAAAAAACCGCTTCAATATTGCTCGTGGCACTCATAACTGTGGCGTTTTTAAAAACCGCCACAATACATTTTGTGGAGGTTGAAAACCGTCACAAATTGTCAAAATAACCCCACAAAATGAGCATTCTTTTTGTAGTAATATGATCCTATCCTGTTGATACTTCCTTACAAAATAATGTTCTTGATGTTTATGTACTCCATAAAAGGTCAAACTTTAACGTTATTTTGCATTAACTGCGTTGAGTTCTTCTGAACCTATTGAGAACTTTTCCCTTTCTACTCATAAAGAAAAAAGTTTTTTTATTCTTTCAACCAAAATTAAACTTGGCCCTTAAAAGTAACAATCAATTAAGGCTTCAAAGCGAAACTTTCCGCGGCTAATCACTATAAATATTTTTTTTGGGTCAATGTCCATTGCAGCATAAAAATGTGTCATCTACCTTGCTATCACTGTAACCTTCTTTATAATCTCTATTCTGTGCATAAATATGCAGTGGATTTAATTTAAGTGTAGGTTTTCACTGTATTTGGAATTATGTTGCCAAGCATTGGCTTCTTGAGCCAGTTGTTCCAGTAGCAATTCAAGCTCCACATTTTTGTGGTCAATATCTTCAACCTATGTGTCTCTTCTACGTTTGACAAGGACCTTTTCCTTATATGAGATAGTTTCAGGTTGATTTGCCTGAACTTGCTCCAAAATAGCTTAAAATGACCATTCATCCATATCATCTTATGTCTCTCTGAAAGTTTTGGAAGGTTAATAACGGTTCAAGCATGGAATGACTGTAATGAACAATTTAATAGCAAAATTATAAAGGAAGATAAAGAAAATGGAGAAACCTTAATGTCCGTAGCTCTCAGTTGATCCATGAAAGTTGACGCAACGGCGAAGCCAAGAGACGTACCAGAGAGGTGCAAGGCATCGTGAAGCTTCTTTAAAAAATGTAGCGATACTGACATGGGAAACGACGATATACTCGCATTACAACTGAGATATTTTGCCTTGGCCTACTGGAGCTGAATCCACATGTAAAACCATAAATCAAAATAATTTATGATGATGACGATATCTTATCTTTGTGCACATGCTCCTGCCATTGAGTCTATGACGTTAACGAAATTTCATGTTTTTTATGCATCATGTCGTCATGGATATGAACTAAAGATTTTGAAGTCGAATGGATGATAAATTTGTCTTTTTTACTTCAGAAAGAACATATGGAAGAAATCAATGATCTTGACTGTGACTATATATATCTAATTTTATTTAAAATTTTAAGCATTATCATTAGTCCTAATAATTAAGAGTGTGATGTATCCAATTTCTTGTATTTTGATTTTACCGTTTTGCATTTATTACACCTTTCCGAGGAAATCAAAGGTCTTTCTAAAAATTGACCATCTGAAATGTGTCCGACGTTTGTCTTTTTTCTTTCTTATATTTAACTTTTTTTTCTCTTGTTGTTATCTCTATTTAAATGCACGTATAATTTACATTGTATAAGAAGTGCTATTGCAATAGTATTGCATGATGGCCAAGATGGTCATTTCACTTTTCAAGGATATTTTGGTATTTTGACTTTAGCCTGTAGAAGTTTCCCACTTTTATTATAATATGATGATTAATTGGATAAATTCGAGTTTTTTGGAAGGTTGTACTAAAGGAAAGGCAGTTTTGAAAGGTTGAATTGTTCCGGAAAGAGGTAATTGTCTTAGTTAACCTTATTTCGTGGATTAGGATGTGATTGTGTCTATTTGTTACGTGCTATATATGTTGAGAAAAACGTATATACAAGGTGACGAGTGTATGTGCGCTGCTACGGATCAAGCATGCCGGTAGAACTACCTTATTTATGTTATTTTGCTTTTATATATCATGACTTACTTGTTTTAAATAGATTGTAAAATTCTTGATGTTATTCAGATTGATAGCAATGTTGGGATTGTTGAGACATTGGGCGTTAGAAGTTCTTGAAATATTGGTTTGACTATTGGCGCAAAAGTGATGGTTATCTCCCTTATGATGTGTTATATTTAACCACTCTTGTTGTTGTTGTTGTTGCTCCTCACCTAGTTTAGAACCGATTTTACATATTCTTGGTGAGGATGAGTAAATATGCATGACAGACGTTTTCGTGCTGTGAGGCTGAGAGATATTGCACGACGAATACTTCCGTGCTGTGAGGTTGAGAGATATTGCATCATGGGTGCTTCCATACTATTAGGTTGAGAGATATTGCATGACGGGTAAATTGTGGCGGTTTATTTATGGTGGTCATAAAAAACTCTCACTATACGTTTGTTTTGTGGCATTTGAGCCAACCCCCACAAAATAATTCTTATTGTGGCGGTTTAAGTGTGGGGGTCGTAAAAGACCCCCTCTATACATTCAATTCGTGGCGTTTGTTCCGACCTCCTCAAAAAATTTCTTATTATGGCGGTTTTTTGTGAAGGTTTTTGATAACCTCCACAAATATATCAATTCCAGGTGTTTGAGAAATTGTTATTATTAAAAAAAAAATTAGTTATTTTTTCCACCTTATTTCTTTAAAATTAAATCAAAATACATATTTTAGTTAAAACTTTGCGTATTAATGCAATTTACGTCAATATCTATACCTTCTAGTTTGTCATTTTTATCTCTACATTTTCTTCAACTACAAAAAGAAAGGTTTTCCATTATTTCTCTATGTCTAACTCGCTA
The DNA here is from genome assembly GCF_000393655.2 of Nicotiana sylvestris. Lineage (NCBI taxonomy): Eukaryota > Viridiplantae > Streptophyta > Magnoliopsida > Solanales > Solanaceae > Nicotiana > Nicotiana sylvestris. The sequence continues at coordinate 118,592,069 of NC_091064.1, read as the reverse complement.
GTTTTTCTTTGATTGTCTTTGTGAATTTCTTTAATTCATCTCTCTATATTTAGCAAAAAATAACAATGACTTCTATTTCATTTCTTCCTCTTAGGTTTCTTATTTCTAGATTTATACGAAATGTCTACCCATAAATACGAAACATATATAATTTCTAACCCCGTGAGTATCGTGAATCTTTAGGTGCAAAAAAAAAAAAGAAATTTATCTAACATTGGACCACAACATTAGGTAACAAAATAATAATGCAAAATGAGCCATCACAAAAGTTGAAATGTGGCTCAACAAAAGCAAGAAATGACCGTTGATTCAATTTGGTCTCACCGTCACAAGCGATACTTGTCTCCAAAGAAAAAGACAACAATACAGAGAATTGAATGCATCAGGTATTCAGTGAATCTCACTGAACAAATATGGTCGACGAGGTCTAATATAAACGAAAAAATATGCTTTAGATTAATCATAAATAATATCTGCATTCATAAGTAACGACTACACATCCAATAAACAACAGATGCAGGAGAGACATCCAAGTGTTGTAATTATCTACACAAACATTTGATTTTTTTTATTTTGTTTGAGATAATTTAAAATTTAAAGGGATATAAATAATTGCAAGAATTAGCATGCAGATTTTCTTTATTTTTATTATAGTAGGTGTTCTATGTTCAAATAGTATTTTTAAAGGAGGGTGTGAGGCAAGCTATTTTACTACAGGGCAAGGCGTAAGCCCGATACCTTTAAATTGTTTAATTTATTAATGACGCATAATAAACCAAAAAAAAAGTATATTAGAGTTTAAGAAATTTTAAAAAATAAACTCATAAAAAATAAAATATCTTGTATGTTTTTACAAGTATAAATAATACAATAGTGTTAAAGTTACTGTGAGATACAACTATAACGTCTTAACTGTCAAGCAATTAAAAAATTATAATTTCTTTAAAAATGTATCAAGTTATACATTTTACCTCCCTACAAGTAATTAATCAAGAAAATTCATAAATACTATAATTTAAAAGATTACTCGTTCATGTATATACAAAATTACTTTCAAAGAGCAAAACAATAAAAGCCTGATAATTTAAGACATGAAGACCAATGGCAATAAGATACAATTTTTACTATCTAATTTAGAAAAAATAGTCTAATGATATTCATACTCACGATATTCTCAAATAGTAAATATGCAATTACGTGGCTCGTTATTTGAGTTATTCTCAAATAAAAGTTTAATCATAACTTTGTTAAAGAATTCATGAGCATCAATGGTGTCAATTAGAGAATTTGACACACGATTTAAGTAGGAACTATAGTCAAACCTCTCTATAACAACCTCGTTTATTCCGATATGTTTTGGCTGCTATAGTGAGGTGTTGTTATAAACACATATATTATAACATAACATAAAAATCAATTCCGAAAAAACTTGACTTTTTATAGTAAATGGTTGTTATATAGAGATGATGTTATAGAGAAGTCTGATGCGTTATGCATGTTTTTGGTTGCACACTCGGATGCTTTAGAGCGTAAGCTCACATAACTAAGCTCCACACATATTCTTCGGGACTTTTTGAATTGTCACGACCCATTTCCATAATAGGTCATGATGGCGCCCAACACCGTTATCAGGCAAGCCAACGCGGAAGTATTAGTGAATTCTTATTTTACTTACCCAAAATAATTACAACATTGTTCTTAATTTGCAAGTAAAAGTAGGTGATAATATGCAGCATTCAATAATAATTATACAATCCAAAAGAAACGTCTACTAATGTGTGTGTCACAAGCTGTGGGCAACTAGTAGAATATACAAAATAATATATCTATCCTACTGTCTGAAACATAATAGACAGTCTAAAGTAAGGAAGACTCCATCCAGCTACTGATTGGCACAAGAAGGGAAAGCAGCTCACTGTGAAAGTCTCGGACTATGATCAGGGATGCGCACCAGTCTGATAGCCAGATGAACCTGCCTCAGAGCATGTACAATTAAGTACAGAAGCGTAGCATGAGTACATAAATATTATGTACCCAGTAAGTATCCCGTCTAATCTCGAAGAAGTAGAGACGAGAGGTCAACTTGATACCTACTAGGGCCAAATAATATAATATGATATTATGCCAGGTATGATGGTCAATATATATAACAGTTGAAATAAATATTTCTAAGTCATGTCATTTTAATACCCCAGTTAATCCTTTACAATTTAAACCATGTATCAGGCAGGTCATCAATAATAAATTCACATAGATATATATCATGCACACCTTATGCCGAGGTCGATGGCCCAATCCAACATAAAAGAAACTGTGCACTGCCAAAGGATCGAATGGCGTGAACCATAGATGCATCTATTTCTACCAAGGCGATCGGCCCAACAGAAAAAATATCAATTATCAACAGAAAAATACAAGAAGGCACATTTATATTCAAATAAACTCATACAAGTGTTCAACACAAGAAGGCGCATTTACAGACATGACTTAAATATTATATTAAACATGTACCGGGCTTCGGAACCAAAATACGGGCCCGATACCAATGAGATCAAACATTAATCAATTTCTTGGGACCTCAGATACGTCCAGGTCCCATATTTTACTACGGACCTACCGGAATCGTCAAAATACGGGTCCTAGTCCGTTTACCCAAAACGTTCACCGAAGTCAACAAAGATCAACTTTTTAGGCCAAAAATCATTATTTCATCAATTTTTCCACATAAAGGCTTTTCAAAAATACGTCTGGATTGCGCACGCAAAGCGAGAAGAGATAAAATAAGGTTTTAAGGCCTCAAAACACGGAATCAGGTTCTAAATGAGATATTGATTGTCAAGTTCCCTAATAAAAGTAAAATGTATTTTAGTTTTGACTTCGCTAAAGATGATACCAACAACTATTACTAGGACGAATACTTAAATACCTAGCAATACATAACCCTTCACTATAGAAGTCCCTTGTCATAAGATAATAACTTAACAATCGAATGGGTAAAGTGACACCTTTCAGACGTAAGAACATGAAAAACGTACTTTATATGAAATTATAGGAAGAAATTTCTTCTCAATTTATCCTTTAATCGTAGCAAGGGATATACGTGCAAATCACGTACATAGAGACTAGTTATTATAAAAGCATGAATGTTCTACGCTAAAATATTGGACAACACAAATATCCCTGAAATATTGATAGATTTTTATACCCTTGAAAATTACATTATTTCTTAAAAAGAGATTATTCCAAATTAAATAAAATGATAATATTTAAATTTTACCGTGGATACTTACAAGGAATCAAATTCTTCAATTAAAGATAAATTCAAATCGGATTTGTATCATGCTATAATTAGAAGTCGATTTAGTGTCATATACTAGCTAGTATATTTGAAGTCAAAGTCACGCTCCTTGAGATAAAGTGATCTTCACCATTATTTGATGGGAAAAATCTGTAGCTCAAAACGTGGTACTGCAGCAAATTTAGAATTCTCTTGTAATTGTAATAATGAAAATTAAACCGAGGAAAAGTAAAGAAACCACTTTACTATTTTCCTTTTTAATTTCCCTCGTTTTTTAACTCAACTACTCATATAACTTCTCTTTATTCCCGCCATTGTTTCCCTCCATATTCCCACCTTCTCCTCGACCCCTCTTCTCCCATTATCTGCGTAAGAAACTTCCATTTTCAGAGCTATATATTCACCATATAGTTCCTCTTGGAGAGATGAAATTCCTGGTGAGCATTAGGTCAGTTCTCTCTTTTCTTTTTGTATTTTAATTCTTTTAAGTTTGTTCATTTTAGTTTCATCAATATGATTGCTGGACACGCATTTGTGTTTTATATTTAGGATGCAGATATGTAGTTTATTTCACTGCTTAGGTTTACCAAAATCATGACATTATGTAGTTCGTTGATTTTCTGTGTTCCTCTTTGCCAATAATTTGGGTTTGACTGTTTGTAGAGTATATATTATTTTGTTTTGTTTTGGAGTTAAAAAAGCAGATCTTTTGGGGCTCTAGATTGGATTTGTTGGGTAGTTTGTGGACAATTTTTTGTATCATCTTTTGTCTGATGTTTACTCTCTCTTCATATTTGATTCACCTCTCTCTTTTTCTTATTAATATGCAGCCATGCCAAAGATTAAACGTTTTCGGAATCCACTAAAATCAGCTCGTGAACCACATGATGCTCATGGACATTCTTCATAATCAACAACTCCACTCCAATCACATGCTATAGAGCCCGCAACAATAGTACAAGCCCTCCCACATGTTCATGAAATCCCGCAACAAGAACAAGCTCCAATTCTTCCTTCTAATTCAAGTGCAGCATCTCGCCGTGCAGGACGTGAATCTACAAAGTATTGGACAGTAGAGGCTAAAGGTATATGCCTTACATGTATTTGTACTTCAATTTATGAGAATCTTTTTTTTTGTTCCTTTTTGGTTGAGTAACTTGTTTTCTTGTTAAAGACTCGGAAAATGCTATCAAGCAAATTAGAGTCAAGGTCAATGAAGTTAACAACCTGACTGTTGGGGAGCGCATCATTGTGAATTTTGATGACTACAACGCAGCATATGGTGAAGCGCAAGGATTACTTGCTGGATATTGTGGATCGCTGGCAATTGATTGTAATTTGTTTCCGATTAGTTTTGAGAAGTGGTCAGGGCCATCGTGCATGCCTAAGAAGTACATGGAAGACTGCTTTGAAACAATATTGAAGGTACAAGTGTTATACAAACATATGTACTTATTGCACCTAGATTTTTATACACATGAAAAAACTAACTTCCATTTTTGGTTTGAAGCCTCGATTTGATTTTCGGGTAAGTGAGTCCATTGCATATAGATACTGCAATGCTAGTCTTTCAAAGAAGTGGGCTACACATAGGCAGAAGTTGTGGAATGAATATTTTGACCTAGCCAAAAATAAAAATGAAATTCTAAGTAATGTACTAATAGGTATAAATAAAGATCAATGGGCTAGTTTTGTTGCTTACCGTCAAAAATCATCAACAATGATAAGATTCAAATTATTTTAACAAGTTTCATCATAATTAAATGAAGATGAATTTTTTTAATTTGTATTTATTTTGTTGATAGGAGCTTTGTAGAAGAAATAAAGAAAATCAAAAGAAGCAAAAAATGCCGCATACTGGTGGATCAAAAGCTATCTAGAGAAGACGACATGAGCTGGTATGCACATTAACTTAATAATTTTACTATTTCTGTAATTAAAATGTTTTGTAATAACTTTTTAATAGTCTTTCTTAGTTTTTGGAAACTGGAAAAACTCCTAGTCGCGGAAAAATATTTATTGAAACTCATAAGAGAAGCAATTGATCGTTTGTAAATGATGCAGCAAGGACTATAGGGGTAAGCATAGCTTTGGTGCATTTTTATAACATTATTTTTATTATTTTTGTATAACATTTTGCATCTCAAGTTTCACTATCTTGTACTACTAATTGATATTTTATCTGCTTGTAGGAACAAATTGAATTGAATATGACTCAATGTGATACTAATGAGTGTGAAGTTTCCCCAAATGATGTTATTGGCACGATGTTAGGGGCAGAGCACTCCGGGAGAGTACGATGTATGGGTATGGGAGCTGCTCCTTCAAACACATTCAGGAATAGCAAAGGACGACTTAGTGATCCGAGTGCTTCTTCATCTAGCTACAGTGAATCATCTGCAACATATAACCATTTGCAACAAAAGCTTATGCGTGTGGAATCCCAACTAGAAGGCACCTTAAATGCGCTGAAGGTTTACGTGATATCAAAGGAAGGTTCGGTTCCAGAAGAATTTGCGGGTCTGTTTGCTCTTCAACCACAGGTAAGGAGTAAATATAGCTTGTATTTCTTCTGTTACAACTTCTGATCAGTTCAATATATAGCATTGTACTTCTATGTGATAAAAAATATGAAATCAACAAAAATTGTTAAACATAGTTCATTAGATCAAGCTCTTTTGTGGAAGAGATTCACTATGTCTAAATATTGCTCTCATAATGAACATACTGCTGATTCTTTAGTATTTTTAGATGTCCCAGTTGTTGATGTTGTCTCATCCACCATTTGTTGCACATTCTCGTCATCCTTCTTCGCAACACTAACATGATCCTCAACCAATACATCAAATGAGTTTGAAATAATGGTGTTCATTGATGCTGTAGTCTGGTTTTTAGAACCTTGAGAATTTCTATTGTTAGGTGAGTGATTTACAACTTTCCAAGCCCTATGTTCTGCTTGTGCAGATGCACGTTGCCATTGGTGATTAGGTTGTTCAACTACTGCTAATGCTTATGACCCATTTGCACTCCCCAAAGCAGCAAAATCTTTATTTTCTTGACCCTCATCTTGCACAACATTATATGTTAAATCTGTTTGTTTTTCAGCTAGAACACCCTATGCACCAGTAGTGTTGACAGCTACATAAGTAAGTCGATTACCAGATGCACTCAATACATTAGTAACCGCCAATGTTAAACCTGCAGTTCTTGGTTGATTTTCAGCTTTTTCAAATTGGCCTAACAACAGAAATATAAGTGTGTTCCTAATTTAATTGAGAAGCATGTCTTATATCCAAAGTTTTTCATTTTTCTTTAATAAGTAGATACTTTTTGTCTTTTTGACCAGATTCATTGACCAATATCATCTAAAGTTAGTACAATATACAGTTTAGTATCATCTAATTCTAGTAAAACTTGTTGCTAACTTTGCTAAAGATGGAGGTGGTGGCAAGGAATTTCCATCTCCTTGCAGAAGCTAAGGCTTTGATTCGAAGCTTTAGGATAAGGGCTACATTTGATTCAATCTTGTTTCCCGATCTCGTTTGGAATTAATCTATATAACTTTCTCACCAAATATCATTTTTATTGTTTCAGCCTAATGATATAGAGAATGAACTTACTTCACCAGTTGATGTAAGAGGATCATCGGCAGATAACAACGCAAATCACTAATCAAATGCTTAATGCTTTCGTTGTGCACTACGTTTGCTTTCTAGGAATTTAAATTTATAGTGGTTGTCTAGACTTGTGTTTATATTACTTTAGTTAGTGCTTAATATTTTCGTTGTGGACTACTTTTGCTTTCTAGGAATTTAAATTTGTAATGGTTGTCTAGACTTGTGTTCATTTTACTTCAACTAATGCTTAATGTTTTTGTTGCTATCTAGACTTGTGTTTATATTGCTTAGTTTATTGTACAGTATTTCAATTTCTGACTTTTACTATTATGGATACTAGGTAGAGTGAAGGGATCGAACCTCCTTCATCGAAAAATTACACAATATAAAAGAATGAAAACGGTCTTCTTTTTGTTATATGTGCACTGTTATGAAAAAAAATCAAATGTAGTTGTGAAGGAGGTTCAAAATTACTATAGGCCTTAGGTTCAAATTCCAACTATGACGTTGTAGATTTTTTTTATCCCGTTGTATAAATTTTTGGTTCTGCTATTGTTTACAAGCTTGAACTATAGTGAAATTCTACTAATGAAATGGTTATGGAGATATTCAAAGAAGAACAGTAGCATTGGATAAAGCTGGTACAAGTGAAGTATAGGGAGCTGGTATTCTGGTGCACAATCAGTAAGTTCCATGTATGGTGTAGGATCTGTAAGTGCATTAGGAATCACTGGCCTGATTTCTCAGAAACAGTACAAATAAAAAGTGGTAAATTGGGAAAAGATTAAAACTTGGCTTGACTTTGTTTGTGCACATCCCTCTAAGAAGCAGAATCCTGAGATCGTTGCTCTTACTGCAAGTCACTATTCTACAATGTAAATCTGGTTACAATTAGAGTTTAATCCTCAAACAAAGTTGTTCTGATTGAGATATCAACAGTGTTGCAAAACTGTTGAAAGGAGTTTATTGCTTGGGAGCCTGTTGGGAAAGGAGGTTTTTTTCCGGCAGGTCATGCTATAAGAAATTGTCAGTGGGAAATTTAGTGTTTCAGTGGCCATTGAAGTTTATACATGGCCCAAAAGCTCCACACACTGTGTTTGACTTTTTCTGGATTATAGTTCTGCTACTGCAACCTCAATTTTATTCTCTTGAGGTCAATAAGTCCTAAATATGAAGCATTCCTTATTCCTTTTCTTGTGTAGATCTTGATGGTCCTTGCTCAATAGTACTTGGAATTTCGAAGTTATATGTACACATATTTGCAAAGAACTATGGTCTTTTGTGTTAGGTTATACCAGATGTTGGATACTGATTCTTTTACCTCTTGTGCGTACTCTATTTTTGGAAAAATGGACTTTTGGTTTCACATACCATCTTTTTATGATTCCTGAGTTGTATCCTTGAGTAACATTGAGTTTTAATGTATTGATTGATGAGAATGTATAAAAACAAAGTAGTTTTCCTGGAAGTTGACCATTTTTACTCAAATGCATATCTAATTTAGGACTTCCAGACTCTGAAATGTTTGTCCCTTTAGTGTCACATTGAATTGGCAAAGGGATATTCAGTTCTATATAAAACTTTCTGCAGGGTCCTCCTGGTACCGGAAAAACACTAGTATATTGGCTCTTGCTCATGAGCTTTTAGGACCAAACTATAAAGAGGCCGTTTTGGAGCTAAATGCATCAGATGATAGGTATATTGAGCGTTTGATTCAAAGTATATGTGCCCTGGTCCGATTTGCAAGATTATTTGACCAAGAGATCCTTGGACGCCTTATGGCTGTGGTTGCAGCAGAAAAGGTACTAGCAATCTTAATCCTCGACACACATGCTATTTTCTTCTAGTGTTCCCTTTGCTGATCCGAAATGGTTTCTTTTGATCCTTGTGTTAAATCAGTATTTTTGTCTGTACAGTGAGTCAGATAGCATGTTATTATACCTTAATCTGTTGCCGCACAATGAACCTCCCAGTTGCTCTATATATTTCATGCCTTTCATTGCTAGTTAATTTGGTTATGAGCTAACCAAGATTATGAGCTAAAGGGTAGGAACTTTAATTTTCTGTATCTTTCAGCCTCACAGGGCGTTGTGAAAGTTTCATCTAATCACTTCAATATGCAGTCCATTTTGTTTTTACCTAATGTTATATGAGCTTTCAATCTGCTCTCACTGTTGTTTTCTCCCTATTGTGTCACATAAGAAATTATCACTAATGCTTTTGTGTTCAAACCGTGTACCTAACATGCATGTGTTATCTGAACTTTCTAGGTTAACCGCAATGTTAAATCTCCAGTAGATATATCCATGGATATCACCAGATTGATCAGACACTCAATATGTCAACAACTGCATTTAGAGATGCTGTTAAATTGACACTTGAAGCTGAACTTGCTTCAACATCATACCAGAAGATGGTTCATTGGATCTTATATTCAAAGTCCTTAAGCAACCAATAACGGCAGCATATTGGTGTGACATACCTCAAAAATTCTGTTATAAGATAATTTGATCTTAAAGGAAAAAATACAGTTTTAGTTTATCTATGAAGTACATTCCAACAATATTTATATGCACTTAATTTTCTATTCAGGTGTGATTGCAATGTCCTGGTGCCCCCTTGATAGCTCCTACTTGCTTACATATTGTTAAATATTTAGATAGTATTCAAATTCAAATTTAAAAATCTTATCAATTAAAGTTACTATGAGATAAACTTCAACTTTAACATTTTATCTTTCAAACGATTAAAAGAACATAATATTTTTTAAAAATATTATCAAATTGCACGGTTTACCTCTCTAAAAATTAATAATCAATAAACTCCATCAATAATGTAATTCGAAATATTACTCCTCATGAGTAAATATAAAATTGCTTTCAAATAGCAAAATAATAAAAGTTTGATAATTTTGAGAGACATATAACTAAAATATGAAAAAAATGTTAGATGTTCCTAAGAGATGTAAATTTTGGTTATTCCAATGATACTCATTTTTTGATGTTCCCAATTAGTAAATATGTGATACTTTGACTCATTATTTTGAGTTATTCTCAATCTTCATATAGATGAATAAAACTTTAATCATTCATTTGTTAGAGATATTTGACAAGATTCTTCCTATGATCTTGCTAAATATATCAATAGTAATTATTTTCAAGAGCTTATATTTTTTTAAAATTTTATGTTATAATTTAAATCTATTATTTAATTTTAATTTTATAATTAATTATATAGACTCCTAAAATTAGTAAGAATTAAAATAAATGAATAGAGCACAAGCTATTTAGTGCCCCAAAGTTATTATTTCTTAACCCTAAACGTTATTTTTTCATTTCTAAAAGTTTACATGAAAGAAAAATCCTACGGTTTATTTTAAGCAAGGAAAGCGGCAGGGAAATATCGAAATTATTAGGTTTTCTTCGTTTGTAGTTCTGACCCTCTTTTTTCTACTGCTTGTTATCCTTTGCTATATGAACAAACTGATACATAAGGAGTCCTTTGTGGGAATTCTTCATTGGTTCTTTCTGTCCTTTGTCAGTTTCTGGAATTAACTTTGTTTGAAAGAACATTTGAAATTGTTGGAGTAGATTGGAAGGATAGTCAAATCTGAAGGTACCTGTGGACTGGAGGATTGGTTTTGGAGGTATATTCTAAAAGGGTTCATGTTAATTTATTTATCATTCTTTAATGGATAAATCATGGATTGAAAAGCCACGGAACACAAACGAATACTGGCTTGGTTTGGATAAATTTCTTGATTTTGCGTTTAAGAATGCGGCTGTGGAAGATACAATTAGATGCCCATGTCCTAAATGTGGATTTGGCAAGTGGCACACTAGAGAGATAGTGCATGATCATTTGATTTGCAAGTCATTCCCTCAAAATTATGTTATTTGGAATCTTCACGGTGAGAAACAGGTAGTAGCGCCTTCTGGAGATAGAGACGTTATGCAAGAGATGTTTCACCCAGAAAATCTAATAGAAACAATGCTTAATGATGCATTTGGGTACGATAGGCACCAAGCGGCTGATGGAGGGATATCTCAACCATTGGACTCAAATGAAATATCAAATGAGGCGCATAGGGAGGATACTGGCGACTTTCATGATTTTCTCAAAGATGGAAGTGAGACACTGCATGAAGGGAGCAAGTATACAAAGCTAGAGTTTTTAATAAAATTGTATCATATAAAGGTCTATTGTGGATTAAGTGACAAGGCTATGACTATGATACTAGATTTGTTGAGAGATGCATTTGAATATGCAAAGTTGCCGCCTTCCTTTTATGAGGCCAAAAAAACCATTAGCAAACTTGGCCTTGACTACATCAAGATACCTGCATGTCCAAATAATTGTATGCTATACTGGAAAGGCGATTCAAAAATGGAAGCATGTAAGCATTGTGGTACATCTAAATGGAATCCTAACAAGAAAAAAAGCAAGCTGCAAAGGTTTTGCGTTATTTTCCACTGAAACCAAGGTTGCAACGATTATTTATGTGTGGTAAGACTGCAGAACATATGAGATGGCATGCTTAAGGCAATAATGCTGATGGATTGATGAGCATCCAAGGGATGGTGAAGCATGGAAGACATTTGATCAGACTCATTCTGGATTTGCTTCGGATCCTCGAAACGTTCGCTTGGGCCTTGCTAGTGATGGTTTCAATCCTTTTGGAACAATGAGTACTACCTATAGTATTTGGCCAGTCTTCTTGATTCCATATAATATTCCTCCTTGGATGTGTATGAAGCACACCTCCTTCATCTTATCAATGATTATTCCTGGCAAGCACATGCCTGGAAATAATATAGACGTGTACTTACAACCCCTCGTTAAGGAATTACGTGAGTTATGGAATGATGGAGTTGAAACGTTTGACTCATCATTGAATGAAAGTTTTAGAATGCATGCAGCTCTTATGTGGACAATCAGTGACTTTCCGGGATTAGGTATCCTATCTGGCTGGAACACTCATACTGGTTTTGCCTGCCCAACTTGTAACTTTGACACAGAACCTTGTCGTCTTCGTCATAGTAAAAAGTGGTGCTTTATGGGTCATCGACGTTTTCTGAGAAGAAATCACAGGTTTAGGTTAAATCGAGTACGCTTTAATGGAAGTACAGAGGAGCGGAATCCACCATTAAAATTATCAGGGTCTGCCATTTTGAGACAAATCGAAGAAGGTAGAGGAGCAGGGTTGAATTGTACAGGGAAAAGATCTAGACGAGCAACTAAGCAATGGAACAAGAGAAGTATATTCTTTGAACTTCCTTATTGGAAATCTAACTTGTTGCGTCATAATCTAGACTTTATGCATATCGAAAAAAATATATGTGATAATATCATATATACGTTGCTCCATGATAAATTAAAATCAAAAGATAATATTAATGCCCGAAATGATCTAAGAGAAATGGGCATAAGGCGTGATCTTTGGCCGGATGATAGTGGGAAATATCACCTTGCTGTGTTTTCACTTATGACTGATAACAAAAAGAAGCTGGACACTAAAAAGTTGTTCATTACAACTTTGAAGAATATTAAAGTACCAGATGGCTACTCAAGTAACATTTCTAGCTGTGTTGATTTGGTACAAAAAAAGATTTTTGGGTTGAAAAGTCATGATTGCCATATTATTTTAGAGCAATTGCTACCATTGGCGATCCGCAATGTGTTGCCCGACCATGTAGTTGCAGTTTTGGTGGACTTCTGCTCATTTTTCAGAGCCCTTTCTAGCAAAACCTTGAATGTTTCGGAGCTTGATAAGCTCCAAGAGCGCATTGAAAGCACACTTTGCCACCTAGAGATACTATTTCCTCCAGCATTCTTTACATTAATGGTTCATTCGTCTGTCCATCTAGTAGGGGAAGCAAAACTCGGAGGTCCAGTACATCATCGAAACATGTATCCCGTTGAGAGGTAAAACATTGTAATTTCTAATTTGAAGATACTTGTATTCTGGTCTCTTGAAATAGTTTGTACACTTATGGCCTATTATTTTTGTAGGGAATTAGGCCATTTTAAGTCCTTTGTACGGAATAAAGCACAACCAGAGGGTTCTATAGCTGAGGGTTATTTAGCTGAAGAGTCTCTTACCTTTTGTTCTCGATATATTGAGGATATTGAGACAAGATTCAATAGACCTAGGCGTGTTCGTGATGAACCAAATGTCACTGAGCCTTCTGGAACATCCTCTATATTTCTTCAATTTGGTAAACCTGCATCAGCTTCGATTACATTCCCTTTAACTGATATGCAGAAACTACAAGCTCATCGATATGTGCTTCTGAATTGTGCAATAGTCATGCCATTTGTGGAGTGAGTAACTCATATAATCTTTACATTCTTTATCATTGTAATGTTTGATCCGGCTAGTCTTGTTCTTTAACATTAATGTAGTTATTTCATATAGCGAATTTAGACAGTACATAAGGAGGAGTTCAAGAAGAAGACCTTCACCTACAGAGATAGAGAGGAGAGTTAATAAAGAGTTTGTTGATTGATTCCAAAAGCGGGTGAGTAAGTAATCATTAGTTATTGTTTACATTTGGTTTGAATGAACTAACTTCACTAAGACAATATTTTTTTGATTTAGATTATAAATCCAGACACAATAGATACAATGTTTATTGATCTAAAGTTTCTTGCACGAGGTCCATCAGTAGTTGCAAGAAGGTTTACTGCATATAACATCAATGGGTCCAAATTTCGAACTTTGGCTCGAGAAGAAGGTCTGAGAACACAGAATAGTGGAGTTTTTTTAACCTCTAAAACATCATGTGTTGCAAGTAGTATTGACGGAAATTTAAGGCAAGCAGAGTTACCATATTATGGGAAGTTAGAAGATATTCTTGAGATTAATTATTATGGTCGATTCAAGGTTGCTCTTTTCAAATGTAGATGGGCCGATACTGCTCGAGATAGAGGGTATAAAAAGGATCGTTGGAACTTAAATTGTGTTAATTTTGATAGATTGATTCATACCGGTGAACGTGAAGAACATAAGCCTTACATCGAAGCATCTCAAGCACAAATGGTGTACTATGTGGATGATGTTGTCAATAAAGGGTGGAGTGTTGCTATGCATCTAAAGCCAAGAGATCTGTATGATATGGGAGAAGAAGTAGTGGAAGATGAAGTATATGAGAATGAACCATACCAAGAGCAAGAACTCGAACAGGCTTTTGGTGATGGTGATGAGTATGTACAACTAGCTACGGATCATATAATTGATGATGTAGTAGAGACAAATGTTGCTACTAACTAGCAGCAGATACATACATGTTTGAATAGAAAATTTGTTTAATATGTTGCTTTATCTGAAGGTAATAGTATTGCATAACTAAGTAGTGTTTATTTTATTTATTTGATGTATAAGTATGTTTAAAAATGGTATTCATATTTGGTTTGAAGGCATATTTAAAAGTGATAATCATATTTGATTCGTGTTGCTATGCTCTTATTTATGAGCAAATGCTACCTAAGACGCGAAATGCAGCTTACCTCTGCTGTAGGAAAGAAAATACAGAGGCACAATTGAGAACTGCTAGCCCTCCTGGAGTTGTAGATGATCTTGTAAGCCAGTTTGAAATTAAAGCATTTGATGCATGTGCAAACCCGTACCTGGGTCTTGCTTCTTAAACTATGGCTGGGATTGATGGCTTGCGAAAAGTTTTAAGTATTCCAGAACCAGTAGGTAAGTGAAATAATCTTTTAGTATTACCTCTACTGTATCTTCTAACTATGTTTTTGCCTTTTAGGTTCTTTTCCTTATGCTATATGGTTAAGCCTGGAACACATATTATATCTGTTATGATGGTTCACTATGAGAAGCTAAACATCATGACATCTTTTTTATGTTATATATTTCTGTTATTTTATGTCAACTCAATCAAGATATTGAAGTGTGCTGCACGCCCAATTTAGAATATCAATAGTCTGTACCAAAGTTTGGCAATTTAAATCTACACAAAGTCCTACCACATTTTCCATTTTAAATCTTCCTATCTCTATTACTTACCTTTTGGACAATTCTAGTGCATCACTGTTGTACATTTCTTCTTCTAAATGAAAGCATATGAGATTGTGAGTAGAAACCATGTGAATCAAGATGGTACCTACTTCTACTGTCTTTGGATCTCTCCGCGATAAGTTGCAGTTGCAGGTGGTATTAGTATGAGCTACTTTCAAAGTATTGGAGTATTGACTTGCTTGCATGTTAGTTATGTATTCTCTTGTTGAATTGTTTTATCCTGTTCACTGTCCCTTCTGCCCGAGAGGATTTTCCTTCTATTGCTATATGGTTACTTGCTGAACCATTGAGAGATGAATTCTTTCTCTTGCGTTCTACTCTTTTATTTGCTCGTTAAACTTTCTTGTATTCAAGGAACAAAAGTTGCCAAAGAAAGTTCAGATATCATCATCCTGGATGACAATTTTGCTTCTGTTGTGAAGGTCTGTTTATCATGCTGACAGCTTTAGCAGGAAGTTCTCACTCTTATTAACTTAGTAAAGCCAAACTTGTCTTGCATGCTTGACTTACGGAACATGAACAATCTTTTTCTAATTTTATTGCCTTGAAGATATCCCAACAGTGGCGTTTATATATTTTGGAACCTAAAAGAAGGTGCTTAGTATTACTTATTAATGGTGGGGAATGAACTTTTCTGCTGGGAATTTTGAATCTTCTGGAGTGACTGAAATACTTGGGATAGGCTCTTACTTTCTGAAAAGTTCTTTATTGCTAACAAGTTCCTATCTCAGAATGCAAGTTTTGTCACGTTTAAATTGCCTTCAGCAGCTCAGAAGTCGGATCTATTTTACCTGATATATTTTGCAAACCCATTAGTATCTTTTCTAGTTGCAGTGATTGAAGTTCCAATATTTTTCAGACCGGTGCACGACAATACTTATTTTTATTGATTTTTTATCCCATCAAATACAGGTTGTCCGATGGGGCAGATCCGTATATGCTAACATCCAGAAATTCATCCAGTTTCAGCTAACTGTTAACGTTGCTGCTCTTATAATTAATGTTGTTGCTGCAGTTTCTGCTGGTGATGTCCCATTGAATGCTGTTCAGGTTTAGTTTCACTGCTCTCTTATCATTGATCAGTGTGATTAGCGGATGTACACTTTGTGTGTTCGGCCTCTATGTTCTGATGTTAATCATTTAGGTTTTGCCGTTCATCTGTGCAGCTACTTTGGGTAAATCTTATTATGGTCACCTTGGGTGTGCTTGCACTGGCCACAGAACCACCAACTGATCATCTAATGCGTCGAGCTCCTGTTGGTCGAAGGTTAGTTTGTAGATCAATCTCTGAAAAAAAGAAGCTTGTTTCAACATTTTAATGGCAAACATATTGTTTGTTTCGTCAAGTAACATTAGCTTGGCTGCACTACCATTTTTGTGTATTTGTAGTTTGACAGATGGGGTTGGCTTTTAGAGATAACTAATCCATCATGTGGCTGTGCAGTTGATTTCTTATAAGGAAGTATTATTGCTCTGTTAGATTTTTTTTCTTTCATGTCATTTTGCATAATGTGTAGGAAGTGAACTTGTTTTGAAGCCGTGAGATACTTTTATATAACATCTACCCCTATTATAGCCGCACATTATTCTTTCAGTTGGAGAGTCCGAGCAACATAGCCGCACAATATTCTTTCAGTTGGTTTGAACATTCTCACTGCATTCTTAATGTTAACGTGATTATACTATAAGCTGGATTCTATACGTTTCTGACTCTTTCCACTTATGTTACTAGATTATAGAGACTTCCATATTGCCTCAATATCTTCTGCCATTCATTTTCATGCTTCGGTACTGATGTGCATCCTACTTGTATTAATAACATTTAGTGGTGGAATATGTTCTGTTGCAGCTCTAGCCAATGATTCCCCAAATGTATCAACTTATTTTCAGCTTCTTTCTGTATTGCTAACCTATGTCCTCATAGTTATAATGTTCCTCGTGCGCAGCATCAATTGATTTTTTTATTTAATTCTATCTTAGGGAACTTCTCGTCACCAATATAATGTGGAGAAACCTATTAATACAGGTAAAATGAATTTGATGGCTGATGTTCCAAAGTGAGAAATATTCATTTTACATTAGTTTTCGAGGTTGATATCTCCTGCTTGAACATCTACAGGCTCTGTATCAAGTTACAGTCCTCCTAATCCTCGATTTCCGAGGTGAACAAATTCTTCATTTGGAGCATGAGACGAGGGAGCATGATGTTAAAGTGAAGAATACCTTGATTTTCAATGCTTTTGTCCTGTGTCAGGTAAGAATAGCTGATAAAGAAACATGCTATGATTGGCTTTTGCACTCCCCATAGTATATTTTTCCTTTCTTACATAAGAAAGATATCTTGTTTGTACCTAGTGCTAATTCAAGCACTTCCTCTCCCCTAGGAATTTTGTCTTAGTTACATTTTTGGATTGTAGAAGTTGTCCATTTTCCTTGAATCAGCAGGTCTAAATGTCTAATACGTTTAATACCATAAATTTTTAGCCGACTCGCTTCTCCACCTTGTTATTTTTCCTTTATTGGCCATAAAAAAGTCAAAGCATCCATGTGTTTTCTCAACAAATATTAAACAATTCATAGTTTCAAATCTTCCCTTAATCGTGCCATCAAGGGTGGACAACCCAATTCGGATGGAGGCGGTAGTAATCTCTGCACTCATTTAGGATCTTGGTTGTGTTTTTGGAAATGATTCTCAAATTAAATATGAGGCAGCTTTTTCTCTTGAGCTCCTTCAATTTCCCTGTGTTCCTAACCTTTTCCTCATTTTTGGTTTTGTTCGGGCGATGGGGGCAAAAAGTCTGAAACTGAAATTTCATACTGTTGTTTGCAATGAGCCACATTAGCTTTAGATATTTGCCTGTCTACTGAGATTTAATCGCTGAATCCACTGCTAAATGCTAATTACTCGAAACTGCAGGTTTTCAATGAATTTAATGCTCGGAAGCCAGATGAGATAAATGTATTCAGAGGAGTCCACAAAAACCGTCTGTTGAGCTTTTAAATGTTCTGGCTTTTGTCGTTGAAGTAGTTTTAAATTTGAGTTGTTGCTCTGTTTTGGATTGAGACACTTTATGGGGAATGTAAGAATACTCTTTCCTTGATTATTCCATATTGAATTTCTTTTGAATTTGAGACAGATTTCTTTCCTAGAGCCTACATCAAGGAAGATGAAAGTGTAGGATTTGCCATGATAGTGATGAAGATTCAAACATGGAGATTCCCTATTCTTACCGGGGAACCCTCAAGGTTTATTAAGCTAGCTGTTTTACTCATTTGAAGCCCATGGATACAGAACAACAGAGAGAATATGGTCACAAGATAGGTGAATTTCTTAGCTGATTATTACAAGAACAATGAGAACTCACTGTTTTCAGTCAAGTTCAGGTTTTTACAACAACCTATCAGTTTCTTTTTGTATCCTTACCACGCACTTGCCAAGAATTAGTTGCCCGTAGAAAGTTTAGCCCTTGCATGACAGTGTTATTTTGGCAGAGTTTGTGGAGACTTAGCTAGAAAAAAGTACTCTATTATAATTGCGAATGAAATTAGTAAAACTCAATCTTTTAATGGATACATTTTTACTATCCTAGCTGGTTGGTGATCATATCATATATCATTGCTCATGATAAAAATTTATTTAGTTGCATGAGGATTTGAATTTGTAATATTTGTCTATGGTTATTTTTTATGAAATTTGATTTATGTTGTAACTTATTGGATAGAATTGTTTCTTTAATCCTACAAATAAAAATATTCAAATAGAAAAGAGTTTTCAACAACAAAATATTGTGGCGGAAATAAACTGCCACTATTTTTTTTAAAAAATAGTAATATTATATTGTAGAGGTTATAAACCCCACATAATGTTTTTTTAAAAAAATATTTGAATCATATTTTGGGGATTTATAAACCCCCACAATATCTTTTTTGAACCATTATGATCATATTGAGGGGTTTATAAACCCTCGCAGTATTTTTTTTTGACACATCAAAATCATATTGCGGGGGTTTTAAACTAGCACTAATTATCTTTCAAAACCCCTTCATTACTTTTTCTTAAAAAAATATTTAAATCATTTTTAGGGGTTTTTAAACCCCCACAATATCTTTTTTGAACCACTATGATCATATAGAGGGGGTTTATGAACCCTCGCAATATTTTTTCTTTGGCACATCAAAATCATATTGCGGGGGTTTTAAACTAACATTAATTATCTTTCAAACCCCCCACAAATTAAAAATTCATTTTGTGGCGGTTGTCATGGAGGTTTTAAAATCCGCCGCAATAATGCTCGTGGCAAAGATAACTGTGGCACTTCTAGAAATCGCCACAATTTTTTTTGTGGGAGTCAAAAACCGTCACAATTTGACCAAAAAACTGCCACAAAGTAACTGTTTTCTTGTAGTGGTACCAGAGAGGTGCAAGGCATCGTGAAGCTTCTTTAAAAAATGTAGCGATACTGACATGGGAAACGACGATATACTCGCATACAACTGAGATATATTTGCCTTGGCCTACTGGAGCTGAATCCACATGTAAAACCATAAATCAAAATAATTTATGATGATGACGATATCTTATCTTTGTGCACATGCTCCTGCCATTGAGTCTATGACGTTAACGAAATTTCATGTTTTTTATGCA
Source organism: Nicotiana sylvestris (assembly GCF_000393655.2). Taxonomy (NCBI): domain Eukaryota; kingdom Viridiplantae; phylum Streptophyta; class Magnoliopsida; order Solanales; family Solanaceae; genus Nicotiana; species Nicotiana sylvestris. The sequence continues at coordinate 118,572,471 of NC_091064.1, read as the reverse complement.
TCATGTCGTCATGGATATGAACTAAAGATTTTGAAGTCGAATGGATGATAAATTTGTGTCTTTTTTACTTCAGAAAGAACATATGGAAGAAATCAATGATCTTGACTGTGACTATATATATCTAATTTTATTTAGAATTTTAAGCATTATCATTAGTCCTAATAATTAAGAGTGTGATGTATCCAATTTCTTGTATTTTGATTTTACCGTTTTGCATTTATTACACCTTTCCGAGGAAATCAAAGGTCTTTCTAAAAATTGACCATCTGAAATGTGTCCAACGTTTGTCTTTTTTCTTTCTTATATTTAACTTTTTTTTCTCTTGTTGTTATCTCTATTAAAATGCACGTATAATTTACATTGTATAAGAAGTGCTATTGCAATAGTATTGAATGATGGCCAAGATGGTCATTTCACTTTTCAAGGAAATTTTGGTATTTTGACTTTAGCCCGTAGAAGTTTCCCACTTTTATTATAATATGATGATTAATTGGATAAATTCGAGTTTTTTGGAAGGTTGTACTAAAGGAAAGGCAGTTTTGAAAGGTTGAATTGTTCCGGAAAGAGGTAATTGTCTTAGTTAACCTTATTTCGTAGATTAGGATGTGATTGTGTCTATTTGTTACGTGCTATATATGTTGAGGAAAACGTATATACAAGGTGACGAGTGTATGTGCGCTGCTACGGATCAAGCATGTAGAACTACCTTATTTATGTTATTTTGCTTTTATATATCATGACTTACTTGTTTTAAATAGATTGTAAAATTCTTGATGTTATTCAGATTGATAGCAATGTTGGGATTGTTGAGACATTGGGCGTTAGAAGTTCTTGAAATATTGGTTTGACTATTGGCGCAAAAGTGATGGTTATCTCCCTTATGATGTGTTATATTTAACCACTCTTGTTGTTGTTGTTGTTGTTGCTCCTCGCCTAGTTTAGTACCGATTTTACATATTCTTGGTGAGGATGAGTAAATATGCATGACAGACGTTTTCGTGCTGTGAGGCTGAGAGATATTGCACGATGAATACTTCCGTGCTGTGAGGTTGAGAGATATTGCATCATGGGTGCTTCCATACTATTAGGTTGAGAGATATTGCATGACGGGTATTTTTGTGCTTGTGAGAATGAGTGAATATGCACAACAGACATTTTACTATGTGGATTGAGGACTTGTATGTTATTTCATGGTTGTTTTGAAAGGCTTGTTTAGCGTGAATTGTGGAAGCAAAAAATCATTCTTTACCTTAGTCATTCCTTTCATTATATCTCTTACTATTTGTTCCTGTCATTACACTTATTATCTCCCTTGTCATCTATCTCGTCATCTTACGTGTTACTTTTATTGCCATCTTATTTGCTATATCCCTCGTTATTTTCTTGTTATTTAACAACACAGATTTATATGTGGGTATTTTTTCTTAGCCTCGTTACTGCCTTATTGGTGTTAGGCTTGACACTTACGGAGTACAATGGGTCGGTTATAATCATACCACACTTCTGCACTTCTTGTGCAGATCCCAATGTTGGTCCCAATGGAGCTTACAAAGGTATTTAGCTCAGACTATTTAGGAGATTGAGATAGTGTTGCACGCTATTCGCAGACACTGGAGTCCCCTTCCTATCCTTTATTTACTGTTTTATTGTACCAGAAAATATTGTATTTTCTTTCAGACCTTGTATATAGTTCTCTTAGTAACTCATATACTTGTGACGCCAAATCTTGAGGAAAGGATTAGACAGTGTTGGGTTATAGCCTTATTATATATCTATTAGTTTTTGCTCTATTTCTTTATTATGATGTTGTTAATTATTAAACTTGCTTTGCTTATTCTTGCTAAGTGTTGGCTTGCCTAGCAAGTGGTGTTACACGTCATCACGACCCCTTGGTTAGGATTTTGGATCGTGACACTAATATTATATCAAATTGCACGTAAACACCCATCATTCTAGTAGCTCTCATTCTCACTAGCACAGAAATACCCGTCGTTGCATATCACTCACCCTACTATGCATATGTATATCAGTACCAAACAATGTGGGATGCATGAATATGGTCAAGAGGAATGAGTAAGCATAATATATTACTTGTGATATAAGAATGACTACAGTACCACAGACACATCAACATTTCAAGAGCCATCTTATCCAAATATTGCTACAAGGTCTAACCATGATCTTTATCATGCATATGGAAGCTTTAAATATCACAAGAATAATGGATATATACATGTGTTTATGATATAAGGTATGACTACAACTCAGTCAAGTATGTCAATAATCTCAAGAACACTCCATCACGTTCAATTAAGATGTCATAAGTTAATACATGATCCTTGCACGGATAATTCTACTCATGTTATCATAGAAATCATGTAAAGCATAAGTCAAGAAGAACACGCAATCCAACAAGTCGTAAGTAACCTAGAATCTACCCCAGCATGAATAACCATGACACATTCATATACGCTTGTCACCTCTCATATACATCACCTCCTCATGTAGCAAACAATATCACTTAATAAAAAATATTCCCTCAAACCAAAGCTAGACAAAACATTTACCTTATTCGGGCTAGTCCAAAGCTCCAAACTACTTTTCCTTTACAATTCCCCTCTAATCGGCTCAAATGTAGCGAAATAATGACTAATAAGGCCAAATAAAGTCATAAAAATTAATTTCAAACAATAAAGTTTCGACCTTTAATCAATTCTCACAAAGTCAACAATGGTCAACTCGGGTCCACATGATCAAAATAGGGGTAGATACCGTTGGCATAACTCCACGATTTAAATAGGTGATTAGTTTCTAAATTCGAGTCCCACGACACTCAAAACCTTAAAATATACTTACTTCCTTATCTTTCAAGCCAAACCCCTCTTTTCTTCCTTAAGATTCCGTGGTTTAGAACAAAAATTAATGATAGATTTATGTTATAATCATATATTGAGTGAGAATCACTTACCCTCATCGTCTTAGGTGAAAATCTCTTCGAAAATTGCCTCAATCCGAGCTCCCTACCTCCCAAAATGATATAATAAATTCTAAGTATGAAATGGAGTATTATAGCAAAAAGTTGAAATTTCAGCTTCAGGTGTCGAACGCCCACTCGGAAGTGAAGCGTCCGCACTTCACTCCTCCAGGCCTGCAACAAAGGGTGGACTCGAAGCGTACCTTGGCCTCCATATCTGATGCATTTTTTTTCAACTCTTACACTTTCAAACCACTCTCCAAACACCCCAAACTCACCCCTCCCCCCTCCCCAGACCTCGCCCAAATATTCTAACAAGTCCATAAACGTTATCTGGACCTATCCAAGGTCTCAAAACACATACAAAATCATTACATATAAGAATCAAAGGCCAACCACATACTAAACTCGCTTAAGTACATTAACTTCTAATACTTCCAACTAAGCGTTTGATTCATACCTAGACACCTCGGATTACTGCCAAAATTTACACACAAGTTCAATTTAACAATATAAACCTATCCAATGTCTCGAAATATCAATCAATTCTAATTACATCAAACTTAACTCTTGGTCAAACTTATGAACTCTTAATCTTCAAATTGCAAACTTTCGACAAATGGTGTCGGACTTTTCTAGGAACCTACAAAACCTAACTCGAACATATGTATAAGTCCAAAATCATAATACGAACCTACCGGAACCATCAAAACTTGATTCCGAGTCCGACCCAAAAGTCAAATTTTGGTTAACTCTTTAAAGTTAAAGTTTTCATTGAGGAACTAAGTGTTTCAAATCACTCCCGAGCCTTTTTAAACTCGAACTAACCGTACATGTAAGTCATAACATATCATATGAACCTACTAAGGATCTCAAATCACAAAACTAGATGCTAGAACTCAAAACGACCCGTTGGATCATTCCAACTCTTTTTTTTCCTTCTTAACAACCAAGTCAATTTATCCATGACACTCGATCTTTCAAGACACATCAAGACGAATTATCATGTACCAACAAAATTATAAAATCATATTTGTAGTACAAGAAAATCCAATAATTAATTTAAATCAAATTAATTCAGTTGGACTAATTCTTACACATTAATATCAAGCATATTTTATTTATTAATCATCAAAACTATACAATACTCAACGAATTCTTCACTCTCTCAAGATGTTTGATTGAAAGTGAGCTATGGAGATTCTGGCTTGTAGTCCACCAAGTTGATAATCTTTCCTCTCACATATGACAAAGTAATCTAGAGTCTTATAGCATGTTAACGATCCTATTCTTGGTGGCAACATAGCAGAAGATTTCTAAGATTACGTAGTTTAGTTGTTTCTTTCGGTAAACATGAATTGGTACAATATGACTTGTCAAGAGTCTGCCTTGCATAATCTCTTGGTAAGAATAAAAATACTAGTGTGAGATAAGTCCAACAACCTCAAGTATATTAGATCTCCAATAGGGAGATGATAACTCCTTTAAATTTGGGACTCTTGGATCAAGCACCGTTAAAAAAAAAAAAAAGATTTTTTTTCAAGGGCAAAGAAGAATAGGAACACACTACTTTAGTAAAATCAAGGGATATGAAAATTTCCTTCACTATGTTACTAGGCGTATTCTGCTGCTTGATGTGCTTGCTGAAAAAAGAGATTTATTCAAATCATGGATGAAATCAGGCATCTTGAAATAAGTGTTACAAAATAAAATTGATCTTCTCAACCTCTTGGAAGAAGGATCTCAAGTATAATTATTTTTATACTTAAGGCCCCGTTTCCATGGAAAAAAAAAATTCTTTTTTTTAAAAAATTTGTTTGTCCATGAAATTTTGCAAGTTTTTTGAAATTTTTCGAAAATAAGCTTTTCAAAAACCAAAAAGTGGTTTTGCCCACATTTTCAAAATTTTCACAATTTTTTTCAGAAATCACAAAGCCAATATTTTTTCAAGTGAAATATATATCTAAGCATAATTTCAAAGTCCAAATACTATTTTTCAACTTAACTCAAAATACTACTTGTTTTTAAAAAATTAATTTTTTTGTCCAAACGCCTACTTAATTACCCACGTCCTGTGGCTCTAAGTTTCCTTTCAAGAAAAGAAAATTGTGTGTCATCCAAAGAGATATTAGCTTTTCCTTTTTTATTTTATTATCATTCAGGAATACCGCACAATACAAAAAGGGGAGAAATTAAAAAATAACCTGATTTACAACTGGTCGTTCAAAAATAGCCCAATTTCAAAAGTAATCGAAATTTAACCACTTTTCATGTAAAGATAAATCTTAGCAAAAACACTGTTCAAAACCCGAAAAATATGCCAGTATATTATACTGGAGTTCCAGCATAAGTATGCTTGAACTCCAGCATATTATTCTAGAGTTCCAGGATATGTATGCTGGAACTCCATCATATTATGCTGGAGTTCCAGCAAGTATAATTGTCCAGTATAATATACTGGAGTTTGAAGCACCGATGCTCCAGTCTCCAGTATATTATACTGGAGTCAGCAAAGTATACTGGTTCAGCATAATATGCTGGAGTTCATACACAGGTGTACTTAACTCTAGTATATTATGTTGGACCGGTATCTGTTGCAGCAATATAATGGCTATTTTTCATTGACTTCGTAAACGCTGACTATTTTTGAATGACCAGTCCAAAAACTGACTATACCGTGCTATTTTTACTACAAAAAGTGTCGTCTCAAATTAAGTGGAAAGTGATGATAACTTAATTTCAAAGCAGTCATACAAAAGTCTCATCTTGCGATAAATTTTAAATCCCATTTTCTCTCACATGTTTTTGTTCACTTTCTTCTATGTTGAAGGGTAAAAGACCTCAAAGAGTCTTGACTGCTAGAGGCAGACCATCACATTTCTTCACAATTGCCTTTTCGGTGACCATAAAGTTAGAATTTATTTCTGCTCGATGCCCAAAAACACATTGCATAAATAACAATTTGATATAAATATATTATATTATAGATGTTTATTTAGTACTCCGTTGTACATAAGCTTCTTGAAGAAACTTATCCATATGAGATTCCGCCGTAAATATGTTATCTATTTAGTACTCTATTGGAAATAAGCCTCCTGAGGAAGCTTATCACTTCGGTACCCGGTTATGGATAAACATTACCCCCGGTAACAGATTATCCATACCGGGTACAAAGAGCTTATCCTTTCAGTATTCCGTTATGGATAAACATTATCCCCAGTAGAAGATTATCCATACCGGATACAATGAGCTTATCCTTTCAGTACTCCGTTATGGATAAACATTACTCTCAGTAAAAGATTATCCATAACTGATATAGTAACAGGTTACATAACATTTTTTTTTTTTTTTATAAATAGAAGAGATTTCAGTTCATTATGTACATCAGTTTGAATCAGAATAATATATCAGTTTCTCTCTATACTTGTCTTTACTTTACAGTCTTTATTTTATAACACGTTATCAGCACGAGACTCTGCCATCTCGAGCAAATACTTTGAAAGTATTAGAGGTACGAACTTTCTTTTCCTAAATAATGTCAAACCTTTCTAATCTTAAATTTGTAGCCCTGGATATATCGGGCAAAAGCTACATGTCTTGGGTACTTGATGATGAAATTCATCTTGATGCGATGGGTCTGGCAGACACCATCAAAAGACAAAAAATCAGGCATCAAACCAAGACCGTGCCAAAGCAATGATATTCTTACGTCATCACCTTGATGAGGGCCTGAAAATGGAATATCTCACTATTAAAGATCCAGTCATACTGTGGAATAATTTGAAAGATAGATATGACCACCTGAAGATGGTCGTTCTTCCACAGGCACGTTATGATTGGACTCATCTAAGGCTACAAGATTTTAAATCTATCAGTGAGTATAATTCTGCTATGTTCAGAATTATTTCCCAATTGAAATTATGTGGTGATAATATTACTGATCATGATATGTTGGAGAAAACTTTCACCACTTTTCATGCCTCGAATATGCTCCTGCAGCAGCAATATCGAGAGATGGGATTTAAAAAGTATTCTGAACTTATCTCACATCTTCTTATAGCAGAGCAACATAATGGGCTATTAATGAAAAATCATGAAAGCCGACCTATTGGTTCTTGTCCATTCCCTGAAGTGAATGAGACGAACTTCCACCAAGCTAAACGTGGAAGAGGTCGTGGCCCCAGTCGTGGTCATGGCCGTGGTCGGGGAAGAAACCCCAATCATGGTAATAATAATGCACCAAAGAAGCCTCCTCACCACCAGCAGTGGAAAAGGAAGGAACAAAAGCATGAAGCGGTGCAAGCGCCAAATGCAGAAAATGCATGCTATAGATGTGGAGGAAAAGGGCACTGGTCACGTACTTGTCGTACGCCAAAGCACCTGGTTGAGCTTTATCAAGCCTCCCTGAAGAAGAAACAAGTCATGTAATCGGTGGTGAATCTGTAGAAATGTAAATATTTTAATTTTTATTGTTTGTAATAGATAGTATGATTATGTAATTATTGTACATAAATAAAAGTTATGCTTTGATAATGATGTTTACTATAATATATTTTATTTATGTTATTTTGAAGAATATGGATAATCCTCAAATTATATTTGGATCAACGACAAATCATGAAGATATTTGTGTTATTGATAGTGGAACAACTCATGCCATATTCATGGATCTGAAGTACCTTTCTTATTTGCATAAGGAAAAAGCAAATGTTTCAACAATTTCTGGTAATATAAGTTTGATTGAAGACTCCGGAAGAGCCATTATATTTCTGTCTAAGGGAACAAAACTTATTCTAGATAATGAATTGTTCTCCTCTAAGTCCCGAAGAAACTTGTTGAGTTTTATAGATATCTGTTGAAATGGGTATCATGTTGAGACAATAGATGAAATGAACGTGGAATATCTTTGTATTACAAAGAATATTTCTGGCTAGAAATGCATGGTAGAGAAGTTACCAACTTTATCTTCTGGCTTATACTATTCAAAAATTAGTACAGTTGAAGCACACTCTATCATAAACTAGAAGTTTACGGATTCAAATACATTTGTGCTTTGACATGTCCGTTTGGGATATCCTGGATCAATAATGATGAGACGAATTACTGAAAATTCGAGTGGGCATCCATTAAAGAACCTGAAGATCCTTACAAATGCCGAATTTTTTTTGTGATACTTGTTATCAAGGTAAAATGATCACTAGACCATCACCAATGAAGGTTGGCATTGAATCCCCTGCCTTTTTAGAGCGTATAAATGGAGATATATGGACCTATTCACCCACCAAGTGGGTTATTTAGATATTTTATGGTCCTAATAGATACATCTTCAAGATGGTCTCATGTATGCCTACTATCATCTCGCAACCTGGCGTTTGCAAAGCTATTAGCCCAAATAATTCGATTAAGGGCACAATTCCTAGATTATCCTATAAAGGCTATTTGCCATGATAATGCTGGAGAATTCTCATCTCAAACTTTTGATGATTTATTGTCTATCAGTTGGGATAAACGTTGAACATCCTGTAACTTATGTTCATACTCAAAATGACATTGCAGAGTCATTTATTAAATGCCTCAATTGATAGCAAGACTACTAATTATGAAAACAAAATTGCCCACTACTGTTTGGGGCCATGCTATCTTGCATGCAACATCATTTATCCGTCTCAGACCGACACATTATAATAAATATTCTCCGTCATAATTATTTTTTGGTCATGAACCAAATATTGCCCATCTACGAATTTTCGGATGTGCTGTATATGTGCCAAGCACCACCACGACGCAGTAAGATGGGACCACAGAGAAGGATAGGAATATATGTTGGGTTTGAATCCCTCTCTATTATTCGCTATCTTGAACTATTGACAGGAGATTTATTTACTGCTCGATTTTTAGATTGTCGGTTTGATGAAACAAATTTCCCACAATTAGGGGGAGAGAAAAAGGAAATCAAAAGAGAAATTGTGTTGAAAGTTTCATTTTATCTCACTTTGATCCACGTACCCCTATATGTAATCAGGAAGTCCAGAAGATCATCCATTTACAGAATATAGCAAATCAAATGCCAGACGCATTTACTGATTTGAAAAGGATAACTAAGTCACATATCCCAGCAGAGAATGTGCCTATCCGAATTGATGTCCCAGTAGGACCATCTACTAGCATGAGAGCTAGTGAACCTAAAGCACGCCTGAAGCGTGGTAGGCCTTTGGGTTCTAAGGATCGAAATCCTCGAAAAAGAAAATCGACAAATGATCAAAACGATACTATGAAGGGATCCCCTGAAGAGACCCAAAATCTGATTAGTTCTGAGATTCCTGAAGAAATCAATGAACCTGAAGCTCATGTGAGTGAGGAACTTTTAATAAGTTCGAACGGTGATGGGATTAATTTAAATCGATTTGAAATAGTGGTGGATAATATTTTTGCATATAATGTTGCACTTAATATTATGCAAGATAGTGAGGATCTTGAACCTCGATCTGTCGAAGAATGTCGACAAAGATCTGATTGGCCAAAATGGCAAGAGGCAATTCAATCGGAATTGAAGTCACTTGCTAAAAGAGAGGTCTTTGGACCAGTAGTCCAAACACCTGCTGGTATAAAACCAGTTGGTCATAAATGGGTTTTTGTGCGAAAAAGGAATGATAAAAATGAAGTTGAAAGATACAAAGCTCGCCTTGTTGCACAAGGATTCTCACAACGACCTGGAGTCGATTTTGATGAAACATATTCACCTGTTATGGATGCCATAACATTTCGATATCTCATCAGTTTAGCACTACATGAAAAGCTTGAAATACATCTAATGGATGTAGTTACAGCTTATCTGTACGGTTCACTTGATAATGAAATTTATATGAAAATCCCTGAAGGATTTAAAATGCCTGAAGCAAAATCTCAGGAAATGTATTCAATCAGATTACAAAGATCTTTGTACGGTTTAAAGCAATCTGGGCGCATGTGGTATAATCGCCTTAGTGAATATTTGCTGAAAGAAGGTTACATAAATGATGTTATTTGTCCATGTATTTTTATAAAGAAAATGACATCAGAATTTGTTATACTTGCTGTTTATGTTGATGACATAAATCTTGTTGGAACTCCAGAAGAGCTCCAAAAGGCAATTGAATATCTTAAGAAAGAATTTGAGATGAAAGATCTTGGAAAGACAAAACTTTGTCTTGGTCTATAAATTGAACATTTAGCAGACGTGATCTTTATCCATCAATCTGCATATATACAAAGGATCTTAAAACGCTTTTACATGGACAAAGCGCACCCACTGAGTACACCAACGATTGTTCGATCACTTGAAGTGAATAAGGATTTGTTCCGACCTCCAGAGGAGGATGAAGAACTCCTTGGTCCCGAAGTACCCTATCTCAGTAAAATTGGTGCACTAATGTATCTTGCTAATGCTACAAGGCCTGACATAGCATTTTTTGTAAATTTACTAGCAAGATACAGTTCTTATCCTACACGAAGACATTGGAATGGGATTAAGCATATATTGTGATATTTAAAGGGAACTCTTGATATGAGTTTGTTTTATGCTAACAAAGATAGTGCAGATCTTGTTGGTTATACAGATGCAAGTTGTTTATCTGATCCCCATAAAGCTCGATCTCAAACCGGGTACGTGTTTACATATGAAGGTATCGTCATATCATGGCGCTCCACAAAACAATCTATTGTTGCTACTTCTTCAAATCATACTGAGATAATATCTATTCATGAAGCAAGTAGGGAATGCGTATGGTTGAGATCAATAATTCATTTTATTAGAGAAAAATATGTTTTGGAATGTGACAAAAGACCCAAAATTTTATACGACGACAATACTGCATGCATAGCCCAATTGAAGGGAGGATTTATAAAAGGAGATAGAACGAAGTACATTTCACCAAAATTATTCTACACACACGACCTTCAGAAAAATGGTGACATTAATGTGCAAAAAATCCGTTCAAGTGATAATCCAGCAGATTTATTCACTAAATATTTGCCAACTTTAACTTTTGAGAAGATGGTATACAAGATTGGAATGCGGAGACTCAAATATTTGAAACAAGGTTTTCATCAGGGAGAGTAAAATACACGATGCACTCTTTTTTCCTTACTAAGGTTTTTTCCCATGGGCTTTTCCTTATAAGGTTTTTAATGAGGCACCTAGCAATGAGTATTACTAAATATGTGTACTCTTTTTTCTTCACTAAGATTTTTCTCACGTGGTTTTCCTAGTAAGCTTTAATGAGGCACATTATCTTTAATGAACATCCAAGGGGGAGTGTTATAAATATATTATATTATAGATGTTCATTTAGTACTCCGTTGTAAATATGCTTCCTGAAGAAGCTTATCCATATGGGACTCCGTCGTAAATATATTTATCTATTTAGTACTCTATTGGAAATAATCTTCCTGAAGAAGCTTATCACTTCGGTACCCGGTTATGGATAAACATTACCCCCGGTAGAAGATTATCCATATCGGGTACAATGAGCTTATCCTTTAAGTACTCCGTTATGGATAAACATTACCCCCAGTAGAAGATTATCCACACTGGGTATAATGAGCTTATACTTTCAGTACTCCATTTTGGATAAACATTACTCTCAGTAGAAGATTATCCATAACTGATATAGTAACAGGTTACACATCAGTTTCCTTTCTTCTATAAATAGAAGAGATTTCAGTTCATTATGTACATCAGTTTGAATCAGAATAATATATCAGTTTCTCTCTATACTTGTCTTTACTTTACAATTTTTATTTTATAACATAATTAACAATCTTTTTGAGAGAGGTTTGATACTGTTACACCTATATTTTCATATGTAAAAGTGCGTCGTAAGCAAACTAATGTAGGACTAAAAATGAGATAATATTTAAAAGTATATAAAGTAAGTTAATCATTTTACCTCGGAGGTTACAAATATTGAAGATCATGAACAACACGTACAAAGAGGGTTGGAAGGTTCAGAACCTAAAGGAATTGAAGAAAATAATGTTTCGTCGAAAGTCGACAAGATGAGAATATTATAACATGTACTTTTGGGGTGATACTAGGGTGCTTAACATGATAAGGAGGTTATGTTATGAATTAGGTTAGTTGTATGATAGTCGTGTGTTATGTTTTGAAGTCAAGCGAGTTGTGGAACAAAAGTCGATGAAAGTCATCACAAGTTACATTCATAAGTTTTACTGAAACTTTGAGTCAAATGTAACTGCGATTTTCTCCCAATATACTTAGAGTTATGGGGTGTTCTACCCATCAAATTGAAGCTCTATGAGTTTGTTTTCTAATGCATTAAACCGTTTATCAATGCCACATCATAGTAGAGAGATATATGCATTTTTACAATATTGCCCAGGCTACTAGGTGACAAGTAGGTGTGTCACCTACTTGGTTAAATGAGAGCCCAAAAAGAGGCAATTTAGGGTCAGCCAAAGAGCCAATTTAAGCGCTTATCTCCTGAAATATAATACTCATTGTATATCACAAATAACCATACCTAAACCCCTGCAAAATGCCTCCCAAATATTACCCACAAACCCTAATTGAATTTCTCTTCATTTCAAGTTCTAATTGGAGGTAAAACCTAGAGTTTGAAGAACCAAGATAAGGGTTGAGTTATCCAACAAAGAAAGTAAGTTTACTGCTCTCTTTCATCCATTTTTTCTGCTGTAAATTCATGGTAAGTTGTTCTATACTTGTAAGAACTCACGGGACGGTAATCGGAAGCCATGAGTTTGAGCTTTTCACTTGTAGCGGACCGTTTTGTGGACTATTTTCTATTGCTGTTGGGATGCATGTTTTACTAATGTTTTGTGGAGTTTCAGAGGAGTAAGGGTGTGGAGAAACACCATATAGATGTAGGGTGGTGCGCTGGTCATTCGTCGTAACATTTCCGAGTCGTTTGATACTACTACGGTGGTCGTTTTGTGTGTGAAGAGATTGCGGTGTGTTGGGCTATTTTGTAGTATTTTATGGTGTATATAAGGCTGGAAAATAATATATATTTATATATATATATGTGTGTGTGTTGTTGTTGTTGTGTTCTTGTGTTGTTGGTGTTATCTTGAATTTGGAGGAAGTAAGGATTATAGGGGAGATGCTGCCCGTTTTTATACAAAATAAGCTTGTCGTTCGTTGTGCGATAGTGTTACCATTCGTAACTTAATGTTAGTATTATTATCGTTGTTGTAGATTAAGGTACGAAGAGGCAAGTTCAACTTGGTGATTGGAAAGATTGTGATAAGGTATGTTAAGGCTAAGCCCTTCCTTCATTTTGGCATGATCTCGTAATTACATGTGTTTGATAATGAGGCATAAAGAGAAGTTCATACTCCCGAATTTATAAACACTATCTTAGTCTCATAAGTTACAGTATTCTCCCTTATCGGGACTTTATATTTAATCGAGTATTGTCTTCTTCCAGTCAGGAGAGCAGAGGGTATATATATATATATATATATATATATATATATATACAGTATTACATTATTTTCACCACCATCGAGCTATAATCGATGGGCAAGCCCCTATTGGGCAACCTCTGATCAGATGGTAAGTTATACACCAAGCCTGTTATGGCCGAGTGCCTATGACCGAGCCCAGAATGGCCGAGATACAAAGCCTAGTATGGCCGAGCTCCTATGAGCGAGCCTACTATGGTAGAGCAGTTACACGTTCCAAGCCTTACAGGGCCAGACATTTATTTTACTTACTATATTGAGAGAGTTAAGTCAGTATCAACATGTAAATATATCTCCAAATCATCTTTGACTCTCAGTTACTTTCAGTTATTATGTTATTAGTTCAATTTCAGCTTTCGGTTATTTTATCGCCTTACATACTCGGTACATTATTTCGTAATGACGTCCCTTTTCTGGGGGTGGTGCATTTCATGCGTGCAGGTTCAAATAGACAGACGGGTAGACCTCATCAGTAGGTGTTGCCCAATTTCAGCCTGATCGGTAAGCTCCACGTCTTTCAGAGTTGCCGGGCCTAGACTTTTGTATACATCTTATGTATATATGTATATATGTTATGGGTAGGTCGAGGCCCTGTTACGATCATAGTACATCCATCGGTAGAGGCTTGTAGACATATCTTATCAGCTAGTGCAGTATGTTGGGCTTGTAGGCCTTAAGTGTATATTTTGTTGGTTTGTCAATTGTAGTAGTTATGACGACCTTATCGGCCCAGTTTTATATTACTGTTTAGCCATCATTAGTTTTCGTTCAATTTTATATTTTGCTTTGTAATTTGTCTTGCAATGTGGCCCCATGGCCAAAGTATGACATTATATGTTCTGAGTCCCTTAGTTGCAAGTTGGTACGCAAGGTTTGGTAAGGCACCGGGTTCCAGTCTCGCCCCCAGGTTCGAGGCGTAACAAACTTGGTATTAGAGCTGTTCTATCCTAGGGAGTCTACAAGCCGTGTCTAGTAGAGTCTTGTTTATAGATGTGTTTTGCACAACATTATATAAGCAAGGGACTACAAGGTATTTAGGAGTTGGTTACCCTTCTTTCAAATCTAAATCGTGCTATAGAACTGAGTTATAGGAAATTTGAATTAAACTTACGTGTTGGTGTTTGTATGCACAGATGACGGTGACTAGGAAGACTACAGCTAGCCAGAGGATAGATACAACAACAGGTGAGGGGACCATCAAGGTACCCTCAGTAGATGGGGCCTAGTCTAAGGACCAAGGCAAGACCCCTACTCAGCCATTACCGGCTCCTCTGCCACCTGAGGAGATTTATAGGGAAACCGCACATCTAGTTCTCCCTCCATTTACATCAGATCAGGACTGAGGAGTATGGTGCATTTGTTGACACAATTGGTAGCTACCCAGCAACAGGCTAGGGCATCAGCTAGTACAAGATCTTCTGAGGGGTCCGGGAGTTCAAGGGTCCGAGAGTTTATTTCTTTGAGTCCCCTAGAGTTCACGGGGATAGATCAGAGGGAGGACTCGTAGGATTTCATAGATCAGCTTCATAGGATCTTTTGGGTTATGCATTCCACGGAGAAAGAAGCAATTGAGCTAGTAGCTTTTCAACTTCGAGATATAGCCATATTTTGGTACGAGGGATTGGAGAGGTCTAGGGAACGTGATGCATCTCCAGCTATTTGGGAGAATTTTTTAGATGCCTTCCTTGACCAGTACTTACCGCAAGAGATCCAACAAGCACGGGTCGATCAGCTTCTAGCCCTCAAGAAGGGCAATATGAGTTTTCGAGAGTATAGTCTCCGTTTTGACTCATTGGCTAGATATGCACCATCTATAGTTACTACTATATGGGACAAGATCCACATGTTTATAGCAGGGTTGGCCACAGAGTTGATCGGGGCATGTGCCACCGCTGCATTGCAGGATAGTATGGATATCTCCCGGATTCAGGCATTCGCGTAGAATATAGAAAGGGGTAGGAGTCGGAAGTAGGGTATAAAGAGGACCGAGGAAGGGCAATGTAAGAGGATGAGATTTCCAGGTCTCAAGAGCAGTATGGGGTTGTTATAGGCCTGAGTACTTCGAACAACCATCTAGGCCTACACCACCTCAGTTACAGGGTTACAGGTATGATCGCTATACTCAGTCAGGACTAGGTGAGAGCTCACGAGCATCGGGTTGGCAGCGGCAGTGAGGTTTAGGGCAGACATGGTCATTTCCACTGCAGTGTGACATATGTGGTAGAGGACACTTAGGCCAATACCGAGCAGGTTCTGATGCTTGTTATACATGTGGGTGTCCGGGGCATATGGTGCGAGATTACCCAAATAGAGATTTTGGGGGAATGGCACGACCAGCGAGTTCAGCAACATGATCATCTATGTCTGTGCATCCTTCAAGGCGCGAGTCTCAGTCTTTGGCTGGTAGAGGTAGAGACAGAGGTAGAGGTTCTAGTTCAAGTGGTAACTAGAACCGTATCTATGATTTAGCGGGTCGATAGGACCAGGAGTCTTCGCCAGATGTTGTGACAGGTATATTGACAATTTGCTCTCACGGTGCTTATGCCTTGATAAACCCAGGATCTACTTCATCATATATTATCCCATTTGTCGTGGGGAAGTTTGGTATAGTGTCTAAAATACTAAGTGATCCTTTTGCGGTATCTACACCTATCGGAAACTCGATTATTGCTAAACGGGTTTACCGAGGTTGTACGGTGACAGTTTTTAGTCGTCAGACCTCAGCCGACCTAGTTGAGCTAGAGATGATGGATTTTGATGCTATCATGGGCATGGAATGGTTGGCAGCTTGCTATGCCATAGTGATTGCCGAGTAAAGGCAGCAAAATTTCATTTTTCGGGTGAGCCAGTCCTTGAATGGGTAGGTAATATAGCGACACCTAGAGGTAAGTTTATTTCCTATCTGAAGGGGAGGAAAGTGATCACAAAAGAGTGCATTTATCATATTGTGCAAGTTAGAGATGCAGGCATGGAGATACCTACACTTCAGTCTATTCCCATAGTCAAACAGTATGCAAATGTGTTTCCAGATGAGCATCCAGGTATTCCTCCAGAGCGAGAGATTGATTTTAGCATCGATTTGCTTCCAGGAACTCAACCAATATCCATCCCTCCGTATAGAATGACACCTGCCGAATTGAAGGAGTTGAAGAAGCAGTTTAAAGATTTGCTGGACAAAGGATTCATCAAGCCCTCACTTTGGGGTGCACCGGTACTGTTTGTCCGGAAGAAAGACAACTCGTTGAGGATGTGTATCAATTATAGGTAGTTGAACAAGGTAACTATTAAGAATAACTATCCACTTCCAAGGATCGATGACTTGTTTGATCAGTTAGAGGGGTCTAGATGCTTTTCAAAGATAGATTTGAGGTTGGGGTACCACCAGATTAGAGTTTGGGAGAACGATATTCCAAAGACAGCCTACAGGACCCGATATGGCCACTTCGAGTTCCTTGTCATATCCTTCGGGTTGATGAATGCACCCACCGTATTTATAGACATGATGAATAGCCTATTCCGGCCATTTTTAGATCTGTTCGTGATAATATTTATTGATGATATTCTGGTTTATTCACGTTCAGAGGATGAGCATGCGGACCACCTGTGAGTGGTACTCCAAACCCTCCGTGATCATAAGTTGTATGCTTAGTTTTCTAAATGTGAGTTCTGGTTGAAGTCTATAGCATTTTTGGGGCATATTGTGTTAGATGAAGGTATAAAAGTAGACACTCAGAAGATTGAGGCCGTGAAATCTTGGCCTAGACCTACCACTCCGATATAAGTTCGTAGCTTTCAAGGCTTAGCATGATGCTACTGGGGGTACGTAAAGGGTTTTTCTTCCCTTTCGGTACCATTGACGAAGTTGATGCAGAAAACAACTAAGTTTCAATAGATTGAGGCTTGCGAGCGGAGTTTCCAAGAGATTAAGGATAGGTTGACCTCAACGCCAGTTCTAACACTTCCAAAGGGTCAAGAGGGTTATGCCGTGTATTGTGATGCCTCAGGTGCCGGGTTAGGATGTGTCCTGATGCAACATGGGAAGGTAATTGTGTATGATTCAAGGCAGTTGAGGAAGCACAAGAGGAATTATCCGACCCACGACCTCGAGTTAGCTGCGGTTGTCCATGCACTTTAGATATGGAAGCATTGTTTATATGATGTTCATGTTGATATATTTACAAATCATAAAAGCCTACACTATATCTTCAAGCAGAAAGAGTTCAATTTGCGACTGAGGCGATGACTTGAGTTATTGAAAGAATATGATGTTAACACTCTGTACCATCTAGGGAAAGCTAATGTTGTAGCAGATGCCTTAAGTCGTCAATCTATGGGTAGCTTAGCACATGTAGAGGCCGAGAAAAGAGAATTAACTAGAGAGATTCATCAATTATCTTGTTTGGGGGTACGGTTGGTAGATTCTGATAATGGTGGAGTTGCACTCCAAAACACTGCCAAATTATCTCTCATAGCTGAAATTAAGGAAAGGCAGTTGAGTTGAGAGAACGAGTTCTGTAGCAAAAGGAGCCGTTGTTAGAGCTCAAGGGAGATGAGGTTATTAGATACATGGTTTGTATGTGTGTTCCAAATATAGCAGGGCTACGAGACAGGATTATGCTAGAGGCACATTATTCATGGTACTCCATTCATCTTGGGTCGATGAAGATGTATCATAACATTAATGATGTGTACTGGTGGAACAATATGAAGAAGAACATTACTGAGTTTGTCGCCCAGTGTCCTAGTTGCCAGCAGGTGAAGGTAGAGCACCAGAATCCTGGAGGGCTAATGCAGACTATAGAGATCTAGACGTGGATATGGGAGGCGATAAACATGGACTTTGTCACGGGTTTACCTCGTTCTTATCATAAGTTCAATTCATATGGGTGATAGTCGATAGGTTCACAAAATTAGCTTATTTTCTACCGGTCAGATCTACATATACAACAAAAGATTATGCAAAGTTATATATTAAGGAGATAGTGCAGCTACACGGAGTACCAATATCTATTATATCTGACCGTGGGGCCTAGTTTACAACACATTTTTGGAGGTCATTTCAGAGAGGTCTAGGGACTCAGGTGAATCTCAGCACAACTTTTCATCCACATACTGATGGAAAAGCCGAGCGCACAATTCAGACACTCGAGGATATGTTACGAGCATGTGTGTTGGATTTTAAAAGAAATTGGGTGGAATATCTACCTCTTATCGAGGTTGCATATAATAACAGTTACCACTCCAGTAACCAGATGGCTCCGTACGATGCTTTGTATGGGCGTAAGTTCAGATCTCATATAGGGTGGTTTGATGTTGGAGAATCTGGGTTACATGGGCCAGACCTGGTTCAGCAGGCCATAGAGAAAGTAAAGCTTATCCAGGAGAGACTGTTGACAGTTCAGAGTCGTTAGAAGTCATATTCTGATGTGCGACGATGAGACTTAGAGTTTGGGGTTAATGATTGGGTATTCTTAAAGGTATTAGCTATGAAGGGAGTGATGAGGTTTGGCAAGAAAGTCAAGCTTAGCACATAGTATATTGGGCCTTATAGGATCATTCAAAGAGTGGGCCAAGTAGCACATGAGTTAGAGTTGCCCTCAGAATTGGAGTCTATCCATCTGGTTTTTCATGTATCTATGCTACGGATGTGCATCGGCGATAATACCCGAGTGGTCCCCACGGATGATGTACATATTACGGAGGACTTGTCATACGAGGAAATTCCAGTTTCCATCCTAGACCGATAAATTCGTAAGCTACGAAATAAGGAGGTAGCCTCCATGAAGGTTTTATGGAGAAGCAAGAATGTGGAAGAGATGATGTGGGAAGCAGAGGAAGAAATGAAGTCTAAATACCCCCACCTATTTCAAACTAAAGATATGGCTCAATATAGGATGCTACAGCACAACTCTATTCAGGCCAGTAGGTCATCAGGTAGGCTCTTATTTTTGACTTCTAGTATTTTTGATTTATGGCTGTGTGAGGCAAAGCGTTGCTAATTCAAGACATTGGCCATTTGTGGAGTGTATAGTATATTTTCTGACTGCGTGCATGTTAGTTTTTGTCTAGCGTACGGAGGAAACTCTAGCAAAATTTTCCAAAGTCTCCAAAAGCAAACATTCGAGGACGAATGTTCCCAATGAGGGAATGATGTTACACCCTATATTTTCATACGTAAAAGTATATCGTAAGCAAACTAATGTAGGACTAAAAATGAGATAATATGTAAAAGTATATAAAGTAAGTTAATCATGTTACCTTGGAGGTTACAAATATTGAAGATCATGAACAACAAGTACAAAGAGGGTTGGAAGGTTCAGAAGCTAAATGAATTGAAGAAAATAATATTTCATCGAAAGTCGACAAGATGGGAATGTTATAACATGTACTTTTGGGGTGAGACTAGTGTGCTTAACATGATAAGGAGGTTATGTTCTGAATTAGGTTAGTCGTATGACAGTCGTGTGTTATGTTTTAAAGTCAAGCAGGTTGTGGAACAAAAGTCGATGAAAGTCTTCACAAGTTACATTCATACGTTTTACTAAAACTTTGGATCAAATATAACTGTGATTTCCTCCCAATATACTTAAAGTTATGGGGTTTTCCATCCATCAATTGAAGCTCTATGAGTCTATTTTCTAACTCATTAAACCATTTATCAATACCACATTGGAGTAGAGAGATATATGGATTTTTGAAAGACTGCACAAGCTGCTAGGTGACAAGTAGGTGTGTCATCTATTTGGTTAAATGAGAGCCCAAAAAGAGGCAATTTCGGGTCATCAAAAGAGCCCATTTAAGGGCTTATCTCCTGAAATATAAACCTCATTATATATCACAAATAACTTGACCTAAACCCTTGCAAACTTCCTCCCAAAAATTACCTACAAACCTTAATTGAATTTCTCTCCCTTTCAAGTTCTATATAGGGGTAAAACCTAGAGTTTGAAGAACAAAGATAAGGGTTGAGTTATACAACAAAGAAGGTAAGTTTACTTATCTCTTTCATCCATTTTTCTGCTATAAATTCATGGTAAGTCATTCTATACTTGTAAGAACTCACGGGACGGTGATCGGAAGCTGTGAGTTCGAGTTATTCACTTGTAGCAGACTCGTAAAGTTAAGGCTAAGCCCTTCCTTCATTTTGGCATGATCTCGTAATTACATATGTTTGATAATGAGGCATAAAGAGAAATTCATACTCCCGAATTTATATACACTATCTCAGTCTCATAAGTTACAGTATTCTTCCTTATTGGGACTTTATATTCAATCGAGTATTGTCTTCTTCCAGTCAAGAAAGCAGAGGGTCTATATATATATATATATATTACATTATTTTCACCACCATCGAGCTATAATCGATGGGAAATCCCCTATTGGGCAACCTCTGATCAGATGGTAAGTTATCTAGCGAGGCTACTGTGGTCGAGCGCCTATGAGCGAGTCCAGAATGGCTGAGATACAGAGCCTAGTATGACCGAGCGCCTATGAGCGAGCCTAGTATGGTAGAGAAGTTACACGTTCCGAGACTTAGAGGGCCAGACATTTATTTTACTTACTATATTGAGAGAGTTGAGTCAGTATCAGTAGGTAAGTATATCTCCAGATCATCTTTGACTCCCAATTATTTTAGTTATTATGCTATCATTTCAGTTTCAGTTTTCGGTTATTTTATCGCCTTACATACTCGGTACATTATTTCGTACTAACGTCCCTTTTCTGGGGGCACTGCATTTCATGCGTGCAGGTTCAGACAGCCAGACGGATAGACCTTCTCAGTAGGTGTTGCCCGAGTTTAGCCTAATCGATAAGCTCCACATCCTTCGGAGTTCCCGGGCCTAGAGTTTTGTGTACATCTTATGTATATATATGTATATGTTATGGGTAGGTCGGGGCCCTATTCCGATCATTGTACATCCATCGGTAGAGGCTTGTAGACATATCCTGTCAGTTAGTGCAGTTTGTTGGGCTTGTAGGCCTTATATGCATATTTTGTTGGTTTGTCAGCTGTAGTAGTTATGACGGCCTTATTGGCCCAACTTTATATTAATGTTTAGTCAGTATTAGTTTCCATTCAATTTTATATTTTACTTCGCATTTTGGCTTGCAATGTGGCCCCATGGCCAAAGTATGATATTATATGTTTAGAGTCCCTTAGTCGCAAGTTGGTACGCAAGGTTAGGTGAAGCACCAGGTGTCGGTCTCGCCCCCCAAGTTCGGGGCGTGACAGATACTGATATTGTTGCAAAGTTCCTACAATTGATCCAGCCTTTTCAAGACAAGCAATGGCTAGAATAGAAGCACCTCTTGCTCCAACTGTTTACCCACAAAATGGTACAGTTAAATTTATTACGTGGTTTATAGACAAGCAAACTGATTTGATTTGAAAATGATAAAGAAAAAAGATAAAAATAAGACTTAACAATAGAAATTGAAGAAAATGACAATCATGGCTCCGAGCGCAATGTCTCCGAGGTATCCCATTAAAGGGCTCCGAGAAGTTCGTATCCAGGCTTAGCTTGTGAACGACCACATCTAATGGGATACATGTCATATTTGAGTGCGACCATGCAAAACAGTCGATGCTAGCTTTAAGGAAATTATAAATCCTGAATTGAGCTCGGGATTTAACCCTGTTCCCAAATGGAACTTCCTTTTTAGAAATTGCTCGAACAAACCCACATGCTCTAGCTCTTATGTGGTTGACTTAGTTGCATATATTTCCTCCAGTACCTGAAAGCATCACGGAACTTAATAGGATTGCGATGATTCCTCACTCTTATCTTCTTCATTTGGAGAGGGAGAAGGCAACGGCTCCTGTAATTGCTATTTGTTGGACTCCTTTCCCTTGCTGTTGGAAACAGTTGCAGCGTTCATCTCTCTTGCTGCCGGTTGGTCTCCACGTATCTGTTTGATTTCTTCTGGGGTTGGGAATTTCCGTAGTTGATGATATGTTGAGGGCACAACCTTTTCTCGTGTATCCATAGCCTCCCGAGAATTATATTGTAGCCCATGTCGCCATCTACCACTTCGAATAAGGTGTTTTCGGTTGCCCCCTCAGTGTTGGTGGGTAGTCGTATCTCACCTCGGGTTGTCACACTTGTCAGGTTGAACCCAGCTAAGAGTTTTGTCACTAGTATGATGCTATGGGTCAATTTTGCTTGCTCCATCACTCTCCATCAAATGATGTTGTTTGAGCTTCCTGGGTCAATCAAAACATGCTTAATTTTGAAATCTAAAACAATAAGAGAGATTACCAGTATGTGGAATAAGGAGTCCGTCAGTGTTTTTCTCCGTGAAGGTGATATCATCTTCCGCGACTTCCTGGAGTCACATGTTATGAGTCACCGATATTTTTCATTTTCTTTGCCACTAAGAAGGTTAAACAGTTGATTTCATTCCCTCCGAAAATCATGTTGATTGTCAAACGAGGAGAGTCTTCTCCCGCCTTTAACGAGTCAATATTGTCCCGGTTTTGGTTGTAGTTGTTTTTGGCTCGATTACTTAAAACTTCCCTGAGATGGCCATTCTTTAACAATGTCGCCACCTCTTCTCGTAGATGCCGGCAATCCTCAGTTCTATGGCCATGTGTCCTATGATATTCTCACCACAAGTTGGGATCCCTCTGGCTGGGATTAGATCTGATTAACTTCGGGAATCGTGCTTCTTTGATATTCCTTATCGTTGATACCAACTCCACTAAGCCGATGTTGAATTTATAATCTGATAACCTGGGATATGTGGAGTCCCGGGCCCCTAGTACCTCTTTTTCTTGCAATGACCTGGTGTTTCGGCCAATGTCTGTTCTTCTATTAGGAACGAACCTGTCCGAGGACCGAAACACTTTGCTGTTGTATCCCTCGGTTCTTTCATACGCAAGGAACAACCTTTAGAAGACCACCAATTTGCATCGAAGTCACTTTGAACTTATCTTGGATTTCATCTTGGTCCCATCCCTTGGTTGATGTCGGGAACCTGAGCTGATTGTCACACCTCCTTTTTCCGCACCCGCGAGGGTACAAGGGAGTTTTTTCCAATTAAAGGACAATCGAAACGGGATTTGTTTATTTATTTCAGAGTCGCCACTTGAGAGATTTAGGGTGTCCCAAGTCACCAATTTTAATCCCGAATCGAGGAAAATAATGACTCCATATTACAGTCTGCGTACCAGAAATCCGGATAAGGAATTCTGTTAACCCGGGAGAAGGTGTTAGGCATTCCCGAGTTCCGTGGTTCTAGCACGGTCGCTCAACTATTATATTCGGCTTGATTATCTGATTTTATACAAATATGAACTTATGTGCAAATTTTAACTTTTTACCGCTTTCATAATTATTATTATTAAGAATGTGAACATCGCTTAAAACATGTCTTTGGACTGCGTCACATGAAATGCACCCACAATCCGGAACATATTTTATTTGACGTTTTGGGATTGGGATTTGGGTCGCATGAAATGCACACCCGAGTTTAAGAAGGTAAGATTATTAAAATACGCGCCTAAAGCGATTAACGTATTATTATTTCTGGGTAAAGCCGTGGAATTTTGCTAAACGACCGATCCCGAATTCTAAGTAATTAAAGCATACATTTTGTGAGGGCCCCGCAATCTTTGCATTTTATTGGGCGAGGCTCGTCTCATTTTATTAAAAGGATAATCTTAGCATGACTATAATTCTTCTACTTTGTTCGTCTCTAAAAAAGAAATCCTAATTTATTAATCGAACAATGGAAGCTAGTAGGATACACGGCTAATAAAGAGTATCTCAAGCTTGACGAATTACAATTAAACATGAACTTACATTTAGAACTAACCCGTATGGTAAACAACAGAATAATGACTAACAAAATTATGATAGAACTTATTAAATCAATCCGACTACCAATTCGGCAAGCTAGTCACGAACATGAAAACTTTTGTACAACTTTCGTCTAGCATGCCAATTTGAGATAGCAATAACATAAGCACAAAACTAAAACTCAGACAGATTTAAACAAGATCTTCAACATAACATGTATTCAAGCTCGGACACGATAGTAACCGATAGAAACTCAAACAAAGATTAGAAAAACGAACCTCTAATGATAAACACTGCTGAGGGTTTTACAACTCATTCATCAAACCGAAATGGAGCCATAGTCGGCGAAATGAAGCAACGAGACCAACGAACTGGAACCTCACATCGGCACTCGAATGGACTTCAAACGGGAAACCATGGAAGCAGTCATCACAGCTCAAACGAAATAGCTCGCGCTAGAAACTCGAACACGAACGGACTGAGCATGAACCATGGCTGCTACTGGTTTTTCCCGATGTGTTACTGGACGTTCGTTACTTTTGAGGGCCAGGTTCGACGGGGAGGCGGGTTGTGGCGTGAGGTTTGAGCTGGAGGTTTGGTGGTCGATAAGGCTGGAACGGGTGAAGCAGGAGGCGGAAGCAGGTGGTTTGGACAGTAGGGTCGAGGACTGGACGATGCAGCAGCGATGGTTCTGTTTTGGGTGGAGCCGGAGCTCGCGGGCTGGGGGGTTAGGGTGGTTGACGGGCCTGTTTGGTGGTGGTTGTGAGGCGGAGAGGGAGCTGGGGCGACGGTAAGGTCGAGGAAGGGAGTTTGGACAAGAGGATGGTCGACTGCTGCAGCGATGGTTGCTGCTGCTTGACAAAACGAGGGGTCGTGGGTTATGGTCAGTGACGACGCAACAGCAACAACTGTGGTCGTCGGATTTAATGGAGGACCCGGACTGGTTTGATGGAGCTAGGAGGAGGAGGAGTGGTCGTGTGGGCAGTGACGACGGGACTGGTGCGTGGTGGATGATGGTGGTGTTTGGGCGTGGACGCAGATGGTTTCACGTTTCTTTTGGGTAGGCTCCTAGGGTTTTTTTTGTTCTTCTCTTTTTGGAGAAGATGAATGAATATTGCCCAGTTCAAAAATCTGTCCGTTCCCCACCACCTTTTCCCTTGCCTTGTCCGTGCATTTGTAGCCAATGCCAAGAAAATGGACCCCACGTGTGTAGGGGTCCAAGATTTTGTGTCCCCCATGCGCGGTGGGGTTCCCCGTGTACGGTGTTCCGTCCGTGTTCCCCACGCGTGTCCCCCTTGTGTGGTGGACTCGGATTATTATGGGCTAGGTCCGAAAATTAGGCCTAAAACCGGGTAGTTTGAACCCGAATATTATTCTTTTGCCCGGGTCCGAGAATAAGAACACGACGTTGCTTAAGTAATCCTATGTAAGCAAAATAACTACCAAAAATAAGACTAATATTTAAAACAAAATTATATCTTTTTAATATATTTTTTCAAGATTAAAATAGCTACAAAACATTAATAAAACTATTTTTGTAATTTTCGTTTTTTATATAAAGATAAAATATAAAGTAATATTTTTGCATTTTTCAAAATTAAAATGACTACAAAACATTAATAGAACTATATTTTTTGGTAATTTTCGAAATTATGTAAAGTACAGAATTAAGGTACAGTTTTTTTGTATTTTTTCAAGTTTATGATAAATATATAAACTAAAATTCATATATATATTTTTTTGTAATTTTTCTTTTGCGACGAAATAAAGTAAAATAGTTAAAATAGCTATATTAGACCCAATTTCACATATTCACGCTAAAAATGTGAAAATTCCCGGGGAGGGTCAAAAATCAGGTGTCTACAGCTGCCCTCTTTGACTGGAAACACGAAGAGTTTTCCGACAAAGAACGACTAGACATGTTTTTGACCCGACCATTACTTGGACGGAATACACTAAGGAAAGGAAGGGAATGTGACCGAGCCCTGGTATCTGAGCTACCTACATATCCTTGGTTATACAGGAATCAGGCCCCGTGTAGTTCGAAAATGAGAGAGATGGTAAAGTGTACCGAGGTGAAGAGCCGATCGAGGTGTCGTTCCGTTGAGGTTCCGGTCCGCGGTCCTGTCATTACATCAAAATGAAAACTGAAAAAGACTAACTAAGCCTATCAGCTACTAGTTACAAGGATTCCTATCTTTAAGTCTTCTGAAACTTGGTCTTGAGTCTTGAATGGTGCTTCATACAGACTTCGGATTTGAACCTTGATACTTGCTAGTTGTAGGTGCTAGTTCTTGAGCAGACCACATCTGTTCTCCACTTCCGTACTTTGGGTCTTTTTTTTTTCTTGTTTTTTTTTTTGTGACCAGCTTTTGTTGACCATCTCAGACTGTTGACTCACATTCTTGAGGCGAGCTTCTGCTATTTATAACTTGATTGAATGCTGGAGATTTTTGTTGTAGCCTTCTGCTTCCCGGTACTGGGGATTTTTATTGTTTCCTGCTGGGGATTCTTGTTGTAACCTTCTACCTTCCGGTGGGGTTACTGATTTCAAAATCTGCAGTATAAGACTAAAAAGTATTCCTCTTGTTATACAGGTGGGCGCCTGATATGAAATTTAAAGACTGAAAAGTATTCCTCTCGTTATGCAGGTGGGCGCCTGACATGAAATGTAAAGACTGAAAAGTATTCCTCCCGTTATACAGGTGGGCGCTAGGCATGAAATTTAAAGACTGAAATGTATGCCTCTCGTTATACAGGTGGGCGCCTGGATGAAATGTATTCCCGCATTATACTAGTGGGCGACCTAGAACATGAAAGGAAAAGACAGAAATGTATTCCCGCATTATACTGGTGGGCGACCTAGAACAAAATGTATTCCCGCATTATACCGGTGGGCGACCTAGAACCTGAATGTATTCCCGCATTATACTGGTGGGCGACCTAGAACATGAAATGAAAAGACAAAAATGTATTCCCGTATTATACTGGTGGGCGACCTAGAACAGAAATGTATTCCCGCATTATACTGGTGGGCGACCTAGAACAGAAACGTATTCCCGCATTATACTGGTGGGCGACCTAGAACATGAAATGAAAAGACAGAAATGTATTCCCGCTTTATACTGGTGGGCGACCTAGAACAGAAATGTATTCCCGCATTATACTGGTGGGCGACCTAGAACAGAAATGTATTCCCGCATTATACTGGTGGGCGACCTAGAATATGAAAGGAAAAGACAGAAATGTATTCCCGCATTATACTGGTGGGCGACCTAGAACAAAATGTATTCCCGCATTATACTGGTGGGCGACCTAAAACCTGAATGTATTCCTGCATTATACTGGTGGGCGACCTAGAACATGAAATGAAAAGACAGAAATGTATTCCCGCATTATACTGGTGGGCGACCTAGAACAGAAATGTATTCCCGCATTATACTGGTGGGCGACCT
Source organism: Nicotiana sylvestris (assembly GCF_000393655.2). Lineage (NCBI taxonomy): Eukaryota > Viridiplantae > Streptophyta > Magnoliopsida > Solanales > Solanaceae > Nicotiana > Nicotiana sylvestris. Next base: position 118,544,755 of record NC_091064.1, on the reverse strand, counting down.
AGAACAGAAATGTATTCCCGCATTATACTGGTGGGCGACCTAGAACATGAAAGGAAAAGACAGAAATGTATTCCCGCATTATACTGGTAGGCGACCTAGAACAAAATGTATTCCCGCATTATACTGGTGGGCGACCTAGAACCTGAATGTATTCCCGCATTATACTGGTGGGCCACCTAGAACATGAAATGAAAAGACAGAAATGTATTCCCGCATTATACTGGTGGGCGACCTAGAACAAAATGTATTCCCGCATTATACTGGTGGGCGACCTAGAACTTGAATGTATTCCCGCATTATACTGGTGGGCCACCTAGAACATGAAATGAAAAGACAGAAATGTATTCCCGCATTATACTGGTGGGCGGCCTAGAACAGAAATGTATTCCCGCATTATACTGGTGGGCGACCTAGAACAGAAATGTATTCCCGCATTATACTGGTGGGCGACCTAGAACATGAAATGAAAAGACAGAAATGTATTCCCGCATTATACTGGTGGGCGACCTAGAACAGAAAGTATTCCCGCATTTTACTGGTGGGCGACCTAGAATAAAAAGTATTCCCGCATTATACTGGTGGGCGACCTAGAACAGAAATGTATTCCCGCATTATACTGGTGGGCGACCTAGAACAGAAATGTATTCCCGCATTATACTGGTGGGCGACCTAGAACATGAATGTATTCCCGCATTATACTGGTGGGCGACCTAGAACATGAAATGTAAAGACTGAAAAGTATGCCTCTGTTATATGGGCGGGCTCCCAACTTCAACTCTTGAAATGTAAACGCCATTCCTCTCTTCAGGCGGGCTCCTGATTTCAATTAAACTTAGGAGGAAATGCCTCTCCTATGGGTAAAACTAAACTTTAGGAGGAAATGCATCTCCTCTGGGTAAAAGTAAACTTAGGAGGAAATGCCTCTCCTATGGGTAAAATGAACTTAGGAAGTGCTTCTCCTATCGGTAAAACTAAACTTAGGAAGTGCGTCTCCTATTAATGAAATCTTTAACTTAGGAAGTGCGTCTCTTATGTGTGAAATCTTAATTTAGGAAGTGCATCTCCTCAGGGTAAAATAAACTTAGGAAATGCGTCTCCTATGGGTAAAACTTGACCTAGGAAAAGCGTCTCCTATTGGTAAAGGCGTGGAATGTATTCCCTTGTTATACAGGTGGGCACCTAAAATATGAAATGGACAGACAAAAAAGTATTCCTCTTGTTATTCAGGTGGGCGCCTGTCTTCAACAACAACTTTGAAAAAATAAAATCCTATTTGAGGGCGGATGAACCCAACGTATCCTATTTGAGGGCAGATGAACCCGACATATCCTATTTGAGGGCGGATGAACCCGACATATCCTATTCGAGGGCGGATGAACCCGACATATCCTATTCGAGGGCGGATGAACCCGACATATCCTGTTCGAGGGCGGATGAACCCGACATATCCTGTTCGAGGGCGGATGAACCCGACATATCCTGTTCGAGGGCGGATGAACCCGACATATCCTGTTCGAGGGCGGATGAACCCGACATATCCTGTTCGAGGGCGGATGAACCCGACATATCCTGTTCGAGGGCGGATGAACCCGACATATCCTGTTCGAGGGCGGATGAACCCGACATATCCTGTTCGAGGGCGGATGAACCCGACATATCCTGTTCGAGGGCGGATGAACCCGACATATCCTATTCGAGGGCGGATGAACCCGACATATCCTATTCGAGGGCGGATGAACCCGACATATCCTATTCGAGGGCGGATGAACCCGACATATCCCATTCGAGGGCGGATGAACCCAAGATATCCCATTCGAGGGCGGATGAACCCAAGATATCCCGTTCGAGGGCGGATGAACCCAAAGTACCCAAAATATCCCGTTCGAGGGCGGATGAACCCAAAATATCCCGTTCGAGGGCGGATGAACCCAAAATATCCCGTTCGAGGGCGGATGAACCCAAAATATCCCGTTCGAGGGCGGATGAACCCAAAATATCCCGTTCGAGGGCGGATGAACCCAAAATATCCCGTTCGAGGGCGGATGAACCCAAAATATCCCGTTCGAGGGCGGATGAACCCAAAATATCCCGTTCGAGGGCGGATGAACCCAAAATATCCCGTTCGAGGGCGGATGAACCCAAAATATCCCGTTCGAGGGCGGATGAACCCAAAATATCCCGTTCGAGGGCGGATGAACCCAAAATATACCGTTCGAGGGAGGATGAACCCAAAATATCCCGTTCGAGGGCGGATGAACCCAAAATATCCCGTTCGAGGGCGGATGAACCCAAAATATCTCGTTCGAGGGCAGATGAACCCAAAATATCCCGTTCGAGGGCGGATGAACCCAAAATATCCCGTTCGAGGGCGGATGAACCCAAAATATCCCGTTCGAGGGCGGATGAACCCAAAATATCCCGTTCGAGGGCGGATGAACCCAAAATATCCCGTTCGAGGGCGGATGAACCCCAAATATCATGTTCGAGGGCGGATGAACCCGAAATATCCTGTTCGAGGGCGGATGAACCCGAAATATCCTGTTCGAGGGCGGATGAACCCGAAATATCCTGTTCGAGGGCGGATGAACCCGAAATATCCTGTTCGAGGGCGGATGAACCCGAAATATCCTGTTCGAGGGTGGATGAACCCGACATATCCTATTCGAGGGCGGATGAACCCGACATATCCTCAAAACTTAAAAATGTCTTACCTCAAAAATTGTTGGGGATTATTTTGCTGGGGATGAATTTTCCTTTTCTTCCTTCCCCATTATGACCCTCTTGAAACTTGGTCGAAAATCTGTCGAAGATGCTTCTACATCTTGGTGATCCGCTGGGGATAACACTGCTGAAGATAACTCTGCTGAGTAAATATGTTATCTTACTCCTTCCAGAACTACTTCCTATTGAGTAAGATGTTTCATTCCCCTGCAAACTACTTCCCCTTCTTATTTTTTTTTTTATTATTATTATCTTCTTCCTTTGAAGACTAACTCCCTTGAGACTCGTTTTGCCTTTCCCCGAAAGGAAACGCCGAGGATACCGATTTTCACCAAACTTGTGTTGGACTCCTCGAAACTGCTAGGGATAACACTGTTGGGGAATTATTTACTTACCTGTTGGGGGTAAAATGTTATCAGCTGGGGATAACGCTGTCGTGGATAACACTGCTGGGGGATTCTGATTCCTTTGCTGGGGAACAACTTCCTCCATTGAAACTTATTATGTTGGGGGCACACTGGTTTAAAGACCACTTCCCTTGAGACTGGTGTTATCTTTAATTTTCCCCAAATGGGTACCTGACTTCCGGAAAATTTTCTAAAATGAGAGGAAAATTTTCTGCCCCAGTTTGACAATATCCCTTATGGCATGCATTTCTGGCATCAATGCCATTACCTTTACCTGTTTCAAATCAAACAAAATTTGTTAGTTTAAAACATGGTGGTTGGTTGTGATACTCCTACTGGGATGGTTTTTCCCTTTTTGCTTCCTTGCTTCTGCGTTCAACAACTTGTTGGGGATGATATTATTTGCTGGGGATAATCCCTTTCTGCTGGGGATATCCCTCTTCTTTTGTGGCATAGCTTGGAAACTGGTATTTCCCCGACCTTTTAGTCTAGTATGGATTTCGCTAAATCATGCTCACTGCTCTCCTTGCTCTGTTCATGGGCCTTGGCCTTGAGGTTTATAACCTTGGTTTTGGCAAGGATATCCCTCTTGACACTCGTCAATCCTTTTGTCAATTCCCTTTTGCTGGGGATATTTTTCTTGACACTGGCCTCGCGCTTGTTCCTTGCTGACTACACCACTTGGATGTACTAGTCAGATATCATCTTGCATGATTGGAAAGTTGATGGCCTATTTTGAAGTCATTTCTCACTTGTTCTAACCCAACAGACTCTATTGGGGAGTTTTTCTATGAAAGGAAAAAGATAAAAGGGAACAGAATATAAAAAAAAAGACAAAGGAAAAAATGACTCTTTAACAAAAGAAACTATAAATAAAAACCTATCAAATGCAGATACCGACTTTAATGGTCATGACATGCATATGTGGCCTATCCTCCGCCGTCAATCATCTTTCAAGACCCTCAATTGGTGATTCCCCATCTGATTCTCCAATCTTATTCGACTTGTAGTGCCCGAAGGGTTTTCACTATCAAGCCTCTCTCATTTTGGCTTCTCTTTCAACTTTCATCGCCTTATGGTGCCTATGAAGGTTTTCACCAATAAGACTCTCTCGTTTTATATCTCTCTCCAGCTGGGGATTTGGAGTGTTGCCGGTATGACTCTTTCTGTTGGAGATTAGAGTCCTTTCTGCTGTGGAACAGAATGTTATGTTCGTCGGTAAGACTCTTCATTTGTCTGACTTGGCATCTTTTGAAGACTGATCAGAAGGTCTTTCTTTGGACCGTAATGTGGGTTTTGGATAGGGCTAGAAAGAAAGGGTATTAAAGGCTCAAAAAAATGTATTAATTTTGGGTTATTAGTTACAACCTTCGGAATTAGATTTATTTACAACAAACACAACCTTTGCCCCAGTTTCTTGCTTGGGGATATCTTAATTGATTGATTTTTTTTCATTTTTCAAAACTATGACCGAGCCGTGAAGCGCCTACGTATCCTCTTTGAGGAATCAGGTCAAACGTAGTTCCCAATTCCTCTTTTCCATTTGACTTCTTTTTTTTTGTTATCATTTTTCTTTTCTTTTTTCGTTTTGTTGTTCTCTTTTCTTCCTTTTTTTTTCTTTCTTTTTTCTTTTTTCTTTGTTGCTACTGATTCCGAACGAGGGGTATGAAAGAAAATAAATAAGGCTCAAAAGGGGTAACGAAGGATAAAGTGTTTAGGTGGCAGAACAAAATGCCTTCGTCATTCCACTCTTCAAAACATGCCAAGTGCAAACAACACAATTGAACATAGATTAGTCTCTTCCGATGGTGTTGGTCTTGACAATCATATTCATATTTGCTTTTTCATTTGTCAATTCTAAAAGACCGTTGGGCGACACTCTCAACATCATGAATGACCCACATGCCAATTTGGCGAATCTTGCTTTTAAACGGTTTTATTTTTGTTTTACTTGCCCTAGTTCCACATGACTCGGGCTCCAAATAATCTCAAACCGTTCTTATTTCCTTTAAATGCTTTGATCACCTTCCCAGGGTTTTATGATCAACTTTTAAGATTAGGCCCAAACTGTAAGCGCATGTCATGTCACTAGAATCAGCGCTGAACAAAATGATAAAAGGAATAAACAAAAGGATGAAAGGAAATAATAAAAGACAGGATTTTGTATTAGACTACCGCTGAAATAGTTTGAATAACAAAAACAAACCGGAATAAAATCCCAAACAACCTGGACAAAACTTAAACAAACCGCTTTGACAAAACAAATGGAAAGATAAGAAGGTTTGACACAGGACAAAATCCGAATTACAATCCTAATAATCCGAACAACAGAAATGACAACAAAATAAGCCACCAAATGCCTCTTTCTTGCTAACCAAGGAAACAGAGCGTCCTCCCACTTTATCAAAACCGGCATCTTAGCCACTGAGCTTCGCATCAATACTGCCAAGACCATTACCAGCTTCGATATCATCAACCTCCGTCAACAAGTTCCCAATAGGATTCGAGTGCTTCTGTTATCAGGCCTGATCCCCGCAGAGTGTGTATCATGAGGTGCAGGTAAATGATTCTGGGTGTCATTGTCCGGCTTACCACAAACCAACCACTTTTTTTTCTTTGTGATTCAGATAAAAACAGGTTAGAATGGACTCAGTCGGTCCTCATTATTGACAACATCTTTTTTTTTTCTTTTTTTTTTTCATTTTTCTCCTTTTCACTTTTTTTTCGATTTTTTTTTCATTTTATTTTTCATTTTTTCTTTTTCATTCTCATTTTTTTTGCTCTTTTGTTTTTGTGTGTGGTCGAATCTTATGGAGATTGCCTACGTATCATGACCCCGCATGAATCAGACCTTGCGTAGTTCGGACCAATAAGAGATAAACAATACTCAACATTTTTTTTAATTTTCATATTAAAACAAACTGGGTTTCAAAGGTTTGAAGATGACCTACAAACTCGAAAATCAAACAATCCACGTATTCTAATTAAAAGATTTACAAACTGCAAAGCAAATGGCCAGCTTCCTTTCTCCGTTCGACAAATGCAACCGAACGGTTATTTTTGCAAACGTGGCCCCTTCCAAATTCCATATGAATTTTGAGGCCGGGGAGGATTATTTTATGACACTTTTACAAACTTGTCCGTTATTTTACGAAAATAGCCTTTCGACAACTGAGAGATACTCTAAGGCTATTTCGGCAAGAACGGTTTAAGACGCGGCCGAATCTGGCTCGGCTTATTTTGACTAAAATTCAAACGGTATTCACTTGACCGCTGACTTTTTGTTTTTTTCTTCTTTTCAAATTACAATAAAATCTGGTGTTGCAAACACGGCCCTTCAGCGCCTCGGGGACGAAGATTTATAGGGCTGTGTGGGTCAACTAGACCAAAAATCCTAAACATGACCCAAAAAGTGGCTGTTTATGCAAAGTCAGCCTTCCGGCGTCCCTTTCGGGAACATTCGGCTATTTATGACAAAACAGAATCACCCGGCTTATTTATGACTCTTTTTATCGTTTTTTAAATTAGAAAACTCAATGTTGCAAACACGGCCTTTCAACGTCTCGAGGACGAAGATTTTTTAAGGCTGTGTGGGTCAACTGGACCAAATCTAAAAAAAATGACCCGAAGGTGGCTGTTTATGCAAAGTCAGCCTTCCGGCGTCCCTTTCGGGAACATTCGGCTATTTATGACAAAACAGCATCACCTGAACTCTTTATGACAGAATTGAAATTTTGACATGTTTTTTTTTTAATTTGTTTTTGGCTATTTTAGCAAAAGGTGGGTTGGACATCACCCGACTTATTTATGACATGTTTTTTTATTTTATTACTTATTCATTTTTGGCCTTTTTAGCAAAAGGGGGTTGGACCCGATGAGGGTTGCCTACGTATCTCACATCCGGTGAGAATCAAACCCGCGTAGTTCGGGCAAATAAACTATTTTTGAGAAGACCCTTTTCCTTTTTCTATTTTTTCACAACAATCAAACAAACTATTATTTTTCATTCATAACAAACAAACAAACTAACAAAAAACATAAAACATTCCTTCTTTTTTTTTTCCTTTTTTTTCAAAATTTCGGTAGAGTTTTGCCACTACTTGGACATTTGTTTTTTCTTTTAAAAAAAAAGTAGTTATATCTCTACACTGTTATTTTCTCCTCTTTTCACGATTCTCTAATTTGTGGAAAAAGATGACAACATACAAAATCTTTTGAATTTTCATGCTTCTTTTTATATATATATATATATATATATATATATATATATATTTATTTTTTATATTTATTATTATTATTATTTTTTCAAAAATGTGGCATGGGAGACATAAGGATTTCCAAGACATCTTGGATTCCGCAAATGTTCCCCATGCGCGTTTCCCAGAATATGAAGCGTGGGGGACATAGGGAATTCCAAGACTTCTTGGATTCCACAAATGTTCCCCATGTGCTTTTCCCAAAAATGAAGCATGGGGGACATATGGAATACCAAGGCTTCTTGAATTCCACAATGTTCCCCATGTGCTTAATTAACATAATAGCATGCTTATCTAAAAAATCGTGCAACTTTCTTATTTAACGTGATCAGCATGATAAGGAGTGTCATTTGTCCGCAAATATCATTGGTCCGCCAAATGACCCATTCACCCTTGAATAAATACAACATGTAGCACATAGGATGCCAAAAGATGGTCTATTATTTTCAGGTTGCTTATCCTAGACGGACCCAACCCCTGTGTTGAGTCCCCTAAGTCAAATGCACATGATGCAAATAAACGTTTCTACTAGGGATCCGGCATGAAGCTGAGTTATTCTAGGTTCAAAACCTGGGTGTTTGTTCTAGACCTGGCTTACTCGAGCGGACAGCTCGAGCCGAGGGGCAGCGTACCGGGAATACAGAAGCTTCACCGGCTTAGCAACTTGTCCGAACCTCGTTCTAAATTGGTATTTGACACTATACATAAAAGAAGTCGTACGAAGTACACCCTTCTTCATGATTTAGAAGACTCAGGAAGGATAGGGGTTTCGGCACAGTTTATATACAGTTCACGTAATATCAAAGCGGTAAAAGGCAACCAATTAGCACATTAAGCACATATCATGTAACAAAATCAGATAAAGCTGAACATAACAATTTATTCTAAGCTCGATTTCTAACCCTGAACCAGTGGTTCTGGGTCTAGTTCCCCAGCAGAGTCGCCAGAGCTGTCACACCTCCTTTTTCCGCACCCGCAAGGGTACAAGGGAGTTTTTTCCAATTAAAGGACAATCGAAACGGGATTTGTTTATTTATTTCAGAGTCGCCACTTTAGAGATTTAGGGTGTCCCAAGTCACCAATTTTAATCCCGAATCGAGGAAAATAATGACTCCATATTACAGTCTGCGTACCAGAAATCCGGATAAGGAATTCTGTTAACCCGGGAGAAGGTGTTAGGCATTCCCGAGTTCCGTGGTTCTAGCACGGTCGCTCAACTGTTATATTCGGCTTGATTATCTGATTTTATACAAATATGAACTTATGTGCAAATTTTAACTTTTTACCGCTTTCATAATTATTATTATTAAGAATGTGAACATCGCTTAAAACATGTCTTTGGACTGCGTCACATGAAATGCACCCACAATCCGGAACATATTTTATTTGACGTTTTGGGATTGGGATTTGGGTCGCATGAAATGCACACCCGAGTTTAAGAAGGTAAGATTATTAAAATACGCGCCTAAAGCGATTAGCGTATTATTATTTCTGGGTAAAGCCGTGGAATTTTGCTAAACGACCGATCCCGAATTCTAAGTAATTAAAGCATACATTTTGTGAGGGCCCCGCAATCTGTGCATTTTATTTGGCGAGGCTCGTCTCATTTTATTAAAAGGATAATCTTAGCATGACTATAATTCTTCTACTTTGTTCGTCTCTAAAAAAGAAATCCTAATTTATTAATCGAACAATGGAAGCTAGTAGGATACACGGCTAATAAAGAGTATCTCAAGCTTGACGAATTACAATTAAACATGAACTTACATTTAGAACTAACCCGTATGGTAAACAACAGAATAATGACTAACAAAATTATGATAGAACTTATTAAATCAATCCGACTACCAATTCGGCAAGCTAGTCACGAACATGAAAACTTTTGTACAACTTTCGTCTAGCATGCCAATTTGAGATAGCAATAACATAAGCACAAAACTAAAACTCAGACAGATTTAAACAAGATCTTCAACATAACATGTATTCAAGCTCGGACACGATAGTAACCGATAGCAACTCAAACAAAGATTAGAAAAACGAACCTCTAATGATAAACACTGCTGATGGTTTTACAACTCATTCATCAAACCGAAATGGAGCCATAGTCGGCGAAATGAAGCAACGAGACCAACGAACTGGAACCTCACATCGGCACTCGAACGGACTTCAAACGGGAAACCATGGAAGCAGTCATCAAAGCTCAAACGGAATAGCTCGCGCTAGAAACTCGAACACGAACGGACTGAGCATGAACCATGGCTGCTACTGGTTTTTCCCGATGTGTTACTGGACGTTCGTTACTTTTGAGGGCCAGGTTCGACGGGGAGACGTGTTGTGGCATGAGGTTTGAGCTGGAGGTTTGGTGGTCGATAAGGCTGGAACGGGTGAAGCAGGAGGCGGGAGTAGGTGGTTTGGACAGTAGGGTCGAGGACTGGACGATGCAGCAGCGATGGTTCTGTTTTGGGTGGAGCTGGAGCTCGCGGGCTGGGGGGTTAGGGTGGTTGACGGGCCTGTTTGGTGGTGGTTGTGAGGCGGAGAGGGAGCTGGGGCGACGGTAAGGTCGAGGAAGGGAGTTTGGATAGGAGGATGGTCGACTGCTGCAGCGATGGTTGCTGCTGCTCGACAAAACGATGGGTCGTGGGTTATGGTCAGTGACGACGCAGCAGCAACAGCTGTGGTCGTCGGATTTAATAGAGGACCCGGACTGGTTTGATGGAGCTAGGAGGAGGAGGAGTGGTCGTGTGGGCAGTGACGACAGGACTGGTGCGTGGTGGATGATGGTGGTGTTTGGGCGTGGACGCAGATGGTTTCACGTTTCTTTTGGGTAGGCTCCTAGGGTTTTTTTTGTTCTTTTCCTTTTGGAGAAGATGAATGAATAGTGCCCAGTTCAAAAATCTGTCCGTTCCCCACCACCTTTTCCCTTGCCTTGTCCGTGCATTTGTAGCCAATGCCAAGAAAATGGACCCCACGTGTGTAGGGGTCCAAGATTTTGTGTCCCCCATGCGCGGTGGGGTTCCCCGTGTACGGTGTTCCGTCCGTGTTCCCCACGCGTGTCCCCCTTTTGTGGTGGACTCGGATTATTATGGGCCAGGTCCGAAAATTAGGCCTAAAACCGGGTAGTTTGAACCCGAATATTATTCTTTTGCCCGGGTCCGAGAATAAGAACACGACGTTGCTTAACTAATCCTATGTAAGCAAAATAACTACCAAAAATAAGACTAATATTTAAAACAAAACTATATCTTTTTAATATATTTTTTCAAGATTAAAATAGCTACAAAACATTAATAAAACTATTTTTGTAATTTTCGTTTTTTTATATAAAGATAAAATATAAAGTAATATTTTTTCATTTTCCAAAATTTAAATGACTACAAAACATTAATAGAACTATATTTTTTGGTAATTTTCGAAATTATGTAAAGTACAGAATTAAGGTACAGTTTTTTTGTATTTTTTCAAGTTTATGATAAATACATAAACTAAAATTCCTATATATATTTTTTTGTAATTTTTCTTTTGCGACGAAAAAAATTAAAATAGTTAAAATAGCTATATTAGACCCAATTTCACATATTCACGTTAAAAATATGAAAATTCTCGGGGAGGGTCAAAAATCAGATGTCTACATTGATCGTCTTCTATTCTTATTTTTGACTCGTAACGGTTATGGACATCTGCCCATGTGGAGCTTGGAATTTGTGTAGGCTTTTCTTCAACTTCTGAGAAGCATCGGAGCTTCGTAGATTCAAACTCTTTGTGAATACCTTCACTGCCCACTCATCTGGTACAACTGGTAGCATCATCCCCCCTTTCTGGAATCGGATCACGAATTCTCGCAACAATTCAGACTCACCTTGCACAATCCTGAATATGTTTGCCTTCCTCGCTTGGACCTTTCTTGCCTCGGCACATGCCTTGATAAATGAATCTGAAAGCATTTCAAAAGTGTCAATTGAATGCTCGGCTAAGAGCGAATACCATGTTAGGGCCCCATTTGTGAAGGTTTCACCAAACCTCTTCAGTAAGACTTGATTCGATCTCATGTTGAGAGAAATCGTTCCCTTTCACAACTCTGTTGTAGGTCGTGATGTGCTCCTGTGGATCCGAAGTCCCATCGTATTTTGGTATGTTCGGCATTTTGAACCTATTTAGAATAAACTTTGGCGCTGTGCTCGGCATAAATGGCAATTACGTGTATTTTTTCGAATCCAGGCCTTTCAAAACTGGTGTTGTGCCCAGAATCTGATCCATTCGAGCGTGAAACTCATTCGTGTCGGTTCATTCATTTCCCTCATAAACCTCATTTGCTCGATTTTGAAGGGGTCATTCCCAGATCCGCTACCGGTCCCTCCGGTACCACCGAAACCTCCCTTGCTCCTTGGGGTGTTATTATCGGCTCTTTGAGTCGTTTGATTTGCAGGAACACTGGGACGAACTGGGCCCCTTCCATTTGCATTATTGGAAGCACCTGACAATGCTTGTTTTAACTCCGTCATTACCCGGTCCTGCCTTGAGAGGTGACACATGATTGCCTTATGCCGTTCTCTTAAGATTTTCACCATTTCAACGACATGTTCTTCCTCTATGTCATTAGGAGTTGGCTCATACACATATCGGGGTACTGCTCTTCACGAACCGCGGTTGCTTCGTCCCCTTCATTACGGGTGTCGCTGATTAAATCTTCATGTTGAGGCAAATCTTCGTGTCCCTCAACATTGTGTGTGATGTTGACATTATTAGCTACCATTTCTGATTTCTTGTTAGAAAAAGTCAAATAAGTTAGTAACAAATGTAAGGATCAAAGCAATTACGCAAATGTCTAAGCCCCACGGTGGGAGCCAAACTATTTACCCGAAAAATAGTATAGTTAAATTTGTTACATGGTTTATAGACAAGCGAAATGATTTGATCTGAAAATGATAAATAAATAAGATAAAAATAATACTTAGCAATAGAAATTGAAGAGGATGACAAGCCTGGTTTCGAGAGTAATGTCTTCAAGGAAAGAAATAAAAGCAATGATGAAGAGCAAATAAAGTTGTTTAATTAAGAGCAAAAGTAAAATATAACATTTGTTTCTCCAAGATTTAGCAAGGACACACGTCTTATCGCATTTAATATCCCGACGTGTTGCCCCAGGATTTAGCAAATATTTTCACAAATTTTCGAGGCAATCATGACTATGATTTTTGCCATCTATAACTTCACTTCTACCTATTATTTCACTTGTTTTACTTCCAAATGTTTCATAAGTCGTTCTTCTTCTCTGCACTCTTCTGCTCAGAAAATTTTCAATCTTCTCCGAAATTCACTGCATCCTGTTGAAATTCTGGCCTTCTCTTCAGTGGAGGCCCAAAGAAAAACAAAGACGCTAATGTTTCTTCTGAACCTCCCACTGTAAACACCATTATACCAAAAAGCCTCAGCACTGTTCATGACTTCCAAGAGAAGTCCCCTTATGCGTCGTCACGAATTGGGCTGTTAGTAGGTATCCCCTTCTCTATTCGGCCTTCTAGTATCCCCACTGTAAAAGAGGAATACAACTTCCCTAACCTTGACATCCTTGCTCAGGTTATGATAGAGCGGGTCACCTTCACCAAGGAGTGTTTCATATATGTCTATAGGTACCCCTTTACTTTGGATCCATTCTCCCTACGGACAAATGCAGGGCTCGACCTCGTAATTTTGGTGTTTTCCCATCGGTACCGGTCTGCTTAGTGCAGGTAGGCCCTTCCATATGGCGTAAGGTGGCTTTCTTTCGCCAATTATGCATGGAGACCAGGGAAACCCTAACCCTTGCATACATGATGAATCTCTACTCCCCTAAAATTTTTCGTGGGGGAGTAATAAACTTCAGCAAACGTGGCCACCACACTCTTCTCACCAGCGTAGATGATGAAAATGATCGTGAGTGGATAGAGCAATTTGTCATCATCCTTACCAGGGACATCATCCCGGCCACATCTCCGTCTTTTCCTGAGTCATGGAATTGCTTTCATAAGTTTACGATTTATTCATTTCCTTCCTTCATGAAAAGATCATTTTTCGTTATTGTTGACCTCTTCGTTTCTTTTTTTCCAGCTACCCAGTGGGAACCACCATGGGTTCAAGGCCTGGACCAGTGGGTTCAAAAAATTCTGGAAATTATGACACCAGAATCTCGCTGGTCGAAGGAAATGACCCTCAAATATGGGTGGAAGGCTAAGAACCATGGTAAATCGAGTTCTTCTTCCCTTTATATTTGTGTGAACATAGGTAACTTTGCTAACTCCATTTTCTGCTTAATTTAGGACTTCCATAGGGTTCTATCACCTGCCCCGCGATTGATGTTTTAACTGACCCCGATGAGGCAATGAGGGTTTTACAAAGTTCTCTTGCTTGAAGAAGTTCTTGTAGATCTGCTTTCGGTAAAGGTGCTTCCTCTCAGAGTCCCCACCCAAAGAACAAGCAACCAAAAAAGTGGCGTTCTTCCTTGGTTGGGACTCAAAGTAAGAAAAAAAGAAGATAACAACCGAGCCTACTACAATCACAGTGATCCTCGACAATAAAGGGGAAGATAGTGATGGAGAGGCTTCCCTTAAAACGAGGAAAAGATATTCATCAACTGGAAGCTTACCCGGGGGAGCTTCAAAACCCTACCTCATAAGAGGTCCAAGCACTTTAGGGTGAAATGGACTTAGTAGATAATGATGATTCTCATTTTCCAACCCCCGTTGCTGTCTTTGCTTCAAGGGGTTCAGACTCTGGGCCTCTTCTGCCTTCGGCAACTAAGCAAGAAATAATCAACATTGCCCATGCTTCTCATCTTTCCACACCAACAACTTTATGCCCATCAACACCAGACGCTACTTCACCGCCAGCACTAACTGCATCACCTCTACTGGCAAAAAATGATTGAGAGGGAGGTGCTTCTCCTCCTCGGTCTCCCATCCACAGACATTTGGGGTATAATTACTCAACCCCTTCCCTAGACCCTCGATGGAGGAGAAGCGCCACCATTTGAATGGAATGCTTGTTAAATAATGCTATGCACAACGCGACAAAGGTACCATACTTGTTCTCTAATCACTTCCATTTATCTATTGCAATGGGAATTCTAACCTTGATATTCTCTTTTTTCATAGGCCAACTTTCTCGCTTTCGAAGGCCTACAGAGATTGATCCTTATGAAGCAAGGACTCATTTTCGAGCGGGATCAACTATTGGCCGGGTGGAACAACCTTGCTACACACCTCCTAGTTCTAGAAGCAAATGCTACTGGATGGATGAGCTCGAGGCCCGATTGCAGTAGAGTGAGCAAGAGAAAATGGCCCACCGTCAAGAAGCTTCTCAATTACACGAAAAGCTTTAAGAGGCCAAGGCTAAGTGGGCCGCATTACTTGATGCTATGCTTACTGCTGTCGAGCGTGAGTCGGCCTCGAAGGATCAAATAAATAACCTAAAGGAAGAGCTGGCCTCCAAAATCGAGGAAGCCAATGCTACCGAGGAGAAGAGGGCCCGACTGGAAGAGAGGCTAAAGAGGTTGATGGACCAAAACCGGCTCCATTCAGCTACGAATTTTAAGCTCGATGCTCGCCTCGGTGCCCTGAGTTCTGAGAGGGACGACCTTCAAGCCAAAATTGAAAGGTTTCAAGCAATTCTCTAGGACCAAGACGATTCCCTCATATTTGAGAATACTTAGGCAATATACCATATGAGGAGGAAGACCTTGGAAGAGGAAAAAGTGGGCATTGCTAATATAGATGATTGCATTGCCTAGGCCCAAGAATTGGAGCTGTCTGCTTGAGAACGCCTTACTGCTCGGCTCGCTGCAACTGACTCCACGTGTACCTATTTTGAGTACTCCAGAACTGAAGTGAGATTGAAGAAGATGAGGATGATGTCCAAGAACTGGCGGCTGATTCGCTTTCCTCCCCCGGGGTAGATGGAGATCCCTTTCTCCCTTCGGGATCCGGTGGCAGTGATGCTTAGTTTCTTTTTTCTCTTCTTTTTGTATTTTGTAATTATGTCAAACTTTTTATTGAGTTTGACACTCTAATGAATAAAGAATATTTTTGTTTAATTGTTATGCATAATGCATTCCTTTTGCGCCGAATTAGTTAAAGCTTCGGGTATGCTTTCATCTGATAGCTTTTGATTCGGGGAACCAATTCTTCCGGAATAAACCCTTTACTATAAGAGTTTTATAAGAGAGGGCCCTCTTATATTTATGGTTCTCTTGAAGAGGGCGTCTCCTGTTCATTCAGGCACAAGCATTTGAAGTTTTTATTAACTTTAAAATGATAAAATAAGCTTATCATTTAGACAAGAAATAAGATAAAAATAAAAGGACTCTATTTTATTCATTATATCTTTAAAGGGACACGAGAATTCATTTGCTAAAGTAAAAAGTTGTCAATATATGTGGCTAACATGTACACCTTATTTCTATGGGGCTGGCCATGCAGTCCCGGCCTTGATGAGACATTATTGTTTCCGATTCGAGTAGTCCTTGGTTTTTACGGTATTTATTTTTGTTGTATCTTATATTATTCCCCCCCAGTGTTTGAGTGCGAAATATGTGAATTGGAATACATGAAGTCTTGTTTGATTGGTGGAAACAACTCGTGAATAGTTAAATAGTCTTTGTTTCAATGGCAAGCTTTGCTTTCCATCAGTGGTTTGCCATCGAGCCAAAGATTATTTAACTATCCCATAGTGGTTTATCATTAATGTGAATATTTTCATGCCTTGTCATTTAAAGGTCTCTTTCTTACCGACAACGCTCCCTTTGTAGTATGTTTTCTGTTGTTGCCTTATTAAAAACCTTGCCAGAAAAATCTGATTAGGACAAAACTTAGTCGAAGGAAAAATGAGTGCAGCACATACTTTTAGTGTTGATAGGACCCATGAAAAGTAGTACTTTTAATTATTGGGCAACTTGAACCCATCTTGATTCTCCAATTCGTATGACGCCTTACCAACAACAGTTGAAACCCGGTAAGGACCTTCCCATGTTGGACCAAGCTTTTCGGCATTGACTTCCCGAGTGCTCTGAGTCACCTTTCTCAAAATCAAGTCATCTACTTTGAAGTAGTGGAGGTTAGCCCTCCGATTATAATATCTTTCCATGCTTTGCTTTTGGGCCATCATCCTCACGTATACCAAGTCCTTGTGTTCGTCTAGCAAGTCCAGCCTCACCAAAAATGCTTCATTGTTTGTTTCTTCATTTGATCGGGAAAACCTTAAAGTTGGTTCCCCTAATTCCACCGGTATCAGAGCTTCCACACCATATACGAGAGAGAAAGGTGTCTCTCTCGTGCTCGACTTTGCCGTTGCCAGTACGCCTATAGTACACCGGTAGCTCTTTGGGCCATTTGCTTGTGGGAGCTTCTAGCTTCTTTTTAAGGTTTTGGATAATCACCTTATTTGTTGATTTCACTTGTCCGTTAGCAGTCGGATGGTACGGTGAAGATGTAATCCTCTTGATTTTCAAATCTTTCAAAAATTGTGACTTTTGAGCCTATGAACTACGGCCCGTTGTCATAAGCAATTTCGTTTGATATCCCGAATTGACAGATTATGTAGTCTCATATGAATCCATCAGTTCGTGTTAACCGATATTTTGGTAAGGACCTGCTTCAACCCATTTAGTGAAGTCAGTCAAAACTAACATAAATCTTACCTTTTCGGGGCCAGGTGGTAGAGGACCAACTATGTCCAATCCCCATTTCATGAATGATCATAGGGACAACACCAAATTCAAGAGTTCTGCGGTTAGCACACTAATTACGCATGGCATTGACATTTGTTACATTTCAGAATGCATATCTTTGCGTCCTGCTCCATCCAGGGCCAACAGTAACCTACCCTAACAAGCTTTAGAACTAACTAATCTTCACCATAATGGTTCCCTCAAATCCCTTGGTGGACTTCTCTTACCACGTAGCCCACCTACGAGGCTCTCAAAAATTGGGCCAATAGTCCTAGGTATGATCTTCTATATAATTCCCCATCTACGAGGCCGTAGCGGGATACTTTGGTTCGTAGTGCACGGGATGCCTTCGAGTCTTTGGGTAATTCGCCATTGCCGAAGATATTTGACGAACTCATTCTTCTAATCCAATACTAAGTTGGTTGAGTTGACTTCACAGTAACCGTCCACGTCCAATACCAAGTGCAACAATTGGACTACTGTACCAGAGTCAGATCCTTTCATCTCCTTTGATGACCTCAAATTAGCCAATGGGTCTACTTGCACATTTTCTTCTCTCGAAATATGTATGATCGACCATTTCTTGAATCGTGGAAGCAGTGATTGAACCTTATTCATTTCTTTTTGTATGCATTCTTCCTTTGTGTCAAACATCCCATACAATTTGTTTATGGGAATCACATTTGATCTCGATGACCTCGGAGCCAAGTTCCCGAGACAGTTCAAGTCCTGCAACCAAAGCTTCACACTCGGCTTCATTGTTTGTTAATAAAACAGTCTTAGTGTCCTGCCTTAGGATTTTTTCCCGAGGGTGTGACTAGAACTACCCCGAGATTGGACCCTTTTACTTTCGAATCTCCATCCGTAAACAAGGTCCAAACTCTCTATTTCGTTTTCAACACTAACTCTGCTTTCTTAGCAGCCAAGAGCATTAATCCAGGACTGAAATTGGCCATAAAGTTGGCCAAAACTTATGTCTTGATCACAGTCCTGGGCTTGTGCTCAATGTTGAATCGCTAATTACGACTGCCCATTTAGCCAATCGGCCTGACAACTCAAGCTTATGAAGGACATTCCTTAAGGGAAAATTTGTCACAACGGCTATCGGGTGGCAATGAAAATAAGGCCTAAGCTTTCGAGAGGTGACTATGAGAGCTAAAGCCAATATTTTGAGGTACGGATAGAGAGTCTCCGCTCCCAGTAATATTTACTAACGTAATAAATAAGAAATTGCATACCTTCTTCTTTTCGTACCAAAACAACACTTACCGCTACTTTCTAGACTGCTAGATACATTAGCAGCTGCTCGCCTTCCCCAATTTTGACAGTTACGAGGGACTTGACAAGTACCTTTTTAGGTCTTTCAATGATCATTTGCATTTAGGGTCCAGTCGAAATTGTTCATCTTTTTGAGAAGTGAGAAGAAGTGATGACATTTTTTCGAGGATCTTGACATGAACCTACTTAAAATGGTCAACCTTCTGGTTAACCTCTATACCTCCGTTATGCTCATTAGTTGGCTGGGATGTCTCCGATGGCATTGTTTTGATCGGGATTTACCTCGATCCCTCTTCGCGAGACCAAGAACCCCAAGAACTTACCTGTATATGGTAAAATCGGAGGGTCCACTTTCTGTTATTATTATGCCTCATAAGTATATTTCTCAAGGTTCGAGACTAGGGTCAAGGTTCACCCTCGAGGGCTATCGACGTTTGACCTCGGGGCGATGCAGACCAATGGCTATGATGGAAAAGTGGAGAGTTCCCAAGGCACACAACTAGGGCTGACAAAGTCTAGTGAGCTAAGTTCAGACCTGAATCATGGCATCAACTAGTTGTCCTATCTCCAAATCTTTGTAATAAATGCACTTGCACTATATTAGGAGTTCCCGTCTTATATAAAAGAGATCCTTGTCATTATGTAAACATCTGTTGCTCCATACTAAATATACTTGAACATTCTCTCTGCTCTCTAACATATTCTCTTGATCTCATTGCTTCATTTATTGCTCATATTTATTGTGTTCTACTTTAAGCTCATTATTTATAGCTCATTATTAGCCATAAAGTGCCGTCATTGATTTATTTATAATTGTTAGTCTCCATCGACCACCCTCAATAGCTCACATCCGAGCTTCAGACTCAACCCTGAGATCCTCGAATAGGCAAGCTCGAGGCCCCCGATTATTAATCATTCGGTCAGGTTATCATCTTGCTCTCAAGCTCTTTTCTCATTTCTAAGTCTTACACATAGCATCAACTGCCTAACATCTAGCATAAAAGTAGATCACGTATTTTTAGAACCCCTTAATCACATTTAATTGTTATTACCATTTTCACGGTAAACAGTTTGGCACCCACCGTGGGGCTAAAAATAATAGTGATTATTTTCTTGCTGGTTTTACTAAATAACGCATGTTATCTTTCACACTTTTTCTTGTCCAAAATCTTTGATTTCAGGTCAAAATGCCTAAACCAGTAAGTGTGATCGAAAACAACAGCCTCAAAAACTATGGGAAGGGCAGTACGGTTATTCCAGGTATGGGTGTGCCACCATGAAACCCTAAAACCACACCAGAGCCGATTCCCAAGGCTACGACCTCGTGCGATGCCCAAGGCATTAAGGTCAGTCCTCACATTAACTAGGGAGTGCATCAAGAAATTCAGCGAGAAACTCGGAAACATCCAACCTGGGCAAAAAAAGAGATTCCTCGGCTTGTCATTCATATGATTATTGGGGGGGCGACATCCCCCAAGGACCCATGATCAAACAGATAAAAATATCCACTGCAATTGAGGGGTCGATCCGAGACCACATGATTGAAGACACCCTCGCATTCAGCGAGGATGATCTCGATACCTTGGCAGAACCACACAACGATGCGCTGATAATTTCATTTCGTTTAAGCAACGTTCTAATTAAATGTGTGCTCGTGGATCCAGGCAGCTCGGCCAACGTAATCAGGTCAAAGGTAGTAGAACAACTTAGGTTGCTCGATCAGATCGTACCCGCCTCTCGGGTCCTCCACGGCTTCAACATGGCCGGCGAAATAATGAAAGGAGAGATCGTCCTCCCGATTGACATGTCCGGTATAGTTCAGAATACCAAGTTCCATGTCATTGTTGGTGACATGAGGTACAACGCATTGCTTGGCAGGCCGTGGATACACAGCATGAGGGCGGTGTCGTCAACTCTGCACTAGATGATACAATTTCCAACAAAAGATGGCATAACAACCATATATGGAGAACAATATGCGGCAAAAGAAATGTTCGCAGTTTACCATGAGACACCAAGCCCCATACACTCCACCTCGGATGATTCTAGGAGTATACATACCCCCAAGGACGATAAAGAAGATTTCCTTTCTCCTCGAACTTTCGTTGCCCCCGAAGAGTCGGATGCAACAAAATTGACAATTGAAGAACTGGAGAAAGCTATTTTGATCGATCATCTCCCGGATCGGAAGGTATACCTGGGAACAGGATTAACCCCCGAATTCAGGAAAAAACTTATTCAATTCCTTATTAACAACATCGACTGTTTCGCTTGGTTCCATTTAGATATGACAGGAATCTCGCCGGAAATAACCACCCACCGATTGAGTGTCAAACCCAGGTTTAAACTAGTGAAGCAAAAAAAAGACTCAAGTCCGAAGTAAAACACGCATTCATCACGGACGAGGTAATGAAACTCCTTAAAATAGCGTCTATTAGAGAGGTAAAGTATCCCGAATGGCTGGCCAACGTAGTGGTAGTGCCCAAAAAGAGAAATAAGTTAAGAATGTGTGTAGATTATAAAGATTTAAATAAGGTGTGCCCAAAGGATTCTTTTCCATTTCCTAACATCGACCGTCTGATCGATGCTACGGCCGGCAATGAGGCCCTCACATTTATCGATGCCTACTCGGGGTATAATAAAATTTAGATGAACCCCGAGGATAGGGAAAATACTTCAATCATCATGAAGTATGAAACCTACTGGTACAATGTATTGCCCTTCGGGCTGAAAAACACAGGGGCTACGTACCAACGTCTAGTTAATAAAATGTTCAAGCATCAAATAGGCAAATCCATGGAAGTTTATATTGATGACATGCTAGTTAGGTCCCTGCGCACAGAGCACCATTTTGACTCATTTGCAAGAAACATTCGACATCCTCAGAAGTGACAACGTGAAGCTTAACCCGGAGAAATGTGCCTTCGGAGTGGGTTCGGGAAAATTCTTAGGCTTCATGGTATCGAACAGGGGGATCAAGATCAACCTCGACAAAATCAAGGCCATCGAAGAAATCACGATGATAAATAATGTAAAGGCTATGCAAAGGCTGATAGGGCGAATAGCTGCTCTAGGCAGATTCATGTCAAGGTCGTCGGACATGAGTCATCATTTTTTCTCTTTACTCAAAAAGAAAAACAACTTCGAGTGGACTCCAGAATGCCAACATGCCTTAGAGGAACTGAAGCGGTATCTGACAAGTCCGCCTTTGCTCCACATGCCAAAAAAGGATGAAACGCTGTATCTATACCTGGCCGTATCCGAGATAGCGGTAAGCGGTGTGCTAGTTTGAGAAGAGCAAGTTACGCAATTTCCTGTTTATTATGTAAGTCAGACCCTAGGGGATGCCGAAACAAGGTATCCGCACCTAGAAAAATTAGCTCTTGCATTAATAAGCACATCGCAAAAACTGAAACCCTATTTTCAATGCCACTGTATTTGCATTTTAACAACGTACCCTCTCCGGAGCATATTGTATAAGCCCAAGCTATCGGGCCGATTGGCCAAATGGGCCATTGAACTCAGGGGGTATGATATTGAGTATCAACTCCGAACGACCATCAAGTCCCAAATTCTGGCGGACTTTGTGGCCGACTTCTCACCCTCCCTCGTGCCCGAGGTAGAAAAGGAACTCCTACTAAAATCAGGCACATCTTCCGGGGTATGGACCCTGTTCACCGACGGCACCACAAACGTGAGAGGATCCGATCACAGAATAGTCCTGAAGCCGCCCACTGTTGGTATAATCAGTCAATCTATAAAAACTGCAAGATTGACTAACATTGAAGCCGAGTATGAGGCTATGATTGCAGGTCTGGAATTCGCCAAAAGCTTGGGAGCTGAGATCGTCGGATCTATATGCGATTCACTCCTAGTAGTAAACCAGGTAAATGGGAGTTACAAGGTCCGAGAAGATAGGATGCAGAGGTATTTGGACAAAATCCAAATCACATTACGCCATTTCAAAGAATTGACCCTGGTCGACATACCTCGTGAGCAGAATAGTGAGGCCGATGCCCTCGCAAACTTGGGATCATGTGTTGAAGAAGATGACCTACTCCCCAGGGCTGTTGTTCAGCTGTCCAAATTAGTGGTCGAGGAAGGTCATGCCGAGATTAATTCTACTAGCCTAACATGGGATTGGAGAAATAAATACATTGACTATCTGATAGACGAAAAATTACCCACGGACCCAAAGGAATCAAGGGCCCTGCGAACCAAAGCAGCCCGATTCTCGCTCGATGAAAATGGGACTCTATACAGAAGAACTTTCGATGGCCCCCTAGCAGTATGTCTGGAGCCAGGAGACACAGACTGTACTCCGAGAAATTCACGAGGGTACTTGTGGAAACCACTCCGCCACCGATTCCTTAGTCCGAAAGGTGATTAGGACAGGATACTACTGGGACAACATGGAAAAAGACACTAAGGATTTCATCCGAAAGTGCGACAAATGCCAGAGATTCTCCCCTATGGTTCACCAACCCAGCGAACAACTACATTCGGTCTTATCGCCATGGCCATTCATGAAATAGGGAATTGACATCGTCGGACCCCTACCAATGGCACCAGGTAAAGCTAAATTTATTTTATTTATGACTGACTATTTCTCAAAATGGGTGGAAGCGCAGGACTTCGAGAAGATAAGATAAAAAGAAGTCATTGACTTCATCTAGGATCACATTATGTGCCGATTCGGGATTCCTTCCGAGATAACACGCGATAGTGGGAGGCAGTTCATCGGAAGCAAAGTAACACAGTTCCTTGAGGATCACAAAATCAAGAGTATCCTATCGACGCCTTACCCCCCGTGCACAAATGGCCAAGCCGAGTCCACAACAAAACCATCATCCAAAACTTGAAAAAGAAGTTGGAAAGCACTAAGAGAAAATGGAGAGAAATATTACTCGAAGTGCTACGGGCATACCGAACAACTTCAAAATCAAGCACAGGGGAAACACCTTTCTCTCTGGTGTATGGCGCCGAGGCTATGATACCAGTGGAGGTCGTGGAGCCAAGCGCCATATTCTAACACACCACTGAGAGCTCGAACAACGAGGCTATGACTACGGCCCTCAAACTCATAGATGAAAAGCGAGAAGCCTCGCTGGTCCGAATGGCCGCCCAAAAGCAAAGGATCGAAAGGTATTATAACAGGAGAACAAACCTCCGACATCTCGGGGTTGGGGACTTTGTCCTAAGGAAAGTTACCCTTAACACCTGAAACCCTAATGAAGGAAAGCTAGGCCAACATTGGGAAGGACCGTACCGCATCCTCGGAGTAATCGGCAAAGGGTCCTACAAGCTCCGAACCATGGAAGGCGAGCAACTTCCAAGCAAATGGAACATATCAATGCTGAAACGATACTACTGCTAAGGCATGCGTTGCACCTTTTTCCTTCGACCAGATTTTATCCCTAAAAGGGTTTTACTGGCAAGGTTTTTAACGAGGCAACACCTATATGCTACCTGAGGAAGAATCAACAAGTATTCCAGGCTTCTTTTGAAATCAACCTCGAATACTGGGGGCATCCCCCCAGAAGGTCACCGACTCAGAGAAGCCAAGATACGCCAAGAAGGGTCTCGATAGGAGAATGATGTACCGGGCCAAACAGTGGAGCGAATCGTGCTTGTATAGAACAACTAGGCCTTTAAACAACAAAGACATGTATACTTGTACCAAGTAATCAAAGAATACTTCCCAAAAGCATTTTGCGTGTCAAGAAAGCTCAACATTTTTTGCAAGAAATGACTCCAGAGTCAAAAACATCCCGAACACTTGGGGACTGGCGTCGAAAACTCAAGGCTAGACGGCCTCCAGATCGGAAACTCCAAAATCGCAAGCCCTCAATGAGGCAATACCAAGTTCGCCATCTCTATCGACTTATCAAAACCCGAGGCCGTAAGGCCACATGCGGGCAACCTCGGTCCGTAAGACCTCAATGAGGCAACATCAAGATCACAAAATGGCTCCAAAGCTGAAAGGCACCCTGAACACTCGGGGACTGGTGTCAAAATCTCAAAAACCGCACGGCCTCAGGTCGGATGCTCCAAAATCATTAGCTCTCAGTGAGGCAATACCAAGTATACAGGCTATGGTTCCTGAGCCAAGGTACCCTCGATGACTCCAGGACTATCGCCAATTACCACTCATTAAAAACCCGAGGCCATAAGACCCCAAGCAGGCAGACTCGGTCTTGTAAGACCTATATAAGGCAACAACAATATCTGTAAGACCTCAAGCAAGGCATGAACCATACTTGTACCAAGCATCAAAAACTGTAAGACCTCAAAGTCATCTAAAAATTGTAAGACCTTACTAAAGGCATAAATCTGATCTCAAAGTTTAGGCTATATATAGAACTTGTAAGACCCCTAAAAAGGCATACCCTCGACATAGATGCCGAAACTACCTCACTCAGGAGTTAAAGGCTTCGGCCAAACACAAATGACTCCGGTCACAAGGGTGTACCAGCCAAACTAACACAACTCCGGGACGCCCGACCATCGCTATATCTCACAGGCATTCAATTACTTCGAATATACTTAAGAAAAAATAGGTTAAATAGGCTACCCTCGACATAGGCAAAAGAGCTTCGACCACATCAGCTCCTAAACAATGGCTTCGAGATACTCAGCCTCCGTGCCAAACCTCCTAAGGTTCTCGATCATCGCCATATAACGACTCACAATTGAGGTTTTTTATTAAACCGTCGAAGAGTCAGGCAAACATTATTTCAAAAAGTCCTTAATGAGGGAAAATTAAAGCCTATATTAGAGGTCGCATCGACCCAAGGCGTAAGAGCCATTGTTGCCATCCCACATAAAAGGTCGAATCGAACCAAGGCGTAAGGGCCATTATCGCCAGCCCACATAAAATGTTGTATCGACCAAAGGCGTAAGAGCCATTATTTCCAGCCCACATAAAAGTTCGCATCGACCCAAGTTGTAAAAGCCGCTGTCACCAGCCAACACAAAAGGTCGCACCGGCCTAACGCGTAAGAGCATAAGGGCCATCTTGTGATTCAAAAACTTGAGGGTCGAATGAGCTCGAGTCAAAACCCAATTCGGAGACTGAACCCAAAACATTTAACTGAATATGCCTAAGAGCAAACACGTAAGAGCCACTATCACTAGCACTAAAATTAAAGGTCGTACTGACCAAACGCGTAAGAGCCACTGCCGCCAGTGCTAAAGTCGTAGGTCACAATGACCTAATGTATAAAAGACAGGTCTAACCTGTGAACAACCGGGGACCGACTTTTGACCATCACGGGCTGCTCAGCAATAGCAAAAACCCGAGGGTACAACCCAAGGTCTAAGATCTCAAATCGATTGTCAAAAGTATCGCTTATTATTCTCAAAAGGCAAAGGAGAAAAGAAATGATAAAAAACAGAAAGCCTATTATACATATGGCTCGCAGAGGTACGTTTACAAGTCTTTTGAAAAATCCTTACAAAGAAGGGGCCAAATAGAACCCCGATCCATCATTGAGCCTACATTTTTGACGACTTCGCCGGAGGTTGTGCCCCAACAGTTCCGGCTATAGACCCAGGACCTTCGACGACCTCTTTCCCTCGGGGAATCCCGCTTCCATTCTCGTCATCTTCTAAACACTACCCGACGCATCTCCAGAAGCAAACAAGGCAGCAACTCTCTCCTCTAGGGTCTTCACCCTCTCGAGCTCAGCAGACAAATTAATTTCCCTTACATATATATCCTCTAGAGTTCGCCTTCGAGATTCTAACCGAGCGTGCTCCACAGCTCAAGTCAATTTTAGTTCGAACTCCTCAGGCACTCTCCTGATGTGAGCATTTATTACAACGACACCCTCTTTGTGTGCAGATATAAGCACCTCAGCTTTGGTTTTGATCCCGGATAGTGCAGCTACTAACTTAGAGTGGAGACCTCAATATTTGTCACTATCTGCCCTCGCATCTTGAATCTAACACCCGACTGAGGCCATCTTTTCCTGAAGGGCATCCCACTCAGAGGTTATCTCTTTTACATGTTGTTTGAGTACGCCGACTTCAGAGTCTCTGGCCTGGAGCCCCTCCCTTAGCACAACACCTTCCTTCTCAAACTGCATGAATCAAATCCAGGATGCTAAAACATTGGGGTCTGGCAAACATTCAGATGATAGCAAAATGGAAACTACGTAACATGTTTAACAAGATGAGCCTTCTCACGCTTATGATGGGTCACCTCAGCCTAAAACTGGGCAAAAGTCTGACTATAAAGCACCTTGGCCTGAAGCCATGAAAAAGACAAGTCAGAAAGACAGATCAGAGTGACAAAGATCAGAATGGCTGACAGGATTTACAAAATCTAGTTGCTCGCAAAGCCTGCTCATCTTACTAAAGATGAGTGAAGCATCGAGCTCGAGAATTCCCTTGGGAGCGGCTGAAGGCCTTTTGAGCGCCTCTGTATCTCCGATAGGCACCCCGCATTGGAATATTCTTCATTTAGGACATCTTGCACTCCCTTAGGGGGTAAGGTCGTTCACTGAGGGAAATCACTCATGACAACAGGACCAGCAGGGTCAATCAGGGCCATCTCTTGCCTATGAAGGGCTCCAGAACTGGGCTCCTCCGAACTGCCTACCGAATGCGTTCCATCTCGAGCGGTATTTTGGCCATCGGCCATCTTGGGGACATCGCCCGATACCCCCTCAGCGGCCTCCTTATTCTGAAGTTGGAACACAACGACATCAAGCTTTGGCTCAAGAGCCACCATCTTTACGGCCTGAGGATCAGTCAGGTTTTCTCCTACCTTGGGCACTACCAAGAAATTATTTTCCCCCTCGCCTTCAACTCGAGGACTTCCAGCTGCTCTTGGAGTTAGGGCTACCGGGTCGGCCTTAGTTTCTTCCACTTTGATCTTCTTGGATTCCGAAGGTTCATTCGACGGTTCCATTTGTCTTTTCTTCCCTTCATCGGGTCCCAAAGTACCCTCTTCACCAAGAGATGTTCCTTTCATCAAGGGGATCTCCCCCAGACCTACACAAATGAAAGAGGTAAGCACAGGGAGTGAGAGCGCTATTAGTAGCGATTCAGGTTGAAAGGTACGACTGCAACAGGGTGAAAGCTCACCATGGTCCTTAGCTTCCTATTGAGCTCGAAACGGGTCACGCCACACTCACTCAGCATATGGTCAAATCGAGTCCAGCCACCCGACCCAACCCGAGAGGTCCGTGACCGCTCCAAGATAAATTGCCATGGCTGCATCAGCAAAAATAATTAAGTGCATGGACAGATGTACCTAAGAAGAAGCAAGGAAATGATGGATCTCGTATCAACTTACGTTCCATATTCCACCTTTTAGGGAAGGACATCCTTTCCACTGGGATTAGGTCCGAAGTCCTTACATGGACAAAGCGGCTTATCCACCCTCTGTTCCCAACTTCTTCGATATAAGCAAAGAGGGCCCTCAGAGCTCGGCAGTGGAGCTTAATTAGACCCCACGGAAGAGATAGGGGCTGTACATCCTGATCAGGTGATCGAGGGTGAAGGGCATATCCTCAATCATGTTTGCATAGTACCTAATCATGTAGACAGTACTCCAGACTAAAGGGTGAATTTTGTCGGGGGTCACTTGATACCGTTGGCAAAATATTAGAATCACGGGGTATATCGGAGGTAAGGATGGCCCCACCGGCCCAAGGGTAAATGGGTAAGTATACACACTGAGGAAATCGACTTTGTATGTTGTTATATCCTCTTACCGAGTTGGGATCTCCACAAGCACCGCGTCCCCCAACGGCAATCAGTCATCACCCTTTCGATGTCTGATACGGAGCTAATATACTGAGATGCAGGCTCATGGCCCCCAGGCTTCGAAAAAGGTCTCTCGACCTTGAAATCGGAAGCCGTTGCAAAAAATTATGGAACGCATTCCTCAGCACGAGGATGAATTGCCTCTTTGCCTTTAGATGGAAGTGAAGAGGAGGAGATCACGCTCTCCTGAGAAGCGAAAGGGAGAAAGAGTGAGTTGTAAGAACAAAAGTAAAGGTAGAAAGGGAAAGGGAAAGGGAAGTTGTGTTTCGAAGAAAGAACAAAAGTAAAGGTAGAAGGAACCTTTTTGGGGGCTTGGTGGTGAAGTGAGTTGTAAAGAATGAGAAGAGAAATATTTATAGATGTCCCGCACGCACGCTGAAGGAGGCCAAGGGACAACCAACTACTGTAATCAATGCGAAGGCTTTTAGGGGTTGTGTGTACGTCATCTTTTGGCACTTTATGACTGCCGTCATTACGAAACACCTTTCGTTACCAGTGTCGTTGATTGATTCTTCATGTTAAGGCAAATCTTCGTGTCCCTCAACTTTGTGCGTGATGTTGACATCATTAGATGCTATAAACAAGTTAGCAAAAAATGTAAGGAGCAAAACAATTGTGCAACTATCTAAGACCCACGGTGGGCGCCAAACTGTTTATCCACAAAAGGGTACAATTAAATTTGTTACGTGGTTTATAGACAAACAAACTAATTTGATCCGAAAATGATAAATAAATGATATAAAAATAAGACTTAGCAACAGAAATTGAACAAGATGACTAACCTGGTTCCGAGCGTAATGTCTCATATGAGTTAAATAAAAGCAATGATGAATATCAAATAAAGTTTATTAAATTGAGAGAGAATGTAAAATATAGCATATGTTTCTCCAAGAATTTTCGTGTGTTACAATGGCTGTTGAGCTTGCTATTTATAGTTATACCTAGGGAAACAAGACCCTAGGATCAAGTCCCACTTAAATGATAATAATGGAGTCATTGATAAATATGTAACGACAGGCCATGAATGCAAATATTCTCTGTAACAATTGCCTATTTATGTTAAAAAATATTTTCTCATTTAATACTATCCGCTAACAAATACTCGATCTGCTCCTGTTGACTATGCTCCCTTTAGGATTTACCAGATGTCGATTGCAGTTGTTGTTCCCGGTACTAGTTGTTACTTGACTCGCATTTTACTTGTCTTCGGTTCCACGTGTCATGCTATCATTCGACCATTTATTATAAATTAATTTTACCCCATGTACTACAAACATCATCTAAGATAAGGAACTATCTTTTACTAGTCAACAACTCCTGAAGCTTCATTTGAAGGAAAGCCAAGGCCATGTCACCAAATGGTCTTTTCCAATTTTGGGGTGTTTATCGTCGATAGGTACAGTTTTAACAATGTTTAAACTAGTGGCTTGAACAACTAGTAGCTTAAAGCCAAATTTTACTAAGTGGTCTGAATTTATACAATAGTTCAAATATCTTTTGAATTAAAAATAAGTTCTCCACGTTTTTTTAAAGTTTTCATCATCTAGTGATCTTAATTTTTCATCACTAAGTAGAATGTCAATAGTTTTATACTAATACCTATATATTTTGAAGTGAAAAAAATGCTTTGGTCCGCTTGTGGCATTTAAATAGTAGAGTATTAAAGTGATTGCTTTAGTGGCCTTATGTTTGATCTAGCCTTATCTAGGACTTCTAAGACACGCTCTTTCTATAATTAATTAGATTAAACTTGAGTCTTTTCTATTTATTGGTATTTGTTAGTCTCGATCAATAATTTTTTTTCTTATTATTAGTAATTGTTCGATTTTTTATAAATTATTATTATCTTTATAATAATGCAAAATATGTGTATTTTATATGTAATTGTAAATTTTAATACTGTATTGTGACGACATAGTCGATCCTTTTGCGTATTGTAGCCTCTTGTTTCTGTTTGTTGCTTATTCTATGTTCATTTGTAGTTACGTGACTTGACGGGTCAGTTAGTGTGGTTCCGGGGATGATTCCGAGTGAATTGGGACACTTAGTCCCAAGGTTGGAGCTTAAGTTGAAAGAGTTGATCGAAGTTGAAAGGTAACAATAAGAGGCTCAGTTTACCCCACAGATAAGGCATGTAAACAGCATGACTCAAACACACGTAAGGGAAACAGTATCCTAAGACATGATGTCTAGATGAGTATCAAAACACAGTAGATATGCAGGTTCATTTCATAACTTAGAAGCCGGTGCCCTAATCAGTTTGCCTAGTGATTTTAAGCTTGTTAATCATTAAGTAGTACACACAAAGTGCCAATTTCCAGTTTTTTAAGAGATTGGATGCCTAGGGCTTGCCTAAGCATTTACCAGAACCATTAGAAGTTCAGAATTCGTTTATGCCTAAGAACATGATGTTCTAGGTGTTATAAAATGCAGGGATTGTTACCAGATTATTTTAAATAGGATAATCAAATGTGAAGCTGATTTTACGTCTTTCATAATCAGTAGATTACACTAGGCGTAACAGAGCAAGTACGGATGAGATCCTAAAAATATGGTATCTAAGGTGCATGTATAAAGGGTCATGATGGTTTATATGCAGAATTTCCTAAAGCAGGATTTCTAAATGCAGAAAGGTTTACAACATTATAGAGCATGCTGAGATAGTATACATGAGACCTAAGAGCATGGTTTCTATTGCACATACAGGAAATATAGACCTAAAACATGGTTTCTACCCTTTTGATATCTATAACATGCAGAGATACCCTCTCGTTTCACTATCCAAACCCCAATGTTTGTTTAAAAAATTATTACAGGCCAATACGCAATAGGCCCTGATTTCCAAAATTTCCAATGCCAGATTTCCTCATAGCCTTTCATATAATCTGGGTGTGTCAGAGTTCCCTAAGGACCTTAAGAGATCCCAGGGAGTGCTCACACCTAGATTTCGTAGCCATATTTGAATAATTGCAGTGTGAAAGGGCCAACTCTAATATATCAGAGTTCAAAGGGATCTCATAGGGATCCCTAAGAAATCACACATTAGAGGGGCAGAACTTAAAACCTAAGAGTAGGTGTGAGAGTGCTTGAAAACATTTAAGCAGGGAAACAGTGTGACAAAGAACTTGTTTGAAATAGTTTTGTAAAAGATAACAGAGAGTTTTGAAAGGATAGAGTGGAGTAGTAAACAACAGTCCAAACACAGCACCCCCAAAACAAGTTCATACACAGCCAGAGATCATAGAACCAAAGCAGGTTCAACAGTCACAAATAGGGGGTCAAGGGATTTGGGAACACATGGGTAAACACATAGTTATAGAAGCACTTAAGTACAGAATCAGCAGTATGCTAAAGGGTTTAGGAACCTCAGAATTAATACAGAATCGGGTCACTTAAAGATAGCCAACTACTTTGCATAGAACATAGTAAGGGAGAGTCATATTGGGGTACACGAGAAGGGGATAACACTTCATAAAACATGCTGAGTCTAAGAGAGGGGACACATTTAGGAGCATGCTGATGAAGTAAGGAAGTAAACATATTAATTGCAAGTTGAACAACAGAACCATAAGTAAAAACAGACTAGAAACAGAAGGAATTGAAGTAATAAAAGAAACATATTGGTTTTGGAACTTGAATTGAGATTAGTACATACTAGTAAAGTGACAACAAATAAAAGTGAAGAATAGGAGAGCACAATAGTTAGCCTTGGCTTGCAGCTGGCTAACTCAAAATGATTATAAGTAGCACAAAAGAGAGAGCAGGAAGTTTAAGTGTGAGAGAGAGCCTTTTGAATCAAAGTGTTCGTGTGTTTGTGCTAATAAGAGAGGGTGCATATATAGTTTAAAAGCAGGTAGCAAATAAGGTAAAAATCAAAGTTCATCAGTAATTATAGGGACTCAGAATCAATCAGTCATAAAATCAAGGTAAGTACTCCCTTTAATTGAGGAGTCAACTTCAAACGGTAATAAAAATGTGACAAATAAGAAAGGAAATCATATAAGGCTGAGCATAACAAATAAGGAATTATTTTCTGCATTGTACAAGTACACAACATGTAATAGAGGTCGGGTTCAACATATTTCAATTAAGGAAAAGACTTAAGAAATCAATTAATAGCATAATTGACCATAGAATAAGGTTAGAAAATATTTTACAAGGTTAAAAATCAGTAGAGATATCATGCGAAATCAGTGAAGGATCAATCACAAAGACTCAAGGATTCAAAAGTAGAAAATAGCACTGATTTAGCACAAATTTATAAGAACAAGCACATAGTAAGCAAAAACCAGAACACTAAGAAGCCGAATAGGACAAAACATCATATATAAATTAGGGATTCATGTAGAGCATAGTCTAAATTAGTAGAATAAGCATGATTCAGGTAGGAGAAGTGAAGAATCAGAATATTGGTGAACAAAATAAGGTGAAATCACACAATAGGCAAGGATAACCATAATCAGGAACCCTAACAAGCAATCATGGGGTAAAAATCATAGAATCACAGAAACATATAGATTAACTCAACACGTTATCAAAACAAAACTCAGAAACCCAAGATTAGAACTAAGAAATTAGGGTTTTCAACATAATGAATCGGATAAAAGGAAAACATAAATAAACCGTTTAAACATGGTGAAAATCATTGAAAATGCCAAAATCAGAAGGAAAAACCATTTTTGAAAAGGGGTCAAGAAACCCTAGCTTGAAGATGAAGAGTCATTTTAGAAGAAATCGGAGAAATCTATAAGAAAATAGTAAATATAACTCGAATAGACTCAGATCTTGTTACGGATCTTAGAAATCAAGAGTCAAAATCAGGGTTTCAGTGAGAGAACCCAGAGATGGAGAGATTCTGGCTTAGAAGCCATAGATCTAGACGAAAAATAGAAAGAACTTACTGGACGGGCCAAGGTGGTCTGAGAACGGCATAGAAACCATGGGAGGTGAGTAAACCGCCTTCTGGTTCCCTTGAGGACCTCAAGGCAAACGGTCATAGGAAGAGCGCCATAGGGCTGGGGATGGTGGTAAGACTACTATGGTTATTGGCGAGCCAGCGACCGGTGGGAGGAGCTAGGTTTGGTAGAGAGGATTTGGAGAGAGATGAGAGATGTAACGACAGAGAGGATGAGAGCAAATGAGAGGATGTGAATGAGGGTTTGGGGGGTGGGAGGGGTAGTCATTTAGGTTAATTAAGGAAAGGGGGGATCTAGACCGTTGATTAGAA
Source organism: Nicotiana sylvestris (assembly GCF_000393655.2). Taxonomy (NCBI): domain Eukaryota; kingdom Viridiplantae; phylum Streptophyta; class Magnoliopsida; order Solanales; family Solanaceae; genus Nicotiana; species Nicotiana sylvestris. The sequence goes on along the minus strand of NC_091064.1, from coordinate 118,511,392 downwards.
TTGATCAACGGTCCAGATTGGAACAAGGATTGGGTCGGGTAGGATTTAGGTTTAGGCCTGAGTATTAGGCTAATTTCATTGGGTTGGGAACTGATTCAATTAGGCTAGGATTGAAAAATGGAATTGGCTATTTGTTAAATACCCAATTAAATAAAATAAAAAAATTTATAAAAATAGCTGATAATTGTAAAAAATGAATTCTATGCACGGAAATAGTTAGAAATGATTGCTTAGTATTTTCAAATACAAATGATTAATTTTCAGTCAAAAAATAGTATAAAATCATATGATTGGGCTACAATTGAAAAGTTATTGCAATTATAGCCAAAAGATGCCAATTTGGCCAATTGTGAAATAATTTGATTCAAATAAGACCATAAATAATAAGTTAAATCAAGAGATGCTTTTGAAATCATTTGTAATGCTATTTTGCAATTATTTATTGGGAATAAAATGCTGGATAAATTAATAAAAATATAGGAAAAAAGTACCAATTGCTATTAATGCATAATTTTGAAGGTATATATGCAATTGTAAAATATTTTGCGGAAAAATTGGGTATCAACAGCTGCCCCTCTTTACCCGGGAAGAATGAAAGAGTTTTCGAGTAAAGAAATAATGACCAATTTTGATCGAGCGAAACGGTTCGAGATATTAGGTCGTACTCCGGCTTCTAAGCTGCCTACATATCCCTAATCTTACGGGAATCAAGTCGTATGTAGTTCCGGATTCGTCGGTGAAGTATACCGATAAAGTCATTTCTAGAACGGACGCAACATCTAGGGATGGGTGAGTGAACGGTTTACGGGAATGGTTAGGTTTGATATGGATGAGAGAACTGGAGTGAGATCGCTCCTACTGCGATAGCTGTCGCTCGCCGGGTTACCTGCAAATAAAAGCAATACCAACGTATACTGTGCACAAATTTAAACATGATGCAAGTTCCCATTGGACTATAAAAGTTGTCTTCGGACAGTTAGGGATGGCGTCCTTAGACCATGATGTCCTGGGCCATGAATTGCTTGATGAGAGATTCGTAGGCCATAAAATGATGTTCTCGGGCCATGAAAATGGTGCCTCCGAACAATGACTCCTTTGAATAATAGTATGCAAATTTGAGAGATTCTCAGGCCATGGCATGGTGTCTTCCGGCTATGAAGATGATGCCTTTTAGAGTATGACACCTTTGGATAGATTGGTGATATTTCAACCCATGATATGCAATAGTCATGATGTTATCAAGACAATGATTAGTCTTCTGAAATGGAGGGAAGAGCTTAGCCTGATTAAAACAAATAGATAGTAAAATAAAGCAATATCTGTGCAAAGCGGGCTAGTGCTTAGTCCCATGCGAATGTGGAGGCAAGGATTAGCCTCATGCAAGTACGGAGTCAAGGATTAGACTCATGCAAGTAGGGAGGCATGGATTAGCCTCATGCAAGTGTGGGGAGGTAGGGATTAGCCTCATGCAAATAGGGAGGTAGGGATTAGCCTCATGCAAATATGGGGGACATGGATTAGCCTCATGCAAGTAGGGAGACAAGGATTAGCCTCATGCAAGTAGGGAGGCAAGGATTAGCCTCATGAAAATATAGAGTCAAGGATTAAACTCATGCAGATATGGAGGCAGGGATTAGCCTCATGCAAATATGGAGGCAGGGATTAGCCTCATGCAAGTGTGGGGAGGCAGGGATTAGCCTTATGCAAATATGGAGTCAAGGATTAGACTCATACAGGTATGGAGGCAAGGATTAGCCTCATGAAAATATGGGGGACAAGAATTAGTCCCATGCAAAGAGTGTATTTCTTAGCTAGAGATATATTCAGTGTCTGATGGCTGTATGGGTAGTGAGTTTGCTTTTACGAGCGTCATCGTTACGTCAAATGTGCTTGCGTTCAAAGAAAAATTGTAATTTTTGTGGGGGGAGGTTGGTTCATGCTTCTGTCCACTAGCTTTGCTTTGCCCCATCCTGGCGGCCTTTGCGAGTCCCCCTAGTTAACACCTGACTGCTATGGAAATAGAGTTTTTGAAAATATGCAATTTAAGAAAAATAGAGTTGTTTTAGAAACGTATTGATATATCGAGTAAGTTTGATGAACTAGTGACTGTAACACGTCTCAAAGGCATTGCAGCTATCTCATATTAGAATTTTAAGGGTCCTCCTCAAAATTCTGCCCCAGTTTGGTAGATGATCTTTTACCGTTTGCAGATAATGGATCTTGCCAAGCCATCTTCAGAATTTTGAGAATCCTTCTCAAAACTCTGCCCCAGTTTCTTAACTGGTTGCTGATTGTCTGACACATGTTGGCGTTGCTTCGGAATTTTGAGGACCCTCCTTAAAATTCTACCTCAGTTTCTGCTCTTGGGGGAAATGAAAATTTTATTATGATATGACCGAACCCATAAGGCTGCCTACATATCCTTTCTTAAACAGGAATTAGGTCAAGCGTAGTTTAATTACATCAGAAGCGAAAAATGTACATAATCTAAGCATAGTATCTCTTGACTGCATCTGAATTGATTGGTTTTGGCCAAACTTCTCCGTCCATTTATGCAAGTATGAGTGCTCCTCCTGTTAGTACCTTGTGAACCATGTATGGACCTTTCCAGTTGGGAGAGAATTTCCCTTTGGCTTCATCTTGATGTGGGAAGATCTTCTTCAGCACCAACTGTCCTGGTGCGAACTGTCTCGGTTTGAACCTTTTGTTGAAAGCTTTGGACATTCTGTTCTGATAAAGCTGGCTATGAAAAACTGTGTTCATCCTTTTTCCATCGATAAGGTCCAATTGGTCATAGTGACTCCTTATCCACTCTGCATCGCTGAGTTCAGCTTCCTATATGATTCTTAAAGAAGGAATCTCTACCTCGGCTGGGATGACAGCCTCAGTACCATAAACCAACATGTATGGAGTTGCTCAATTGATGTGCGAACCGTGGTGCGGTACCCCAACAGGGCAAAGGGTAACTTCGCATGCCACTGTTTTTGGTTCTCTACCACTTTCCTTAGTATCTTCTTAATGTTTTTGTTGGAGGCTTCTACTGCTCCATTCATCTGAGGTCTATAGGCTGTGGAATTCTTGTGCTTGATTTTGAAAGATTCACACATAGTTTTCATCAGATCACTATTGAGATTGGCAGCGTTGTCGGTAATAATGGACTCTAGAACTCCGAACCAGCAGACAATATGATCCTTGACAAAATCTACGATGACTTTCTTGGTTACAGCTTTGTAAGATGCAGCTTCTACCCATTTCGTGAAGTAATCAATGGATACCAGAATAAATGTATGTCCTCTTGAAGCAGTGGGCTCAATCAGACCAATAACATCCATTCCCCAGGCGGCGTATGGCCAAGGTGAGCTTGTTGCATTGAGCACATTTGGTGGCACTTTTATCATGTTGGCATGCACTTGACATTGAAAGCATTTACGAACATACTGAATGCAATCCGTCTCCATGGTAATCCAAAAGTATCCTGCCCTGAGTATCTTCTTAGCTAAGATGAAACCATTCATGTGTGGACCACAGGTCCCCGCATACACATCCTTAAGTAGCTTAGAAGCTTGCTTCATGTCGACACATCTTAGTAAACCCAAATTAGAAGTTCTTTTGTACAAGTTTCCTCCATTGTGGAAGAAGTGGTTTGACAATCTCCGGAGTGTGCGTTTCTGGATGGATTTGCATGCTCCGGGTATTCTCTTTTCGATAAGTATTCCTTGATGTCATGGAACCAAGGCTTTCCATCTGCTTCTTCCTCGACATGAGCACAATATGTCGGCTGATTATGGATCCTCATCGGAATGGGATCAATGTAGTTCTTATCTGGATGTTGTATCATGGATGACAAAGTGGCCAATACGTCGGCAAACTCATTCTGAATTCTGGGCACATGTCGAAATTCTATCTTTGTAAACCTCTTTCTCAATTCTTGTACATGGTGCAGATATAGCAATATCTTGGAATTCTTGATGGCCCACTCTCCTTGTACCTGATGCACAAGCAAATCTTAATCACCGATCACTAGAAACTCCTGAACGTTCATGTCGACTGCCATATTGAGCCCTAGTATGCAGGCTTCATATTCTGCCATGTTGATGGTGAAAGGAAATCTGAGTTTAGCAGATACCGGATAATGCTGACCCATTTCTGATACCAAAACTGCTCCAATGCCAACTCCTTTGAAATTTGCAGCTCCGTCGAAGAACATCCTCTAACCATCATATGCTTCGGTAATGTCTTCTCCTACAAATGATACGTTTTCATCAGGAAAATACGTTTTCAAGGGTTCGTATTCTCCTCCCACTGGATTTTCAGCAAGGTGATCTGCCAATGCTTGTCCCTTGACCGCCTTCTGAGTTACATAGATGATATCGAACTCACTTAGTAGTATTCGCCACTTAGCCAACTTCCCAGTAGGCATGGATTTCTGAAATATGTACTTCAGAGGATCCATTCTGGATATGAGGTATGTAGTGTAGGCACAGAAGTAATGCCTCAATTTCTGGGTTGTCCAGGTCAAAGCGTAGCTAGTGCGTTCAAGCAGAGAATACCATGCTTCATAAGGTGTGAACTTCTTACTCAAGTAATATATGGCTTGCTCCCTTCTTCCTGTCTCGTCATGTTGTCCCAAAACACATCCAAAGGCTCCATCCAATATAGATAGATAAAGTAGCAAAGGTCGTCCTAGTTCTGGCGGGACCAGAACTGGTGGTGTGGACAGGTATTCCTTGATCTTGTCAAAAGTTTTCTGACAATCCTCGGTCCAGCTTGTTTCGGCATCCTTTCTTAGCATCTTGAAGATGGGTTCCCATATGAATGTGGACTATATTATGAAACGACTGATATTGTTGAGACGTCCTAAGAAGCTCATCACATCCTTTTTGCTCTTATGTGGTGGTAACTCCTGAGTAGCTTTGACTTTAGATGGATCCAGTTCGATCTCTCGATGACGACTGACAATGAATCCTAGTAACTTCCCTGCGGGAACCCCGAATACACACTTTGTGGGGTTCAATTTCAAATTGTACCTCCTTAGCCTGTCGAAGAACTTCCTCAAGTCTTCTATGTGATATGCGACCCTCTTGGATTTGATAATGACATCGTCCACATACACCTCTATTTCTTTGTGTATCATGTCATGGAAGATGGTTGTCATGGCTCTCATGTAAGTGGCTCTAGCATTCTTTAGACCGAACAACATCATCTTGTAACAGTATACCCCACATAGTGTAATAAAAGCTGTCTTCTCTGCATCTTCTTCATCCATCCAAATCTTATGATAACCGTGAAGCAATCTACAAAGGATTAGGATGTGTATATTTGGTAGTGGAAAATCGTCTTTGGGACTTTCTCTGTTTAAATTCCAATAGTCAACACATACTATGACCTTCCCATCCTTCTTCGGAACTGGCACAATATTAGCTAACCAGGTTGGGTACTCAACCACCCTGAGAACTTTGGCTTTGATCTGCTTGGTAACTTCCTCCTTGATTTTCAGGCTCATGTCTGGTTTGAACTTTCTGAGTTTCTGTTTTACTGGCGGACACATGGGATTAGTAGGCAACTTGTAAGCCACTATGGAAGTGCTCAAACTGGTCATGTCATCATATGACCATGCAAAAACGTACTCGTATTCTTTTAGGAAATGAATGTATTGTTCCTTTTCTGTTGGTGACAAGTGAATGCTTATACGAGTCTCCTTGACGGTCTCGACATCTCCTAAATTTACTGCTTCGGTCTCGTCCAGATTGGACTTAGGCTTATTTTCAAAATTTCCATCCTCCCTGACAATTTTCTCGGATATCTCATCTTCTTCTTCTGAATCACTATTCTCATGTTGTGTTGCCTCATTACATGTCACAGTCGCTGGTTCATTAGGAAAAGTAATAATAATGCTGTGGAAAGAAAAAGTGTAAATAAATTCATTTGATTAAAACTTGAAAAATTATCTAGACAAAGCACGGCTCGATGAATCGAGCATTTATTTTGAAACACGTAAAGATTAAAATGAAACTACAGGAAATTTTAAATGCCTAGAACGACTATAGAAGTAAATTTTGCCAAGCTACCCAGGGACTCGGTGGGCGGGGGATGGTGTGGCGGTCCAGTTTCTGAGAATAGCTCCCTTCGCCACAGTCTGAATAGTGAGGTCTTCTTCCTCCTCCTCCTCAATTATAGCACCACAATCCGTGTCCTCATCTTTCAAGAATAAACTCTTCAACCCAGCCAGTGCTTCTTCCTCTGCAGTTCCCCATATAGTGTCAGCCTAATGAAAAGCTTATTCAAAACATGGCCCGGTTGCTCAAGAGGGTAATACGGCCCACACCACGGAGGCGACCAATCATTGTACTCTTGCCATGTATACTGGTATCCGAGCCCAAAGGTGGTACCATGATTTTTCAGCTGTATTGGTTTGGTGATGCCTTGGAGGTTCTTTCCCAATCCTTTGCCGGGTTCATATCCAGACCATGCTAGTATGCTTTCTATTTTGTTACTCCACCACTTATCCTTCTCAACGGCATTGATCCGTTTGATGTGCTGATAGGTTTCCCCTCCTAGCCTTCTTCTATGTCCAATGGCCGAGATGGTTTGACTAGTGTAGATGGGATTACTCCCATCTCTGTGGATGGTCACCTCCTGACGGTTCCATTTGAATTTCACGGCTTGATGTAGTATGGAAGGCACGGCTCCAACAACATAGATCCATGGTAGGCCCAACAGAAGATTATATGAGGCTGGTATATCAAACACTTGGAATTAAACGTCGAACCAAGTTGGCCCCATCTGTAAGCAAAGGTTTATTTCCCCAATCGTGGCCCTCTAAGACCCATTGAAAGCCTTCACATTCATAATTCCTACCCGTATCTCGTGGAAACCTTTGTCCAACCTCTTTAGAGTGTCCAATGGACAAATATTTAGGCTCGAACCTCCATCAACCAGGACCTTAGCAATGAACTTGTCTTCAAATTGCAATGTGATAGGCAATGATCGATTGTGATACAAGCCCTCAAGTGGTAGCTCATCTTGGTGGAAGATAATCTTATGGCTCTCCAACACTTGCCCGGCCATGTTGGCCATTTCTCCACCAGTGATGTTATTGTGTACATAAGCCTCGCTCAGTATTTTCATCAAAGCATTCTTGTGTGCCTCTGAATTTTGCAATAGTGACAGGATAGATATCTGAGTAGGGACTTTGTTCAGGTGGTCAACAACAGAATACTCTTTTGCCTGTACTTTCCTCCACAAGCCATCTGTCCCGGTCTCAATGATAGGCTGCCTAGTGGTGGCCTCCTTACTTGAACCTCCCAGGTGTTCAGGTGTATAGACTCTTTCGGTTCCAGTCATTCCTTGTGTAGTGTCAGATTCCTCTACCTTGGCCTTCCCTTTTCACCGAGCCTCGGCAACATAATCCCAAGGTATTGCTTTTTAGTTGAACGAGGGTGTGGTTGATACTGTCACATTAAAAGGTGTGACCACTTCTACTTCAAATGGAGCGGAGGTGGCTGGGGGCGGAGCCACTTCCACCTCGAATGGAATTGATGTGGTTACCTCAACCTCAATTGGGAACTAAGTCTATACCACAATTGGGGTAAGTTTGACTGCAACTTTAAAGTCATCGCCTTCTCGAATAAGCCCGATCGACCCCTTAGGGTCCCATTCTTCATTTGTCTCTATCACATGTACACCATCACCTCTGTGATCAAGGAGGGGATTGTTGCGGACATTAGGTGCGACTTCCTTTGCTTGTATGACCTTGTTGTCAATCAGCGTCTGGATTTTATCCTTCAATGTTCGGCACTCAGTAGTGTTGTGCCCTTTTATATCGGAATGGTACACACAAGTTTTGTTCGGATTGACCCATTGGGATGGATTTTCTAATGCCACAGTGGGAACATAGGTGACGTAACCTGCGGCTTTCAACCTTTCATACAGTTGGTCGATGGGCTCAGCAATGGTGTTGTATTATCTAGGTGCTTGAGGTCGAAGTTGGGTCTTGGTCTTGGATAGTTTTGGCGAGCTGATGGTGACTGGAAGTGGGATGCTTGGGAGTTATAGGTGTGATGGACAGTGGCGGGTTGAGAATATCTGGGAGATGAAGGTTGATACATAGGCGGTGATGCTTGATATGTGGGTGGAGGTGTTTGATACGTGGGTGGAGGTGTTTGATATGTGAGTGGAGGTATTTGATAGGTAAGTGGAGATTTTGGGCCCTGGGCCACCATTACCGCCCCAACATCTCTCTTTCTCTATATGCCACCTGATTGTAGTGCCTTATTCGTGGCTTGCAAGGATTCGAAGTTTGTTACCATCCCACTCTTGATTCCTTCTTTGATTCTTTCTCCCAATTTGATAATGTCAGAGAATTTATGATTTTCGATAACTATCAACCTTTCATAGTATTGTGGATTCTGTGCCTTGACGAAGAATGTATTCATCTGTTACTCGTCCAAAGAGGGTCTGACCTTGGCCGCTTCCGACCTCCAATGAGTAGCGTATTCACGGAAAGTCTCAGTAGGCTTCTTCCTAAGATTCTGAATTTAGAATACATCCGGTGCATTCTCTATGTTGAACCTGAACCGGTCCATGAAATCTGATGCCATGCTCACCTATTGGACCATTTATTGGGATTCTGGCTGATATACCAAGACAAAGCATCCCCAGTAAGAATCCTCATAAAGAGCTTCAACCGGATCTTTTCATCTTTCCCGACCCCGACAAACTTGTCACAATAGGTCCTTAGATGAACCCCGGGATCACCTGTACCATCGAACATTTCAAACTTGGGTGGTTTGTACCCATCTAGAAATTCGACATCTGGCTGTATGCACAAATCTTCATAGTTCAAGCCTTTTATTCCTCTGTTGCCTTCAACACCTTGACCTCGGCTTGTTAACTTCTTGAGTTCTTCAGTCATGTTTCTAATAAGTAGGTCCTTCTCGGAGGATTCCAATATATATGAGATTGGTTAGGTAGAGTAGGTACAATATAGGGTTGCTTTGATGGGTTCCAGAGACTTGGGTGTAATGATGGTCATTGGTGGAGTTTTGGGGATCGGGAATGGGTTGTGTGTTTTGGGGAGTGTGGTAAATGGTGGTTGGTGGGTATGGGATTTGTTGATGATGATGTTGTGGTGGAGCTGATATTGGCAATGGATTGATATTTTGGGGTGGAGTTAGTATTGGCAATGGATTGATATTTTGGGGTGGAGTTACGTATTGATTTGGTGCGGTAGGATTTTGTGGTTGTTTTTTTTTTGTGTGTTCTGAGGAGGTGTTGGGTTCTTTGTATTTTGTTGGTGGATATCAGGGACATTGAGGGTAAGTGACAAATTTGCCAAGTTGTGAACCTGCTCAAGTTCTCCTTGCAGTTCCAGTATCTTTTGTTCTAGACTCAAAACCAGATCATTTGGGGCCGGAGTACTACGGCTATCTGAAGTTTCTGCATTCTCAATATTCTCCTTTCAGATTCCACTTAAGTCGTCCATTTTTGTCTTTTCTTTTCCCTTTGTGTTGCTTGGAGGAGGAGGAGGAGGAGGTGGAGGGCCTCAAGACCTAGTGTGATACGCTAATAAGGCCAGTATGAGTGAACCAACCTAAGGGGATGGGAATAATAAAAAATAAAGAAAAAAAACAAAAAAGTAACAAGTCAGTGAGGATTCTGAAACCTTGCAGTACTTAAACACATATTGCGAAAATGTAAATTCGTTTCCTACTTTGGAAACCTCGTTGTGCCCAAGGTAGGCCTAGCGACAAATAAACTTGGAGAACTTTTAATGCCAATAAATGATTCATTTCATAATATAAAAATAGACGGATCCCAAAACGACACTAAGATAATAATAAAATAAGTCACTACTATTTGGTCCTAGAAGGACCTTCCCCAGATTCGATCTTCCGGACTCCATCATATAGATCCCCCAACTCGCGCAGCCCCAACAACAAGTAGGCTTTGGTCAAATGTCCCCCTTAAGCTGCTTCAGCGTTCTGGAAATTTTCAATCCTCTTTATGACTTTGCCTTCCAGCTCCACTATTACGCGCTCTAGATATTCCAGTTTCCTGCTGGAAGTGATTGCCATCTCTTTCCACTCCTCAATCAATATCACATTCCTCTCATTTATTTCCTAGTGCTCATTCTCGGAGTCATGGACCCTCTTGCGCAACCTGTTGTATTTGACTTGAGCTTTAGCTTCCTCATCTATGATTCTATTCCCTCGACCGACCCCTGGTGTCACCATTCTTTTTAGATTGTCCTCCAACCATGCTGGGTAGAGAGGCTCACACCTTGCATGATACCTGTCTGGCTCAACAGTGTTCTTTTCAACAATGATTTTGCAGTGCCACATGTGCTGAGCTTGGCACTTGTAAGGGACATCGTCATCTTGGAAGTCTGCCCTGAAATGACTCATCTTGATAACTCTTGGTACAACCTGTTTTCTGCCTGCTTGCCTCATAACTCACATAGGGACATATGGGTATATCCCTCTCAACCCGATCAGCACCAAGTAAGTCATCTGCTTAGGGTGATGGAAGGCAATATAGTCGTTCCAAGCCCTTCGCGGAAATGCTTGGCGATAGCAACCCTTTTGGAAATGCTCCAGCAACCATAACTGTAGCAACAAATTGCAACTCTAGAAATGCTTGACCCCTCTTTGACAGCGTTCCAGAGCCATGTAGATGTCGGCTATGATCATGGGGACTATGGTATAGGCCTGTCCATTAATCCTTTCCATCAGAGTCTTGGCGACCATGGCCAACCTAGTGTGGATTCTTTCCTTTTTCATTTGGAACACTATCAGGCCTATGAAGCACACAATGAATACAAACACTCTGCGGTAGATGTGACCCAGAGAAGTGAGGGAGATCTCACCATGGTAGGTACGAAAAGACTTGTTATGGCCATACCTCTCGTACAAGTATTCGAAAGGTATGTAAGATTCTTCTAAGCACACTAGGTTGACATTCTTCTTCAGCCCCATCATCTTCAAAAATCCCCTGCCCGTACGGTTTTCTGGTACCAATAGCCCAGGACTATCCCATGTTAATCCCAAGCCCTCCAATTTCCTCTAGAAGCAGTGTCATTTCTATGTCGCCAAAACGAAACACAGCTCTTTCACTATCCCAGAATAAAGTGGCAACTTCGATCAACTTGTTGTTTGACTCAATATCTAGCAAGGAAGGCAGGTTACCCAGGTAATTTTCATATGTACGTTTCTTGTCACTTGAGGAAAGGTCCTCCCACCAATCTAGCAACAATGGTGGGATGTTGCTAACCATACCGAATCTGGGGACCTCGTGCCTCATTTCTGCAAAACAAAAGGGTTAGGACTTACCCCCACTGGACTCGACTATTTATTCATTTATGATCAACACATCGGCACTTAGTTCTCCAAATTAATGCATAGAACGTGGTTGTGTCCGTTGGGATTATGGAAAACCCGATGGACTTTGGATAAGGCTTATCTTAAAGGATCATTACATGGACAACATAACTGATCCAACTAGGTTTGACCATGATGCATGAACAATTCAAGCGGATAACTTGAGGGGAAGGCACGAAACCATTGACTGCACCGCCGATCGACTGGTTTTACTACAAATAAGCCTTTTCGAATTTAAGGGTAGTAAATAGGAAGAGCGCAACCACTCATTAAAGTGTTGCTATGGGATTTGACATGCACGAGTGGAATATGATACAGAGCATGATTTATGCAGCAACTAATAACATGTAGTCAAGTATTTTCACGTAGAAAAAATAAATAAAGCATTTAAATAATTGAAAGACATTTACAAGAAAAAAGAAAACAAAGAGACAAGTCAGTTTCAGGAATAAATGATCATAAATACATAAAAGAAAACAGATAGTTAAATTCAAATAAGGGAGAAGGGTATGGGATAAATCATGCTTGGACTAATTCATAAAAATAGTTCGTTATGGTAAGAGCCGAAAGGTAATCCCCATTAGAGTCGCCATGCTGCCGCGCCCCCTTTTTTCCCTCCGCGGAGAGAGGTCCTGGTTTTGACATTCATGGAGGGTAGTAACTCATTTCCTTTAGGGAATTGGATTTTTGAAGAGTCGTCACCTAACGGATTATGGTACGTTGGGGCACCTAAAGCGATTAACTCTTGGATTGGTTTTCATTACCAGAGATTAGGGTAAGGGCTCGAAATGACCTCGAGGGGAAGGTGTTAGGCACCCCTCTTGGTCCACAACTGTAGGTCTTGGCCGAATTTATATTTACAAATTATTCCATTAACAAATAAATACTTGAAACAAATAATTACAGGTAAAGCACGTTCGTATAACTTAGATAATAAGACAAAGGTTTTGGACAAGTTGTATATAAAACCAAGTTTTAAACAAAGGAATTTTGGGAAAGGAGGAGTCCTAGGTTGGTTAGCCTATAGGATCACCCTACACAATATCCGGTAAACACTCCTTAATGAGGGGATACACGTGACATTAGCACGTAGTCATCATATCACATATCTACCCTTCCCACCCCTTAGTGGTTATTAAAACGAGTGTTGGTCAATGATCTCTATTGCGTGCTGTTACCCGTCCTTTCTTAATGGTCCTGGAGGAGATTTAGAGCCCTACCTATAGGCAGTTCTAGACCGACCCCTAAGGTTCAAAGGAAAAATACTAAGGCGACAAGCAATAACACATAAGACTCTTAGCAAATAAGAATAAGAAGGAGCAAATAAGAGGCTCAGTTTACCTCCACAGATAAGGCATGTAAACAACACGACTCAAACACACGTAAGGGAAATAGTATCCTAAGACATGATGTCTAGATGAGTATTAGAACACATTAGGTATTCAGGTTCATTTCATAATTCATTTCACAGTAGACATGATGTCTAGATGAGTATCCTAAGCTATTTTTATGTCTTTCATAATCAGTAGTTTACACTAAGCGCAACAGAGAAAGTACGGATGATATCCTAAAAACATGGTATCTAAGATGCATGTATAAAGGGTCATGATGGTTTATATGCAGAATTTCCTAAAGTAGGATTTCTAAATGCACGACGGGATTGCAAAATTTCCTAAAGCAGGATTTCTAAATGTAGAAAGGGTTACAACATTATTGAGCATTCTGAGACAGTATACATGAGACCTAAGAGAAAGGTTTCTATTTCACATATAGGAAATATAGACCTAAAACATGGTTTCTACCCTTTTGATATCTATAACATGCATAGATACCCTCCCGTTTCACTATCCAAACCTCAATGTTCGTTTACAAATTATTACAGGCCAATATCGAATGAATTACATAAGTAGATAAGAAAAAATAAGAAGTTACTCTATAGGGAGCCTATTAATAGGCCCAGATTTCCAAAATTTCCAATGCCAGATTGCCTCATAGCCTTTCATATAATATGGGTGTGTCAGAGTTCCCTAAGGACCTTAAGGGATCCCGGGGAGTGCTCACACCAAGATTCATAGCCATAATTGAATAAGTGCAGTGTGGAAGGGCCAGCGCTAATGTATCAGAGTTCAGAGGGATCTCATAGGGATCCCTAAGCAGTCACACATTAGAGGGGCAGAACTTAAAACCTAAGAGTAGCTGTGAGAGTGCTTGAAAAGATTTAAGCAGGGAAAGAGTTTGAAAAGAAACTTGTTTGAAGTAGTTTTGTAAAAGATAACAGTGAGTTTTGAAAAGAGAGAGTGGAGTAGTAAACAACAGCCCAAACACAACACCCCCAAAACAAGTTCATACACACCCAGAGATCATAGAACCAAAGCAGGTTCAGCAGTCACAAATAGAGGGTCAAGAGATTTGGGAACACATGGGTAAACACATAGTTATAGAAGCACTTAAGTACAGAATCAGCAGCATGCTAAAGGGTTTAGGAACCTCAGAATTAATACATAATCAGGTCACTTAAGATAGCTAACTACTTTGCATAGAACATAGTAAGGGAGAGTCATATTGGGGTACACGAGAAGGGGATAACACTTCATAAAACATGCTGAGTCTAAGGAAGGGGACACATTTAGGAGCATGCTGATGAAGTAAGGAAGTAAACATATTAATTGCAAGTTGAACAACAGAACCATAAGTAAAAATAGACTAGAAACATGAGGAATTGAAGTAATAAAAGAAACATATTGGTTTTGGAACTTGAATTGAGATTAGGACATACTAGTAAAGTGACATCCAACAAATGTGAAGAATAGGAAAGCACAATAGTTAGCCTTGGCTTGCAACTGGCTAACTCAGAATGATAGTAAGTAACACAAAAGAGAGAGCAAAAAGTTTAAGTGTGAGAGAGAGCCTTTTGAATGAAAGTGTTCGTGTGTTTGTGCTAATAAAAGAGGGTGTATATATAGTTTGCAAACAGGTAGCAAATAAGGTAAAAATCAAAGTTCATCAGTAATTATGGGGACTTAGAATCAATCAGTCATGAAATCAAGGTAAGTACTCCCTTTAATTGAGGAGTCAACTTCAAACGGTAATAAATATGTGACAAATAAGGAAGGAAATCGTATAAGGCTGAGCATAACAAATAAAGAAATATTTTTTGCATTGTACAAGTACACAACATGTAATAGAGGCTAGGTTCAACATATTTCAAAAAAGGAAAAGACTTAAGAAATCAATTAATAGCATAATTGACCATAGAATAAGGTCAGAAAATATTTTACAATGTTAAAAATCAGTAGAGATATCATGCGAAATCAGTGAAAGAGCAATCACAAAGACTCAAGGATTCAAAAGTAGAAAATAACATTGATTTAGCACAACTTTATAAGAACAAGCACATAGTAAGCAAAAGCCAGAACTCTAAGAAGCCGAGTTGGACAAAAAAATCATATATAAATTAGGGATTCATGTAGAGCATAGTCTGAATTAATAGAATAAGCATGATACAGGTAGAAGAAGTGAAGAATCAAAAACATTGGTGAACAAAATAGGGTGAAATCTTACAATAGGCAGGGATAACCATAATCAGGAACCCTAACAAGCAATCATAGGGTAAAAATCACAAAATCACAGAAACATATAGATTAATTGAACACGTTATCTAAACAAA
Source organism: Nicotiana sylvestris (assembly GCF_000393655.2). Lineage (NCBI taxonomy): Eukaryota > Viridiplantae > Streptophyta > Magnoliopsida > Solanales > Solanaceae > Nicotiana > Nicotiana sylvestris. The sequence goes on along the minus strand of NC_091064.1, from coordinate 118,496,347 downwards.
ACTCAGAAACCCAAGATTAGAACTAAGAAATTAGGGTTTTCAACATAATGAATCAGATAAAAGGAAAACTTAAATAAACCATTTAAACATGGTGAAAATCATTGAAAAATGTCAAAATCAGAAGGAAAACCCGTTTTTGAAAAGGGGTCAAGAAACCCTAGCTTGAAGACGAAGAGTCGTTTTAGAAGAAGTCGGAGAAATCTTTAAGAAAACAGTAAAGATAACTCGAATAGACTCAAATCTTGTTACAAATCTTAGAAATCAAGAGTCAAAATCAGGGTTTCAGTGAGAGAACCCAAAGATGGAGAGATTCCGGCTTAGAAACCACAGATCTAGCCGGAAAATAGAAAGATCTTACTCGGACGGGCCAAGGTGGCCTGAGAATGGCATAGAAATCATGGTAGGTGAGTTAACCGCCTTTTGGTTCCCTTGAGGACCTCAAGGCAGCAACAAATGGTCATAGGAAGAGTGCCATGGGGCTAGGGATGGTGGTGAGACCACCATGGTTACCAGCGAGCCACGGCCGGTGGGAGGAGCTAGGTTTAGTAGAGAGGATTTGGAGAGAGATGAGATATGTAACGGCGGAGAGGATGAGAGCAAATGAGAGGATGGGAATGAGGGTTTGGGGGGTAGTCATTTAGGTTAATTAAGGAAAGAGGGTCTGGACCACTGATTAGAATTGATCAACACTCCAGATTGGACCAGGGATTTGGTCGGGTAGGATTTAGGTTTGGGCTTGGGTATTGGGCTAATTTAATTGGGTTGGGATCTGATTCAATTAGTCTAGGATTGAAAAATAGAATTGGCTATTTGTTAAATACCCAATTAAATTAAATAAAATAATTTAAAAATAGCTGATAATTGTAAAAAATGAATTTTATGCATGGAAATAGTTAAAAATGATTACTTAGTATTTTTAAATACAAATAATTAATTTTCGGTCAAAAAATAGTATAAAATTATATGATTGGGCTATAATTGCAAATTTATTGCAATTATAGCCAAAAGATGCCAATTTGGCCGATTATGAAATAATTTGATTCAAATAAGACCATAAATAATAAGTTAAATCAAGAGATACTTTTGAAATAATTTGTAATGCCATTTTATAATTATTTATTGGGAATAAAATGTTAGATAAATTAATAAAAATATAGGAAAATTATAGAAAAATACCAATTGCTATTAATGCATAATTTTGAAGGTATATATGCAATTTTAAAATATTTTGGGGGAAAATTGGGTATCAACAGATATCGGGTTAGAATTTTGGTTTCAAAAGTTTGAATAGGTATGTTGTGTCATTTATGACTTCTGTGCAAAATTTGAGGTCAATCGTAGTTGGTGTGGTATGATTCGCCATTAGCTTTAGAAGTCAGAAGTTTATTTGTTCATTAGGCTTGAATCGATGTGCGAATTGTGATTTTGGTGTTGTTTGATGTGATTTGGGGCTTCGAGCGAGTTCTTATTGTATTTTAGGACTTGTTGGTATGTTTGGACAAGGTCTCGGGGGCACCAGGAGTGATTCAGATGGAGGATAGGTTTTCTTTTGGGCCTAGGAGCTTGGCTTAATTTTCTGATGCCTGTTGAGATCACATATGCGATAATGGGGCCACAGGTGCGAAGTAGCAGAAGCAGTTGGGAGTCGCCAAAGTTGAGGATGGCTGGAAGCTCTAGGATCACAGGTGCGTACAAGATACCGCAGAAGCGGAGACACTTTTGCGAGGATGGAACCGTATAAGCGGAAATGAGCATGGAGGAACAAGTACCGCAGATGCAAAAGGTCTCTGCACGTGCGGACCTGTAGAAGCGGTGGATTGGCCGCAAAAGCGGCAGGCCGGGATTATTAGTGGGCCTCGCAGAAGAATGGATTTTTTTTTGCAAAAGCATAATCGCAGATGCTATTATTGTGTCTGCAGGTGCGGGATCGGTGGGCAGTGTTTTAAAAATGAGGGTTTGAGCTATTATCTAATTTTGGAATTTTGGGAGGTCAGACTAGGGCGATTTTTGGAGAGTTTTCCACCTAGATTTAAGAGGCAAGTGACTTTTAATCACTTCTGTCCATAAATATTGAATACCCATTGATTATTACGCCTACTTTTCATAAATCTAAGTTAGAATTTGGGAATTTCTGGACTATGTTACTAGAGAGTGGAATTTGAGGATTTGAGGATCAATTTTTGGTTTGAATTGGTTGATTTTGGTATGGTTGGACTAGTAATTGAATGCGTGTTGGAATTTGTGAATTTTGTCGGGTTTTGAGCTGCAAGCCTAGGGTTGACTTTTTGGGTTGACATTTTTTATTTGACTTAAAGATCTTAGCTTTGTCTTTTGGAATCACTTCCAATGGATTTTATTGATAGTATTACGTTATTTGGCTAGATTCAAGCCTTACAGCGGTTGATACGCACGGGAAGGGTTTGTTAGAGGAGTAGTTTGGCTTACTTGAGGTAAGTATCTTATCTAAACTTGGTTGAGACACTACATGCCTGAATTATTTGTGATAGCTACATGCTACGAGTGCACACATGTTTGGGGTTTGAGAATATGTGCTAACACTGGGGTACTTATTCATGATCGGGTAGTGCTTAGGCTGTGATATGCGTAGAGTTGGATGTTAAGTTTTAAGCTATGCCATTTATCATATTTGTAACATTGTTTTGAACTATCTGAGCCGTATTTGAGGTTACATAGAGGCTTATTCCCTGAATGAACTTGATAAATGTTATTTATGTGATGAAATTGTCTGTTTCAGCTATGATAGCACATTATGCACATGCTTGCACTCTAGAGAATGCGATCTGTTATTCATTCATCATATACATGTATTATTGTATATTTGCTTTTGTGTGATATGATTTGGGCTGGATGCCTATGACCACGCCGGGCAAATTGTGTTGTTATGCATGTGACCGCGGCAGATGAATTATGTTGTTATGCATGTGACCACGCCGGGCGAATTATGTTGTTTTGCTTTTGACCACACTGGGGATTATAATGTTATGCCTATGACCACACCGGGTGGATTATGATATTGAGCCTATGACCACGCCGGCCTGGTAGCATGTTTAATTGGTCGTGCTTGCATATGGATATGGATCCATCTCCCTAGGGTCACCCTTTCATGTTTCTCTCTTGATGGTGTACACGCAGTTATTGAGAAAAACTGATCGGTTGTTTGGTACGGATATGGAAAGATTGAGGAAATCTGGCCAGTGTTTTGTTTGGATCTTGCATTTCATCTTTACTTGTAGTTTCCGTGGTTAATTACCTGATTTAATAGAATATCATCTCTATATGCTGAACATTGACTGAGTAGAGTATTTGAGTAACTATACACATACACACATAACTGCTTCTTCCTGTGCTTTATGACTTGATTTCATTATTGTTTTGTACTTGCTAAAGACGATAAAACTATACAGGTTATAGCTAGTATCATTTATAGTTCTCGCTTTTTTTACCTCACCGAGGTTAGCTACGATACTTATTGAATACATTGGGTCGGTTTTACTCATATTACACACTTAATTGTGCAGATCCAGGTGTGGGGATCAGTTATCAACAGTAGATTTGCTTGTTTGACTGAGCTTCGAGAGGCGAGGTAGAGCTACGTTCTTGGCCACAGTTTTGACTTGTCTTTTCGTATGTATTGTTGTTTCAATTCAAATAGTATCATTATATAGTTTTAGACTTGTATTCCATTGTAGATATCATGACTCCGTATTTACAAATTTCTGGGGGATTTAGCTTGTATTAGCATTATCTTGTCATATTGAGATTTCAGACTTATGTTATTTCTATAAATTTTTCTATTTAGGTTCTTTATTGTTATATTTCGGCTTGCCTAGCCGGTGTGTTAGGCACCATCACGACGGGTTGGGATTTTGGTCATGACAAGTTAGTATGAAAGCCCTAGGTTTATTGGTATTATGAGTCATGAGTAAGTTTAGTAGAGTCTTGCGGATCATTACGGAGACTTCTGTACATATCTTCGAGAGGCTATCGAACTTTTAGAAAATTTCACCGTCTTGCATTCTTGTCATGCGTATTTGTTATTTTGAAGTTTCAAACTTGACTATTCTATTCTCTTACATATAGTTAGGATGCATGCAACCAGATCAGGACTGTGCTATAGCTAGAGCAGCACCTGTAGAGCCACCAGTTGCTCCATCTCTGGAATATGTACCACATATGGTTAAGCCAGTTGGACCAACTCAGGCACCAACAGTGCCCATTGTGATTCCTGGCCTTCAGGAGGCTTAGCCTGGATTTAGACTTTGTGCACGAGCCTAGATCAGGCGGCTTAAGTACGAGTTTCACTATTCACTTCACAGGCCGGAGGAGGTGCCCAGACTCCTTCCACCCATACTCCTGAGCAGCTAGCTCAAGGTCACTAGACATCGGGTGTATTGCCCATTCAGCCGGTTGTTGTCGCTTGGACCAAGGTTGGTCCCCGTATAATGGATGAGGAGCAGAAGAGACTGGAACGACTTAAGCCTCCTGAGTTAAGTGGAGCAGAGTAGGAGGATGTTCAGAATTTTATAGACCGATGTCAGTAGTCTCTTTGCACAATAGGTATTTTGGACACCTTTGGAGTTTTATTCACTACATTTCAGCCGACAGGGGTAGCTTACCGATGGTGGCAGGCTTATGAATTGAGCAAGAGAGCCGATGCAGCGTCACTTACATGGCATGAGTTCAATTATCTTCTTAGAGAAGTTTTCCCACAGACTCGTAGAGATGAGCTGCGTAAGCAATTTGAGAAACTACGCCTGGAGGGCATGACCATGACTTAGTATGAGATGAGGTTTTTAGAGTTGGTTCATCACGCGGTATGATTGGTTCCCACTGAGAGGGAGAAGATTAAGAGGTTCATTGATGGCCCCAACTATAGATTATGCTTCATTATGGCTCGGAGGTTGTGACGGGTGTGAACTTCTATGAGGTGATTGATATTGCTAGACTCTTAAAGCTGGTTCGCATGCAGGAGCATGAGGAGCGGGAGGCCAAGAGGCCTCCTAGTTCAGGTGGTTTTAGCACTGCCTCATCTGGAGGCCAGTCCTACTAGAGTAGAGGTCATTCTTCTAGACCCGTTCAGATAGCTCACCATGTTCCTCATGGTTCCTCAGCTAGTCACAATTCCTACAGTGCACTCCTAGCTCAGTAATCATTTAGCGTGTTACTGGCACAGAGTTCTTACCATGCTTCATCTACCCAGGTCTCTATCGGTAGTTCTTCAAGCTATCAGGGTCAACAGCCTGTCAGGAGTGGTTGCTATGAGTGTGGAGACTTGAGTCATCTTAAGAGAGATTGCCCTAGACTATTGAGTAGGGTTCCAAAGTGGAGCTCTTAGCCTATGAGTTCCGCACCAGCAGCTACACCATCTGCACAACCAGCTCGGGGTGGGGCATAATCAGCTCGAGGCTGCCCTAGAAGGAGAGGTCGATTAGGCGGTGGTCATGCCCATTACTACGCATTTCCAGACACGCTAGAGGTAGTTGCATCCGATGTCGTGATCTCATGTATTATTTTAGTATGACACAAGAACGCTTCCATATTATTTGATCCTTGTTCCAATTATTCATATGTGTTATCATACTTTGCTCATTATTTGGATATACCCTGTGATTCTTTAGTTATGCCTGTTCATGTATCTACATCGGCGGGTGATTCTATTTAATTGACCATGTATACCGATAGAGTGTAGTGCCTTTTGGGGGATTAGAGACGAGAATTAATCTTTTACTACTTAGCATGGTTGATTTTGACATGATTTTAGGCATGGATTGGTTTTCTCCATGTCACACTATTCTGGATTGTCACGCTAACACCATGAAGTTGGAGATGCGGGGGTTTCCTAGGGTGGAGTAGAGAGGTTCTCTGGACTATGTTCCCAGTAGAGTTATTTCATATTTGAAGGCCAAAAAGATCATTGGGAAGGGATATATTCCATATTTGGCCTTTGTAAGGGATGTTAGTACTGATGCTCTACCGTTGCGTCAGTTTCGGTAGTGAGAGACATTCTAGATGTGTTTCCTGCAGACCTGCTGAGCATGACACCAGATAGGGACATTGATTTTGGTATTGATCTGGTGCTGGGCACCCCGCCTATATCTATTCCTCTGTATCATATGTCACCAATAGAGTTGAAAGAATTAAAGGAACAACTCCCGGAGCTACTTGATAAGGGATTCATCAGGCCTAGTGTGTCGCCTTGTGGTGCACAAGTTCTATTTGTAAGGAAAAAGAATGGTACTATGCAGATGTGCATTGATCACAGGCAGTTGAAAAAAGTTACCATTAAGGTGCTAGAGTGTTCTCTAAGATTGATTTGAGGTCTGGGTATCACCAGTTGAAGATTCGGGATTCTGATATTTTGAAGACGACATTCAGGACCCCTATGGTCACTTTGAGTTTCTTGTGATGTAATTTGGGCTGACCAATTCCCCAGTAGCCTTTATGCACTTGATAAACATTATATTGCAGTATATTTTGATTCCTTTGTCATAGTATTCATTGATGATATATTGTTGAACTCACGCAGCCAAGAGGAGCATGAGTAGCATATGAGGATTGTACTCCAGACCTTGAGGGAGAAGAAGAAGAAGCTATATGTTAAATTCTCCAAGTGTGAATTCTGGATTAACTCAGTGGCATTCTTGGGGCACGTAGTGTCTGGTGAGGGGATCAAGGTAGATCTAAAGAGGATTGAGGCAGTTCAGAGTTTTCCTAGACCATCTTTAGCTACAGAGATTCAGAGCATCTTGGATTTGGTAGGTTATTATCTCCATTTTGTGGAGGATTTTCTCATCCATTGCTGCACCTTTGACTAGATTGACCCAAAAGGTTTCCCATTCATGTGGTCTGATGAGTGTGAGGAGAGCTTTCAGAAGCTCAAGACTACTTTGACCACGACTCTATTTCTAGTTTTGCCTTCAACATCGGGTTCATATACGATTTATTGTGATACTTCTCAGATTGGTATTTGATGTATCTTGATATAGGAGGGTAGGGTGATTGCCTATGCTTCACTCCAGTTGAAGCCCCATGAGAAGAACTACCCTATTCATGATCTAGAGTGTGCAACCATTGTTCACGCATTGAAAATTTGGAGGCAGCATCTCTACTGCGTGTCTTATGAGGTATTCACAAATCATTGGAGCCTACAACATTTGTTTAAGCAGAAGGATATAAATTTGAGGCAGTTGTGGTTAGAGCTCTCAAAAGGACTATGATATCACCATTTTGTATCATTCTGAGAAGGCCAATATGGTGGCCGATGCCTTGAGTAGAAAGGCTGAGAGTGGGTAGCCTTGCATATATTCCAATTGGTGAGAGACCGCTAGTGTTGGAAGTCCAGGCCTTGGTCAATCAGTTCATGAGGATAGATATTTCGAAGCCCAGCTAGGTTCTTGCTTGCGTGATTTCTCGGTCTTCTTTCTATGAGTGCATCAGAGAGCGTTGGGATGACGAACCTCATTTGCTTGTCCTTAAGGACTAGGTGATGCCAAGTAGGTTTCTATTGGAGATGAGGGGGTGTTGCGGATGTAGGTTCGGATTTGTGTGCCCAATATAGACGGGTTACGTGAGTTTATTCTTGAGGAGGCCCATAGTTTGCGCTATTCCATTCTTCCGGGTGCCACGAAGGTGTATTAGGATTTGAAGAAACACTATTGGTGGTGGTGAATGAAGAAAGATATAGTGGAGTATGTGTCTCAGTGCTTGAAATGTCAGCAGGTGAAGTACGGGCATTAGAGGTTGGGGGTTTGCTACAGAGACTTGAGATTCCCGAGTAGAAGTGGAAGTAGGTTACCATTGATTTTGTTGTAGGGATCCCATGGATTTTGAAGAAATTTGACGTCGTTTGGGTGATTGTGAACCGTTTGACTAAGTCTGCATGCATCATTCTGGTTGTGACTACCTACTCTTCTTAGCGGCTGTCTCAATCTATATCCGTGAGATTGTTCGCCTTCATAGTGTGCTAGTGTCCATTATCACCGATCTAGGCTCATAGTTCACATTGTAGTATTGGAGCGCAGTGCAGCGAGAGTTGGGCACGCGAGTTTAGTTGAGTAGAACATTCCACCCTTAAACGGTCAGACAGTCCGAACGCACTATTCAAATCTTGTAGGATATTTTATGCACCTGTGTTATGGATTTTGGGGGTTCATGGAATCAATTCTTGCCACTTGCAGAGTTTGCCTAAAAATATAGCTACCAATCGAGTATTCAAAATAGCACCTTATGAGGCCTTATATAGGAGGTGGTGGTGTTCTCTAGTTGGTTGGCTTGAGTCGGGAGAGGCTAGGTTGTTAGGTACTGATCTGGTTCGGAATCCCTTGGAGAAAGTCAAGTTGATTCAGGATTGGCTTCGTACAGCACATTCTAGGCAGAAAAGTTATGTTGATATTTTGGTTCATGATGTTGCATTTAGGGTGGGTGAGAAGGTTTTGCTCAGAGTTTTGCCCATGAAGGGCGTGATGAGGTTTGGGAAGAAGGGCAAGTTGATCCCTCGTGTGTTCACCTAGTGTTTCATGTTTCTATGCTATGGAAGTACTATGGTGACCCGTCCCATGTGTTGGACCTCAGCACGATACAGATAGATGGGGACTTGACTAATGATGTGGAGCCGACGACCATTTTGGATCGTCAGGTTCGAAAGTTGAGATGAAACAATATAGCTTCAGTGAAAGTTCATGGAGAGGCCAGCCTATCGAGGAGGCTACTTGGGAGACCGAGCAGGAGATGCGGAGCAGTTATCCACACCTATTTGAGACTCCAGGTATGATTCTAGACCTGTTCGAGGATGAACGTTTGTTTAACAAGGGGAGAATGTGATGATCCAGCCATTCATTTGTATATTGTAGCCATATTCTCCTACTTGTTGCTTATTCTATTTCACTTATGGTTACGTGAATTATCAGGGTGGTTGGTGTGGTTTCGATGATGATTTCGAGTGAATTGGGACACTTAGTCCCAAGGTTGGAAACATAAGTTAAAAGAGATGACTAGAGTATGACTTTTGTGTAAACGACTCCAGAATGGAGATTTGATGGTTCTGATGGCTTTGTATGGTGATTTTGAACTTAGGCGTATGTCCGGATTTGGATTTGGAGGTTCGTAGATTGATTTGATGATTTTGGGCAAAAGTTTAAGGTTTGGAAGGTTGAAAGGTTTGACCAAGAGTTGACTTTGTGCATATCAGGTTCGAATTTTAGTTCTAAAAGTTGGAATAGGTCCATTGTGTTATTTATGACTTGTGTGCAAAATTTGAGATCAATCGGAGTTGTTTTGGTATGATTCGGCAAAAGTTTTAGAAGTCGCAAGTTCATTTGTTCATTAGGCTTGAATCCATGTGTGAATTATGGTTTTTGTGTTGTTTGATGTGACTTGAGGCTTTGAGCGAGTTTGTTATATTTTAGGAATTGTTGGTATGTTTGGACGGGGTTTCAGAGGCCCCGGGAGTGATTTGGATGGAGTTCGGGTTTTGTTATGGACTTAGGAACTTGGCTAAATTTTCTAATGCCTATTGTGATCGCACCTGCGAGAATGGGACCGCAGGTGCGAGGCTGCAAAAGCGGAGGAAGGCTGGAAGCTACGCAATCATAGGCATGTACAAGAAACCGCAAAAGCGGAGTTTTTTCTGTGAGGATGGAACCGCAGAAGCAAAAATGAGCATGGAGGACCAAGTACCGTAGGTGTGAACCAGTAGAAGTTGTGGATTGGCCACAAAAGCGGCATGTCGGGATTCTTAGTGGGCTTCGCAGAAGCGTCGGGTTTTTCACAAAAGCGGAATCACATATGCGATCATTGTGTCCGCAGGTGCAGGATCGCTGGGGCAGTGTTGTAAAAATGAGGGTCTGCGTTTTTATCTCATTTTGGAATTTTGGGAGTTCAGACTAGGGCGATTTTTGGAGATTTTCCACCTAGATTGAAGAGATAAGCGACTTTTAATCACATTTGTCCATAAATATTGAATGCCTATTGATTATTACAACCAATTTTCATGAATCTATGTTAGAATTTGGAAATTTTTGGACTATGTTTTTGGAGAGTGGAATTTGAGGATTTGAGGGTGATTTTTCGTTGGCATTGGATGGTTTTGGTATGGTTAGACTCGTAATTGAATGAGTGTTTGAAATTTGTAATTTTTTTGTGTTTCGAGGTACAAGCCCGAGGTTGACATTTCTAGTTGACTTTTCGATTTGAGTTAAAAATCTTAGCATTGTGTTTTGGAATCATTTCCTCTATTTTTATTGATTGTATTACATTATTTTGTCTAGATTCGAGCCTTTTGGAGGTCAATACGCACGAGAAGGTTTTGTTAGAGGAGTAATTTGGCTTGCTTGAGATAAATATCTTATCTAAACTTGGTTGAGGCAATAGATGCATGAATAATTTGTGATAGCTACGTGCAATGGGTGCGCACATGTTCGGGCTTTGAGCCCATGTGCTAACATTGGGGGGTACTTATTCATGTTCGGGTAATGCCTAGGCTGTGATATGCCTAGAGTTGACTGTTATGCTTTAAACTATAACGTTTCTCATATTTGTAACATTGTTGTGAACTATTTTGGCCGTGTTTGAGGTTATATAGAGGCTTATTCCCTGAATGAACTTGACGATTGTTATTTCTGTGATGAAATTTCCGATTTGAGCTATGATAGCTCACTATGCACATGCCTACACTCTAGTATGTCACTTATTCTAGTACAGGAGCATGAAATCTGTTATTCATTCATCATATACATGTATTCTTGTATATTTGCTTCTGTGTGATATGATTTGGACCATATGCCTATTACCACACCGGGCGGATTGTGTTATTACTTGAAATTTCTGTGGTTAATTACCTGATTTAATTACATATCATTTCTATATGCTGAACATTGACTGATCAGAGTATTTTAGTAACTGTACACATTCAAACACAACTACTTCTTTTCGTGCTTTATGACTTGATTTTATTATAGCTAGTATCATTTATAGTTATCGCTTCTTTTATCTTGCCGAGGATAGTCACAATACTTACTGAGTACATTGGGTCGGTTGTACACACACTACACTCTGCACCATATGTGGGGACCAGTTATCAGTAGTAGATTTTCTTGTTGGATTGAGCTTCGAGAGGCGAGGTAGAGGTGCATTCTTGGTCACAGTTTTGATTTGTCTTTTATTATATATTGTTGTTTCATTTTAGACAAAATCATTATTTAGTTTCAGACTTGTATTCCATTGTAGAGCTCATGATTCCATATTTATCTATTTTTGGGGATTTATCTTGTATTAGCAGTATCTTGTCATATTTCAGACTTATATGTTATTTCTATAAATTTTGTTGTTTTGGTTCTTTATTGTTATATTTCGGCTTGCCTGGCCGGTGTGTTAGAAGTTATCACTACGACTTGTGATTTTAGGTCGTGACGGGTATTCGATATTGTGATATCGAATATCGAAATATTTAAAAGTTTAAACCGGTGACCTACCAAAAGTTTAAACCAATTACTAAAAAAGATTTCTATTGCTAGTAACTGTGTGCCTTTTTATAAACTATTATTATCTTTATAATAATGTGAAATATGTGTATTTAATATGTAACTATGTATTTCAATATGGTATTCGATATTTTGATCTCCCTTGGCGTGTACAGAAATTAAGTATACTTCTTTGAGTCTGGGACCTTCAGCACTGGTGGCGCACCCGAGATTTGGTCTATGCGGGCGTTTGCTTCTTTCATAAACTGTAAAAGTTCATTCTTGAAAGGATCGTTCACATTATTGAGACCGGATCTACTCCCCCAGCCCCATCAGAGTTGACATCACCCTTGGGAGTGTTTTTGTCGACCCTCTGTGTTGTTTCGTTTGCGGGAACACCAGGAGGAATTGGATCTCATCTGTTTGCATTATTCAAATCCCCCAACAGCGCCTGCTTCAACTCATTCATAACCTTATCTTGTCGCATGAGACGACCTAGAATGATCTCCTGTTACTCTTGCAAGACCCTTACCGCATCAACGACATGCTCCTCATCACCATCATCCAGAGTTGTCTCCCGAACCTGTCAAGGATACTGCATGTCATGCACTGGTGTATCGTCATTCCCCTTATTGTGGGTGTCACTGATTGAATCCTCAAAATGAGGTTGATCTCCTCGAATCTCGGGTTGTGCGTGTTGTTAACAATATTATTTGTCATTTCTTATGATTTTTTCTAAGACAAAATAATCAAAAGCACGTTAGCAAAAAGGCAAGGATCAATTTAATTGCACGACTGTCTAGGTCCCACGGTGGGTGCCAAACCTTTTACTCGTAAAATGGTACAGTTGAATTTATACGTGGTTTCTAGACAAGTGAACTAATTTGATCCTGAAATAATAAAATAATTGAAGAATTATGCAATACTTAGTCTTAAAATATAGATGAAATGACAGAGATGACAGTTTGGGGAACAAGGTCTCCGACCACAGAAATAATGAAATCAAAAGCGATAAAGTAAGACTATATTAAGCTGTGTATAGAATGTAGTATAAGTTTTCTAGAATATGTGTCCTTTACAATGATAACTGAGATCACTATTTATAGTTGCGTCTAGGGAAGGAGGTCCTAGGATCGTGTCTTCCTTTAATGTCAATTATGAGGGTCATTGATGAAGATGTAACGGTGAACATAAATGCCAATTCTCTATAACAGGCCGTCGCTTTTAATGCCACAGAATATTCTTTATTAGATGCTACCAGCACAGAGCATTTAATACACCTTTATGAATGTTATCCCTTCCGGTGACAAGCAGAATGGCTGTGTTCAGTCTTCGATCATCCCCGTCTTGGGTTCCATGTGTCCTTCCTCTAGATGACCATGTGTCATATCATAGTTTATCCTATACAGATAGTCCCCCTGCTTTCCGTTGACCAAACTTTGTGTTACTGGGAAGTTGGTAGAAACACTCTTTTTGCGGGAATTATTATAACTCCCTCTGAAGGCTTCTGACAGTTAATTAAATGCATGTCTCTCCGCATTTATTGCCCCAAACAAGCATCATCCCACAATTCAGCACAACTTTCGCCGCTTATCAAGGTAATCATGGCCATGAATTTAGCTGCCAAAACTTTACTTATACGCATCATCGTTTTTCCTTTGTTCTCCATAATTTTCCAAGCTTTTGATTTGCACCTTTGTTTTCCATCTTCTCTCTAACTCTCTTCAAACAAAAACCTTTTCCTTCTTCCATTCAATGGCTTATTCTTCAAAGCGCGCCGGTTCTTCAAATAATAAGAACAAGGACGAAGATTCTACTCCTCCAACGATGGGTTCCATCATCCCTATAAGTCTTAATACCACAAAAGACTTCGAAGAGAAATTCCCCACTGCTAACCCTCATACATGGGTTGTCACTAGGTACCCTTCTTCCATTCGTCCTTCTAGTATTCCTACTGTGAAGGAAGACTGGCGCTGCCATGAGTTAGATATTATTGCTCCTGATTTATCAGAGCGAGTGACCCTTCCCAAGGAGGGCTTTACATACTTTTACATGTATCCCTTTATTTTGGGTGCCTTTTCTTTGAGTGGAGATCTAGATTCCGTGTTTGCGGAGTTTTGCCTCTACTACCAAGTATGTTTGGCACAAGTAACTCCTTCTATGTGGAGGATGGTTGCCTTCTTTCGGCGTTTGTGCCAGGAGACTGAAGAATAGCTAGCATTAGCTTGTATGATTAATCTTTACTATCCCAAGATTTTTCGTAGGAGAATGATAAACATCTACAAACGTGGCCACCATGCTATGTTGGCCAGCATGGATGATGATAACGGTCGTCTATGGATGGAACGATTCATTGTAGTTGCCACCGATAATATCATTCCGACAATGGCTTCATCCTTTACGGCGTCTTGGAATTGTACTTGTAAGATGTTCAATTGATATTTCACTTTACTAAATATTCCTCTGTGGTCGTATTGACTCTTCACTCTTCGCATTTTTCAGCAACTTTATGGATTCTACTGGTGATGGAAGGCTTGGACCAGTGGGTTCAGAAGATCTTGGATGATATGACGCCTGAAACATAGTGGAAAGAACTAGCCCTTAAATATGGGTAGAAGGCCAAAAATCATGGTAATTTAAACTTACCTTGCTTCCATTTTTATGTGAAGAACTTGGTTGAACCCTTCTCACTTGTTCATGAAATTAGGTCTAACCGCGGGCTTCGTTGTTGTCCCCGAGGAGGACTTCTTGGCTGATCCTTATTATCCGGTAAGGCTGCTTTAAGAGGCAGTTACTCGAATAGGTATCTTCAACCCTGCTTCAGGCATAAATATTTTACCACGGAGTCCCCGGTCGGAGAACAAGCAACCAAAAAGAAGGCATTTTTCAGTGGCCGGGGAAAATAATAAGAGGGCGAAGACTATTGCGCCTGAGTCTTCTCCGGAAGTTGTGATCTCTAGCCGTCCTCCCAGGCCGGTCATAAACACCTTGATGATTGACGATGATGGAGAAGATAATGATGATAGGGCTTCTCTACACAGAAGGCGACGTTCATCGTTAACTTAACAGAATGCTCAATATGTTGAGTTAATTACAATAACCGAGGACGATGCCTCAACGCTTTAGGGGGAGTTTGATTTAGTGGAAAATGCCAACTCCCGCTATCGGGTCCCAAATGTAGTGCCCGATACTACGGGGCTGAGTACTGAGTCCTTGCCGTCTTTGGTTGGCGAGCATCCAACTACCAGCATTGCGTTTGATGCAGCTGCTTCACACCCTTCAACTCCATCAGCTTCATCCCCGTCTTCACCAGCACTAGCAACTGCTACATAACTTCCATCTTCACCCACTCTTACACCAACAACTGCTACATCATCTCCACCCGCCACATCTGATCACGAAGGAGAAGTTCCTCCTCCGTAGTCCCCAGTTCATGCGAATTTGAAGCAAAATTATGCGCCCCTTCTGAAGATCCCCATAGAAGGAGGAACGTTACTCTTTTAGTCTCTACTAGATGCAACTTTCTATCACGGTCGGTGGAGCTTGCTAATTATCTGAAGCCTTTGGCTTCAGAGAAAGATCGAAAATTGATTCAAGAACTCTTCGGGGAGTGTTTGTTGAACAACGCCATGCACAATGCCGCAGCAGTGCCTTCCTTTCTTCCTTTGTTATTTCTTCTACTTTTGAATAAATGTATTCTAAGTTTTACTACTCTTGTTTTGTAGGACAACTTTCTTGCTTCCGAGGGCCTTTAGAGGTTGATTAGTGAGAAGGAGGAACTTACTTCTGAGCGGGATCAACTTTTGGTGGATTGGGACCAAAGAGTTCTCCGCCTCTCAGAACTGGAAACTAAAGTTGCTGAGGCTATTGTTTTGGAGGCTTGTTTGCAGCAAAGCAAGCAAGGGGTGGTAAGCCTTAGCCAAGAAATTGGCCTGCAGAGGGTTAGATTTGATGAAGCCAAGGCCAAATGGGCTGAAGTGTAGGATGCTGCTCTTGCTGCAACCCAATGCGAGGCTGCCACTGCTGAAAAAGTAACTGACTTAAGGGCAGCCATGAACTCCATAATCGAAGAGCTTGCTGCTGCGGGGGCAAAACATGCCCAGTTAGAAGAGAATTACGGGAAAACTATCGAGCATAACAGGCTTTTTGGTTCAACTATCCACGACCTTGATGTTAGCCTTAGATCTATTAGGACCGCTTGGGAAAGCCTTTCTGCAAAGGTAACTCAACTTAAAGAAGAACTTAAGCACCGAGCAGCTTCCCTCGTTGTTGCAAAAACTTACTCCATGTACAACATGAGGAGAAAAACTTTGGAAGAGGCCAAAGTAGGTATCATTGACTTTGATACCGAAATCGCTAAGGCCCGAAACCTTGAGTTGGCTACTAAAAATGGATTCCCGGGCCAGTCTAATGCTCCTGGTTCATTTGGTTCCGATTTCAAGTTCTCGGGAACTGAAGTGGAATCGGAGGACAATAATGTTGAAGACCATAGTGGGGAAAATGTCGAGCCATCGGTGGATCCATCAACTTCTCCCAGGGGCGCGGACTCTTCTCTTCCTCCTAGTTCTAGAGATACTACACTTTAGCTTTTCTTTTCTTTTTCCCATTCTTGCACCTTTTGCTGTTTTGGCACGTTTTTGTAAATAAAAACATATTTTTTGCTCATGTACCTGTCACATCCAAGTTCGCCCTCCGTGAACTTTCGTGACGACACTTAGTCTCTACGACTAGGTAAGCCTAGCAAATTGCGAAAAAAGGAAACAAAATACGAAACTAACAAAAACTGCGGATAAAAAATAATAAAAACATTTAAATTGCCGCTCGACATATACAAATACACACTCTCAAAAACTGAACCAACTCCCAAAACCTGGAATCTCATGAAAACAAAAGCTATAGATACTACATAATGTTCTAACTCCAGAATGTCTAATTTAAAGAATGTACAGAAGGTCTATAACTAGAAGAAAGAATAAAGAGGGACTCCTCGGTCTGCGGAAGCGGCAGAGATACCTCGAAATCTCTGAAGATTGCCTCGTATCACTGATAATATGGTTGAGCCGAAGAACCTGGATCTGCACACGAAAAACATGTGCAAGAAAGCGCATGAGTACACCACAACGGTACCCAGTAAGTGCCAAGCCTAACCTCGATCGAGTAGTGAAGAGGAAGGTCAGAGACCTACTGGTTTTATATATATATATATATATATATATATACGAGGTAAAGTAGTATGAAGTGGGACAATATAATTAAAGACACTAAGAGTTGATAAAGAGTAAAATCACAGACAAAATATGCTCAGTACACAGAAATAGCAACATGGGATCTCCTAGGATATCGTCCCGTAGTCCCAAACGTAAATGTATAGAGGATCTCCCGGGATATCATCCCATAGTCCAAATCATAAATATGCAGGGTAAAACTCCCGGAATACCAATCCGTAGTCCCAAAGTAAATATCCAATACAGGGGAATCTACCGGGTGCTGTCCCATAGTCCCAAGTGTAAGTGTGCAGGCGGATCTTCCAGAATACCGATCCGTAGTCCCAAGGTAAACATGCAGGGGTATCTACCGGAATACCGATCCGCAGTCCCAAAATAAACACACAAAAGTCTCAAGAAAAAGCCGAGATTTCTATTCTAAACATGTTGCACATAATTCAAGTAGACAATTTAAGCAGATAGTACAGTTAAGTTGCAAGCATGCTTTCCTAAGCTAAACAGTAGGCTTAAAATACAAGTAGTGTTCAACAAAAAGGAAACACAGATATTTACTTAATGAAAATAAGGTTTTTCAATAATTAGCACGTGTACACACTCGTCATCTCACGTACACGACACTCATATAACAGCAGAAACAAAATCCAAATGGGAGTTCCCCTACAATAGGTTAGGCAAGACACTTACCTCGAACCAGCTAAAATCAACTCGAAATCACGTTCTTGCCATGAGTACCCGACTCCAAATGGCCCAAATCTATTCAAATTAATTGCATAATGTAAATATACCTTCAAGTAACTAATTTAACTAATTAATTCGAAGCTAACACGCGGAATTAAGAAAAACGCCCAAAAGGTCCCCCGGGCCCACGCCTCGGAATCGGGTAAAATTTGCAAATTCAGAACACCGCTCACTCACGAGCACTACAAAAATCATAAAAATTAGACGTAAAAATCTCACTCAAAACTCGAATTCTCGATTGGGGGACTTTTTCTTCCATTTTCAAACTTTTATCCCCCAAATTCCTTAATTAGAAGAGGAAAACAACAATAGATTATAGTTCTAAGATCAAAATCAAGTTAGAAATCGTTACCTAATGATTCCCCTTCAAAAACCCTCGAAATATCGTCTCCCAACGAGCTCCAATTCGATATTTATGTTACGAAATCTCAAACCCTCCAATTTTCTATATCTGCCCAGTGTTTTCCGCTTCTGCGGTCATGGGACCGCACCTGTGGTCTTACTTCTGCGGTGGGGGACTCGCACTTGCGAGATTTCACTAAAGGCCCAGATCCCGCACCTGCGCTCACTTACTTGCAGATGCGGTCCGCTTCTACGGTCCTTGGGCCGCATCCGCGACCAACTCCAATTAGGTCTTGGACTACACCTGCGGTTCCCTAACCGCTTCTGCAGCGGCGCACCTGCGGTCCCACATATATAGGTGCAGTTTTGATAGATTCAGGAATTTTAGATTTTTCCTAAGTGCAAATTCTAATCCGTTAAGCATCCGAAACTCACCCGAGGCCCCCGGGACCTCAACCAAACATACCAACCAGTCCTAAAACATCATACGAACTTAGTCCAACCCTCAAATCACATCAAACAATACTAAAATAACGAATCACCCCTCCAATCCAAACCTAAAGAACTTGACATTTCAAGAAACCTACAACCGATGCTGAAACCAACCAAACCAAGTCCGATTGACCACAATGTTTGTACTCAAGTCACATTCAACACCACGGAGCCATTCCAACTTTTGGAATCGGATTTTGACCCCGATATCAAAATCTCACTATTGATCCGGAAATTTTAAAAATTCAACTTTCGGCATTTCAAGCCTAAATAAGCTACGAACCTCCAAAACACAATCCAAACATGCCCATAAGCCCGAAATCACTCAACGGAGCTAACAGAATCGACGGAATTCCATTCCGAGTCCATCTTCACACTGCTTCGACTACGGTCACCATTCTAAAGCTTAAGCTCTCATTTAGGGACTATGTGTCCCAAAACACTCTGAAACTCAAAACGAATCCTCCCGGTAACTCACAATAGAAGAAACAAACATGGGGAAAGTAATTAATAGGGGATCAGGGTGTTAACACTTAAAATGACCGGCCGGGTCGTTACATCCTCCCCCTCTTAAAACATTCGTTCGTCCTCAAACGATCATAAAGACATACCTGAAGTGGTGAAAAGATGAGGGTAACGACTGCGCATATCCTACTCGGTCTCCCAAGTCGCCTCCTCGACCGACTAACCCCGCCACTGAACCTTCACTGATGCAATATTCTTTGACCTCAGATTTCAAACCTGCCTATCCAATATCGCTACTGGCTCCTCAACATAAGATAGATCCTTGTCCAACTGGACTGAACTGAAATCCAACCCATATGATGGATCATCGTGATACTTCCGGAGCATCGAAACATGAAATATTGGATGAACTCCTACCAAACTAGGAGGTAAGGCAAACTCATAAGCAACCTCCCGAACATGTCGCAATATCTCAAAAGGACAAATAAACCACGGACTCAATTTCCCTTTCTTCCCAAATCTCATAACGCCCTTCATAGGCGAAACCCGAAGCAAGAACCTCTCTCCAACCATATAGAAAACATCACAAACCTTCCGGTCCGTATAACTCTTCTGTATGGACTGGGATGTGCGAAGTCTATCCTAAATCACCTTAACCTTCTCCAAGGCATCCTGAACCAAGTCTGTGCCCAACAATCTAGTCTCACCCGGCTCAAACCAACCCATATGGGATCTACACCGCCTACCATACAAAGCCTCATACGGTGCCATCTGAATGTTGGATTGATAACTGTTATTGTAGGCAAACTCTGCCAGTGGCATGAACTGATCCCAAGAAACTCCAAACTCCATCACACACGCGCGAAGCATATCCTCAAGAATCTGAATAGTGCGCTCGGACTGTCTGTCCATCTAGGGGTGAAATGTTGTGCTCAACTCCACTCGAGTACCCAAATCATGTTGTACGGCCCTCTAGAACCGTGATGTGAACTAAGTACCTCTGTCTGAAATGATAGAAACTGGAATACCATGTAGATGAACAATCTCCCGGATATAAATCTCCGCCAACCACTCCGAAGAATAGTTATTATACATAGGAATTAAGTGCCGGACTTGTTCAGCCGATCCACAATCACCCAAATGGCATCGAACTTCTTCAAAGTCCATGGGAGTCCAACTACGAAGTCTATGGTGATCCGCTCCCACTTCCATTCCGGAATCTCTATCTGCTGAAGCAACCCACCCAGTCTCTGGTGCTCATACTTTACCTACTGACAATTGAGGCACCGAGCTACAAACCCAACTATATCCTTTTTTATCCGTCTCCACCAATAGTGTTGCTTCAAGTCCAGGTACATCTTTGCGGCACAGGGATGGATGGAATACCGACAACTATTGTCCTCCTCTAGATCAACTCCCAAAGTGCATCAATATTGGGTACACATATCCAACCCTGCATCCTTAATACCCCGTCATCACTAATATTCACATCTCTGGCATCACCATACAGAATACTATCCTTGAGGACGAGCAAATGAGGATCATCATACTGACGCTCTCTTATACGATCAAATAAGGAAGATCGAGAAATCACACAAGCTAGAATCCGATTGGGCTCCAAAAGATCCAACCTCACTAAGGCTTGAACATCTATTGCCATGGGCCTCTCCGCTGTTGGTAGATAAGCCAAACTCCCAAAACTCTCTGCCCGGCAACTCAAAGCATCGACCACCACATTGGCCTTGACCGGGTGATACAAGATAGTGATATCATAGTCCTTCAGCAGCTCTAACCACCTCCTATGGCACAAATTAAGGTCCTTCTACTTGAACAGATGTTGCAAACTCCGGTGATCAGTATAGATCTCACAAGTAACACCGTACAAATAATGACGCCAGATCTTCAAGGCGTGAACAATAGAACCTAACTCAAGATCATTGACAGGATAATTCTTCTCATGTACCTTTAACTATCTGGACGCGTAGGCAATCATCTACCATCCTGCATCAATACCGCTCCATGGCTAATCCTCGAGGCATCATAATAGACAATATAAGACCCCGAACCTGTAGGCAATATCAAAATTGGGACTGTAGTCAAAGCTGCTTGAGCTTCTGGAAGCTTGCCTCACACTCTTCCATCCACTAGAACAGAGCACACTTCTGGGTCAGCCTGGTCATAGGTGCTGCAATAGATGAAAATCTCTTAACAAATCGATGGTAATAACCTACCAAGCCAAGAAAACTGCGGATATCTGTAACTGAGGATGGTCTGGGCCAACTCTACACTACTTCCACTTTCTTCAAATCCACCTTTATCCCATACTCAATACCACGTGACCCAAGAATGCCACGGGATCCAACCAAAACTCACATTTTGAGAACTTTGCATATAATTTATTTTCTCTCAAAGTCTGAAGCACTGTCCTAAGGTGATGCTCATAATTTTCCCGACTCCAGGAGTATACCAGAATATCATCAATAAAGACAATGAAAAACGAGTTAAGATATGGCCGGAACACACTATGCATCAAATGCATGAAGGCTGATGGGGCATTGGTTAGCCCAAATGACATAACAAGGAACTTGTAATGACCATACCGAGTCCTGAAAGCAGTTTTTGGGATATCTGGCTCCTCAATTTTCAACTGATGGTAACTTGAATGCAAATCAATCTTAGAAAACACTCGTGCACCCTATAACTGGTCAAACAAATTATCAATACCAGGTAAAGGATACTGGTTCTTCACTGTAACTTTGTTCAACTGGCGATAATCAATACACATGCGCATAAAACCGTCCTTTTTCTTCATAAACTAGATAGGAGCACACCAAGGTGATACACTGGGCCGAATAAAACCCTTATCAAGCAATTCCTATAACTGATCCTTCAACTCCTTCAACTCAGGAGGGGCCATACGATACGGAGGAATGGAAATGGCTGAGTGCTCGGTAACAAATCAATGCCGAAATCAATATCTCTATCGGGCGGTATACCCGGAAGGTCAGCCGGAAACACATCAGGGAAGTGTCGTACTACTGGGACTAAATACACTGTAGAGGATCAATACTAATATCTCTCACATAAGCTAGATATGTGTCACACCCCTTCTCAACCATTCGTTGAGCCTTAAGGAAAGAAAGAACTCTACTGGGAGTGTGATCTAAAGTACCCCTCCACTCTACTTGCGATACACCCAGCATAGCCAGTGTCACGGTTTTGGCTTGACAATCAAGAATAGCATAATGGGGTGAAAACTAGTCCATGCCCAAGATAACATAGAAATTTACCCTGCTGAGCAATAATAGATCGACTCTGGTCTCAAAACCACTAAGAGCAACCAAACGCGACCGATAAACGTGGTCCACAACAAGATAATATCCCAAAATAGTAGGAACATAAGAATAAGTGGAGCCTGGATCGAATAAAATTGATGCATCTCTATGGCAAACTAGGACAATACCTGTGATGACAGAATCGGAGGCGACAGTCTCAGTACCGGCAAGAAGGGCATAATATCTAGCCTGGCCTCTTCCTCTAGGGTGACCTCTACCTTCCCGACCTCCACCTCTAGCTGGCTGAGCAGGTGGGTAGCAATTGGTGTCGTAATCATAGCCTAGGAACTCTACGGGGCACGCTGTGGTTGAGTAGTTTGTAGAGGTGCACCCCTCCTAAGTCTGGGGCAATCCCTCACTATATGGTGTGTGTCACCACACTCAAAACAAGCTCTGGGAGGATGTGGAAGCTGTGACTAGCTCGGGCCAGGTCTGCTGGACTGACCATTGAAAGTACCCAATACATGAGGCACACTAGATACTGGAGGTGCATAATAAGGCTCCTGAGGTCTAGGAGGAGCTAGAATACCACTGGCTGCTAGAAGAGTTGAATGAACGGGGTGACTCATATAACCCCTACCATGATAAACTGCAGTTGGGGCACGGGTACCAGAATAATAGCCCGACTCTTGAGACCTCTTTGTCTCCCTTCTCTCTATCCCGAGCATGCATACCCTCTACTCTCATTTCAATGCTCACCACTTGCTGATAAGAAATATTCATCTCTAACTCCCGGGCCATGCTAGACCTGATGCTGGGAATGAGCCCCTCAATAAACCAGCGAACACTCTCACGAACTGTAGAAACTAAGGCTGGTGCATGCCTAGCTAAGTTAGTGAAATGGACAGCATACTCCGAAACATGCATAGTGCCCTGATGCAAATGCTCAAACTCTGTGTAACATGCGTCCCTAAGGCTCTGAGGGACAAACTCTCTCAGGAACATATCTAAAAATTATGTCCAAATAAGGGAAGCTGCCCTAGCTGGATTGTCTAACTCAAAGTACACCACCACAGATAGGCTGGTCCTCGAAGCTGAAAGGTAGTGAAAGAAACCCCACTCGATCATGATATACCCATAGTGTGGAGCATACAGTAGCACTCCTCCAAAAATCTCAGAGCATTATCTGATGCTAGACCACTGAATACATGAGGCTTGTACTTCTTGAACCTCCCAAGCCTCCGCTGCTCATCCTTGGAAGTTGTTGCCCTGTCCTCGGGCTGAACTAGGGCTACAGGCGTTAGCAGCATAACCTCTGGGATCTGATCAACCTGGACCCACTATTCAGGAGTGTATGTGGAGGGAGTCTGTGCTCCTCCCCCTACCTGGGATATGGCTACAACAAGGGGAATCAACCCCGCCTGAGATAGAGTGGTGTACATGTCTCCTGAAGAGCTGGAATAGTAGTAGCAGTATGCGTATCAAGTTCCTGGCCTATAACTGGAGCTGCTGGTGGCTCCTCGGTGGCAGCTTGCACGGGTGCTCTGGCACACCACATGCACGTCCTCGGCCTCTACCCCAGCCCCGACCTCTAACAGCTCTAGTAGGGGGTGCGGGTTCCTGGTCATCTACGATAGCACGTGTCTTCACCATCTATAAGAGAATAAAAGACATAAGTTTAGAATTTCGATATCAAAAATCTCGCACGACAAGGAAATCAAATGAAGTGGAATTTTTCCTAATAGTTACATAGCCTATCGTAGATAAGTACAGACGTCTCCGTACCGATCCGTGAGACTCTAATAAACTAGCTTGTGATTCATGACTCTTATGAACCTAGAGCTCTGATACCAACTTGTCACGACCCAAGTTTGCCCTACGTGACCTTTCATGACGACACCTAGTCTCAATGACTAGGTAAGCCTAACGAATTGCGGAAAAAGGAAATGAAGTACGAAACTAGCAAAAACTGTGGATAAAACATAATAAAAATGTTTAAGATGTCTCTCGGCATATAAAAATACACACCCTCAAAAACTGAACCAACTCCCAAAACCCGGAATCTCATGAAATCACAAGCTGTAGATACTACATAATGTTCTAACTACAGAATGTCTAATCTAAAGAATGTACAGAAGGTCTATAACTAGAAGAGAGAATAGAGAGGGACTCCTCGGTCTGCGGACGCGGCAGAGATACCTTGAAATCTCTAAAGATCGCCTCGTATCACTGATAGTATGGCTGAGACGAAGACGCTAACAATTGATAAAGAGTAAAATCACACACAGAATATGCTCAGTACACAGACATAGTAACATGGGATCTCCCAGGATATCATCTTGTAGTCCCAAATGTTAATGTACAGAGGATCTCCTGGGATATCGTCCCGTAGTCCGAATCATAAATATGTAGGGGAATACTCTTGGAATACCAATCCATAGTCCCAAGTAAATATCCAGTACAGGAGAATCTATCGAGTGTTGTCCCGTAGTCCCAATTATAAGTGTGCAGGGGGATCTACCGGAATACAGATCCGTAGTCCCAAGGTGAACATGCAAAGGGATCTACCAGAATACCGATCCGCAGTCCCAAAGTAAACACACAACAGTCTCAACAATGAATCTACGGTACTATTCAAGTTCATACCAAAAAAGTAGAGATTTCCATTCTAAATATGCTGCACATAATTCAAGTAGACAGTTTAAGCATATAGTACAGTTAAGTCACTTAAGCATGCTTTCCTAAGCTAAACAAAAGGCTTTAAAATACAAGTAGTGTTCAACAAAAAGGAAACACAAATATTTACTTAATGAAAATAGGGGTTTTCAACAATTAGCACATGTACGCACTCGTCACCTCACGTACACGACACTCATATAACAACAGACACAAAATCCTAAGGGGAGTTCCTCCCCACAAGGTTAGGCAAGCCACTTATCTCGAACCAGCTTAAATCAACCCGAAATCACGTTCTTGCCTAGAGTACCCGACTCCAAATGGTGCAAATCTATTCAAATTAATTGCATAATATAAATATAACTTCAAGTAACTAATTTAACTAATTAATTCGAAGCTAACACGCAGAATTAAGAAAAATGCCCAAAAGGTCCCCCGGGCCCACGCCTCGGAATCGGGTAAAATTTACAAATTCAGAACACCCGCTCACTCACGAGCACACTCGAACAAAATCATCAAAATCCGACGTCAAAATCTCACTCAAAACTCAAATTCTCGATTGCGGAACTTTTCTCCCATTTTCAAACTTTTATCCCCCAAATTCCTCAATTAGAAGAGGAAAATAACAATAGATTATAGTTCTAAGATCAAAATCATGTTAGAAATTGTTACCCAATGATTCTCCTTAAAAAACCCTCGAAATATCGTCTCACATCGAGCTCCAATTCGATTTTTGTGTTATGAAATCTCAAACCCTCAAATTTTCTATATTTGCCCAGCGTTTTCCGCTTGCGGTTAGGGACTCGCACCTGCGAGATTTCATTAAAGGCCAAGATCCCGTACCTGAGCTCACTTACTCGCAAATGGGGTCCGCTTCTGTAGTCCTTGGGCCGCATCCGTAACCAACTCTAATTAGGCCTTGGACTGCACCTGCGGTTCCCTAACCGCTCATGCGTCGCTGCAACAACGGTCCCACACACGCAGGTGTGGTTATGATAGGTTCAACAATCTGAGATTTTTCCTAAGTCCAAATTCCAATCCATTAAGCATCCGAAACTCACCCGAGGCCCCTGGGACATCAACCAAACATACCAACCAATCCTAAAAATTCATACGAACTTAATCAAACCCTGAAATCACATCAAACAATACTAAAACCACGAACCACCCCTCCAATCCAAACCTAAAGAACTTGAAACTTCAAGAAACCCACAATCGATGTCGAAACCAACCAAATCATGTCCGATTGACCCAAAATTTTGCACACAAATTCACATTCAACACCACGGAGATATTCCAACTTTCAGAATTGGATTCCGACCCCGATATCAAAATCTCACTATCGATCCAGAAACTTCAAAAATTCAACTTTCGGCATTTCAAGCATAAATAAGCTACGGACCTCCAAAACACAATCCAAACACGCCCCTAAGCCCGAAATCGATGGAATTTCATTCCGAGGCCGTCTTCACACTGCTCCGACTATGGTCCAAATTCTAAAGCTTAAGCTCTCATTTTGGAACTAAGTGTCCCAAAACACTCCGAAACTCGAAACGAATCCTCCCGGCAACTCACAATAACAAAAACAAACACGGGAAAAGCAGTTAATAGGGGATTGGGGCGTTAATTCTTAAAACGACCGGCCGGGTCATTACAGTATCGTTTGAGTCTCTCTTTCATTTGAATATTCATGCAGACCTTAACCTTTGCATTTGCTTAAGAATTATGCCACGTTTTTCTTTTCGCGTTTTATTTTGTGTAAATGCATTTTCCTCAAAGAACTTTGGTTCCGAGCTTAACCTTTTTACGTGAGGGTTTCAATAAGTATTTGTGCAAATTTACTTTTTACGTCCTTTCGTGTACGTCTTCGAGTGCATTTTTCCCCGAAGGCATTTTGATTCCTGGCATAAATTCTTCTGAAACTAACTATTTAACGTGAGGATTTTCATAAGAGAGGGCCCTCTTATGTTTACGGTGCTCTTGAAGAGGACACCTCCTATTCATTACGGCACTAACATTTGAAGTACTTTGTTAACTTTCAAATGACAAAGTTAGTTCATTGTTCACACAAGAAACAATATAAAAACAAAAGGATTTTATTTCATATAATTCCTTCTATTTTCAAAAGTACACAAGAATTTGTTATGCTAAAAAGAAATGGCCATTACTTGTAGCTATCTTGTAAAACTTGTTTCTACGGGGCTGGTTGCGCAGTCCCCGATCCCGATGGTGTAGTTTATGTTTCCAGATTTTTGCTTCCCGGTTGACGTCTTGTACAACTTGTTTCTATGGGGCTGGATGCGTAGTCCCCAATCCCGATGATGCATTTTATGTTTTGGATTTTCATTTCCCAGTTGACATGGCAGTCATTGTTTCTGTATCCTCATATCATTCTCCTTAGTGTTCAAATGCAAAGAATGCGAATTGGAACACTGGAAGTCTTGTGCCTTCATAGATTCCACCAATGAATTTCTAGATAATCCTTAACTCGGCAACACACCTTACTTCCCCTCAGGAATCTTTCCTATCGATAAAAAGACTATCTAACAACCCTCTGGTGGTTTGTGCTCTTGAACGGTCACCTTTGCTTGGTAGCAAACTTAACTTCCTAGTGGGAATTAGCTATCGAGCTAAAAATTATCTAACCGCCCCTGATTGGAAACTTGCTTGTTTGCCTTGCTATTAAAGGTCTTATTGTTGTTGTCTTCATAATATGCTTTTTGTTGCTGCCTTATTAGAAAACTTGCTAGAAAACCCAATTGGGACAAAAACTAAATGAAGAGAAAATGAGTGCAGCTTATACTTTCTGGTTGAATAATGTTTATCAGCAATAATATCTTTTGAGTTGCACCATGTTCCAATTGTTGGGAAACTTGGCTCCATTCTGCTTATACAATTCGTATGGACCTTTCCCGGTGTTAGCTGAAACGGTAGGGACCTTCCCACGTTGGACCCAATTTCCCTGTGTTGTGTTCCCGGGTATTTTAAGTTACTTTCACTTTGAAATAATGGAGGTTTGCTCTTTGATTATAGTACCATTCCATTTTTTGCTTTTGAGCTGCCATTCTTACACACACCAAGTCCCTGCGTTCCTCAAGCAGCTCCAAGTATATTAACATTGCTTCGTTGTTCAATTCTTTATTTGTTTGGAAATATCTCAGGTGGGTTTCCCTACTTCCACCAGGATTAGAGCTTTTTCACCGTACACAAGGGAAAAAGGAGTTTATCTTGTGCTCGACTTGGCCGTTGTTCCGTAGGCCCATAGAACTCCGGGCAATTCTTTGGACATTTGACTTTTGCTGCTTATAACCTTTACTTGAGGTTTTGAATAATCACTTTGTTTGTTGACTCCGCTTGACCATTTTCGCTCAGATGATAAGGTGAAGATGTGATCCTTTTATCTTCAAATCTTCGAGGAACTTTGTAACTTTTGCATCAATAAACTGTGGCCCATCGACCACTTCGCGTTCTCCAATCTTCTGATAAGGACCTACTTCCACCCATTTAGAAAAATAGTCAGTCAAAATTAAAAGAAATCTTACTTTTCAGGAGTCGGTGGCAGAGGTTAGACGATGTCCATCCTCCATTTCATGAATGGCCACGGGGACAGAACTGAATGTATAGGTTTTGTCGGTTGATGCACTAGTGGTGCATAGCATTGGCACTTATCACATTTTCATACGAAATCTTTGGCATTTTGTTCCATGTAGAGCCAGTAGTATCCTGCCCATACCAACTTCAGCAACAAGGAATCTACGCCCGAGTGGTTGCCGCATATCCCTTTGTGGACCTCTCTCATGACATAGTTAACTTCGGATTCCCCTAAGCGTGGACAATGAGCCTTGGAAAGATTTTCTATATAATTGTCCTTTTATGAAGCTATATCGCATTGCTTTGGTTCGCAACTCCCGGGATGCTTTGGGGTCTTCGGGAAACTTCACGTGCTCGAGATAGTCGATGATCTCATTTCTCCATTCCGAGAGCAAATTAGTCGAGTTTACCTCATAATAAGCATCCGAATCCAGGACTGAGTTCACCAGTTGTACCACTGTCCCGGACTCCGATCCCTTTATTTCCATCGATGACCCTAAGTTTGCCAATGCATCTGCTTCCGCGTTATTCTCCCTTGGGATATGACTAATTGACCACTCCCGGAGTTGCGCTAGCAGAGCCTGAACTTTTATCACGTATTACTGCATGCATTCTTCTTTAGTGTCAAAGATCCCATAGTCCTGATTTACCACCAACTGTGAGTCTCATTTGATCTCGATGACCTCAAAGTCAAGTCTCTGGGCCAATTCGAGCCTTGCAATCAAAGCTTCATATTTTGCTTCATTATTAGTTAAAGGGACCGTTCTGATGGCTTGCCTTAGAGTTTTCCCTGAAGACGTGATTAAGACTATTCTGAGCTCGGACCCTTTCACGTTGCAAGCTCCGTCTGTGTATAAGATCCAAACCCCTTATGTCGATTCCGACACCATTACTGCCTCTTTGGTTGCCAGAGACTTAGTTGCAGTCCTTGGTTTATATTATATGTCGAATTCACTCATTTCGATGGCCCATTTGGCCAATCTACCCGAGAGCTCGGGTTTTTGGAGGATGTTCCGCAAAGGGAAATTAGTCACCACGACTATCAGGTGGCATTGGAAGTAGGGCCTCAGCTTCCGAGTGGCAACTACAAAAGCTAAGGCCAATTTTCTAAATATTGGTAGTGAGTTACTGCTCCCGTTAAAATTTTACTAACATAATAAATTGGAGATTGCGTACTTTCGTCCTCTCGGACTAAAACCGCACTTATTGCAACCTTCGAGACTAGTTTTTCCTTCTTTTGGTTTTGAGATCAAGGGAGGGCTTTATAAGTACTTCTTCAAATCTCTCAAAGCCTGCTGAATCTCCGGTGTCCATTCAAAATTATTTTTCTTTTTGAGCAGTGCGAAGAAGTGATGACATTTTTATGATGGTCAGGAAATGAACCTACTCAAAGCTGCCAACCTACCTGTGAGCCTTTGGACTTCCTTTACGTTCGACAGTAGGTCCGGGATGTCTTCTATGGTCTTGATTTTATTGGGGTTTACCTGAATTCCCCGTTGTGAGACAAGAAATCCTAGGAACTTACCAGAACTAACCCTGAACGCGCATTTCTCGAGATGAAGTTTCATGTTGTGCTTCCTAAAGTTGTCGAAAGTTTCTTGCAGATGCTTAAGGTGGTAACCTGCATTCAAAGACTTAACAAGCATATGGTCTATATAAACTTCCATAGTTTTTCCTATTTGGTATTCAAACATCTTGTTCACGAGTCGTTGATAAGTGGCTCCAGTGTTTTTCAACCCAAAGGGAATCACATTGTAATAATATGTACCGAAATTCATTATAAATGAAGTTTTTTCCCGATCTTCCGGGTTCATCTTGATGTGGTTGTACTCGGAAAAAGCATTGAGGAAACTCATTAACTTGTGCCCGGCTATGGCATCTATCATTTGATCGATATTTGGCAGTGGGAACGAGTCTTTCGGGCACGCCTTATTAAGGTCTTTATATTCTACACACATGTAAAATTTATTCTTCTTCTTAGGAACTACTACTATATTAGCTAGCCAGTCCGGATATCGTACCTCTCGGATCAAACCGATATTAAGCAAATGGGTTACCTCTTCTTTGATGAATTTATTCCTGGCTTCAGCAATAAGACGTTTTTTGTCTTATTAGAGGTACGTTAGGATCCAAGCTTAACTTGTTCATGGTTGCCTCTATCGGGATATCTATCATATCCTCATGCGACCATGCCTAACAATCAGCATTAAATTAAGGAATTCAATAAAACCATACCTGAGCTCCGGGTGCAGTCCTGTCCCCAAGTGGAATTTCCTTTCTAGGAATTTTTCAAACAATGCAATTCACTCCAGTTCTTCCATCATGGACTTCGTTGCATCTGTCACTTCTGGAACTTGGAAATATCTCGACACCTGATAGTGTTCTGACGACTCTGTCCCTGAGCGAACTTCTTCTAGCTGGGGACAAGCTACCGGTTCGTGCAATTGCAATGTCGCGTGTTCCTTTCCTTTGCTACTGGAGACCGAAATTGCATTTATCTCCCTTGTTGCCGGTTGACCACCCATTATCTGTTTGATTCCTTTGGACATTGGAAACTTCAACAATTGGTGATATGTTGAGGGTACATCTTTCATCTGGTGTAACAATGGCCTTCCCAGGATGATATTGTATCTCATGTCACCATCTACTACTTTGAATAGAGTTGTTTTATTACTCTTTCAGCATTCGTGAGCAACAAAATATCTCCCCGAGTTGTCACACTCGCGAGGAGCTTAGTGGCCGGAATAATGCTTCCGGTGAGTTTAGCTTGCTCCAATACTCTTCACTGTATGATATTAGCTGAACTTCTTGGATCCACTAGAACACGTTTAATCTTAAAATCTAACATATTTAAAGAAATTACCAGTGCATCGTTGTTTTGTAGTAGCAATCCATCTATGTCATCTTCTGTAAAAGTGATATCGTCTTCCCGAAGCCTCATACTACGAGTTATTGACACTTTTATCTTTTTTGCTACCGAAAAGGTGACTCCATTAATCTTATTCCCTCCGAAGATCATATTGATCGTCTGACGTGGGGGTTCTTATCATGCTTTCGAGGGTTCCGTGTTATCTCTACTATGACCATAATTGTTCTTAGCTTGGTTACTTAAGAACTCTATGAGGTGACCATTCTTCAATAATGTTGCCACTTCTTTCGAAGGTGTCGACATTCCCTTGTCTGGTGGCCATTAGTCCTATGGTATTCACACCATAAGTTGGGATCCCTTTGGCTGGGATCAGATCTCATTGGTCTAGGGAATCATGCCTCCTTGATGTTTCTCATGGCTGACACCAATTCCATTATGCTAATGTTGAAGTTGTATTACAATAACTTGGGGTAAGAGGGATCCCGTGACCTCAATGTTTCTTTATCCTGCAGTGATCTATTGTTGCGACCACGATCAGTCCTTCTATTAATGGTGAACTTGTCTACTGTCCAGAAGTTTCTGCCACGACCTTCGGTCGGCTCATAGGGAAAAATACGACCCCTCAAAGTCTGTCTACCCGTGTCGTAGTCCTCCTTTGATTTTTCCCTATTTTTTTCCCGTCATTTGGTCGACGATGGAGAGCCAACCTGCTCATCTTCAATCCTTATCTTTAACTAATACCGGTTGTGAACATCTGCCTAAGTTGTTGCTTGAAACTCAAGCAGGCTTTCCTTTAGCTTTTGAGAAGCATCTGAGCTTCTTGGATTCAATCCTTTGGTGAATGCTTCAGCCGTCCATTCATTCGGGACAGCTGGAAGCAACATTTTTTCTTTCTGGAATCGGGTAACGAACTCTCGTAATAATTCGGACTCTCCCTGCGCAATCCTGAATATATTGGCCTTCAGGGCTTGTACTTTTCTAAACTTGGCATGGGCCTTGATGAAAGAGTCAGCGAGCATCTCAAAGGAGTCTATGGAATTCTCGGATAATAATGAATACCACGTCATAGCTCCTCTCATGAGAGTTTCTCCAAATTTCTTTAGCAACACAGATTCAATTTCGTGATGAGCTAAATCATTTCCTTTTACCGCCGTGTTGTAGGTGGTAATATTCTCCCGAGGTCTGAAGTTTCATCATACTTTGGCACTTCAGGCATTTTGAACCACTTCGGGATTAATTCTGGTGCCGCACTCGGCTTGTACGGGAATTGAGTATACTTCTTTGAGTCCTGACCCTTTAGTACTGGTGGCGCGCTCGAGATTTGGTCCATGTGGGAATTTACTTCCCTCATAAATCGTAAAAGTTCATTCTTGAAAGGATTGTTCTCATTATTGAGACCGGATCCACTCCTCACAGCCCCGTTGGAGTCGACTTCACCCCTGGGAGTGTTGTTGTCGACCCTCTGCGTTGTTTGGTTTATGGGAAAACCGGGAGGAATTGGATCTCGACTGTTTGCATTATTCGACGCCCCTGACAACGCCTGCTTCAACTTTGTCATAACCTTATCCTGTCCGCATGAGATGACCTAGAATGATCGTTTGTTGCTCTTGCAAGACCCTTACCGTGTCAACAATATGCTACTCATCAGCATCATCGGGAGTTGTCTCCCGAACCTGTCAAGGATACTGCTTGTCATGCAGGGTGTGGCGTCATTCCCCTCATTGTAGGTGTCACTGATTGAATCCTCAAAATGATGTTGATCTCGTCGAATCTCGAGGTTATGCATGTTGTTAACAGTATTATCTGCCATTTCTTATAATTTTTTCTAAGACAAAATAATCAAAAGCACGTTAGCAAAAAAGGCAAGGATCAATTTAATTGCACGCTGTCTAGGCCCCACGGTGGGCGCCAAACTATTTACCCGTAAAATAGTACAATTGAATTTATACGTGATTTCTAGACAATTGAACTAATTTGATCCTTCAATAATAAAATAATTGAAGAATTATGCAATACTTAGCCTTAAAATATAGATGAAAGGGCAGAGATAACAGTTCCGGTAACAAGTTCTCCGAGCACAGCAATAATGAAATCAAAAGAGCTAAAGTAAGACTATATTAAGCTTTGTATAGAATGTACTGTACATTTTCCAGAAAATTCGTGTCCTTTACAATGATAACCGAGCTTACTATTTTTAGTTGTGTCTAGGGAAGGAGGTCCTAGGATCGTACCCTCCTTTAATGTCAATTATGAGGGTCATTGATGAAGATGTAACGGTGAACATAAATGCCAAATTCTCTGTAATGGGCCGTCACTCTTAACGCCGTAGAATATTCTTTATTAAATACTACCGGGCACAGAGTATTTAATACACCTTTATGAATGCTATCCCTTCCGGTGACAAGCGGAATAGCTGTGTTCGGTCTTCGGTCATCCCCATCTTGGATTTCACGTGTCCTACCTTTAGATAACCACGTGCCATATCATATTTTACCCTATATATTTACATGCATATGCGTTATTTACTAGCTTAAGAAAGATATATTAATGCTGCTATAGAGAGAATTAAGAGTGCAATAATTTACTACAGCCCAGCTCATGCACGATGACAAGAGATGCACTCTGCAAATAGTCGAACTTTGGCGTATTTTGCATAGTATGGCTGTTAGAAGAATTATGCAGTACAGTCCAACAGTTTAGAATTAAGTAACAGTTTTCTGAAAGTAGAAAAAAATAAGGATATTGAGATGGATGTGTGGGCATATAGGAGATATAAGATTAGAAATAAAGATATTCGGGATAAGGTGGGAGTGGCCCGTGCAAGACAAGATGCGAGAAGCTAAGTTGAGATGGTGCGGTCATGTGAAGAGGAAGGGCATAGATGCCCCGGTGAGGAGAAGTGAGAGCTTATCTATAGTGGGGCTGAGGAGAGGTAGAGGTACGCCTAAGAAGTATTGCGAAAAGGTGATTAGGCATGACATGACACTACTCCAACTTACTAAGGATATGATCCTTGATAGGCGGGTGTGGAGGTTGGGATTAGGCTAGAAGGTTAGTAGCTAGTTAGGCATGTGTCTTCTTTTCATGCCGGTAGCATTAATATTAATCTCGTATCTTCATAGCTTCCTATCTGCAGATTTCTTTTGCTATATGTTGTTTCTTTCGCTTTGATTATTCTATCACCTTATCACTTTATCTCTTTATTTGGTTGTTATTACTACTTGTTGTGTCTGCCTTTTTAAAAAAAAAATTTAACCGAGGGCCTATTAGAAATAGCCTTTCTACCTTCACAAAGATTGGGATAAGATATCCGTATATTCTAACTTCTCCATACCCTATTTTATGGGATTACTCTGAATATGTTATTATTGTTTTCCTCACTAATTTCGCGAGTACTTCTTTTACAGTGAAAATATTCATTCTTTCTTTTTCAAACTCAGACTCGGCTCGATAAGTCAATAATTTGAGTTAATTCGCACACTCGATTAGGCTGAATCTGCACGTCCTACCTTTTC
Organism: Nicotiana sylvestris; assembly: GCF_000393655.2. Lineage (NCBI taxonomy): Eukaryota > Viridiplantae > Streptophyta > Magnoliopsida > Solanales > Solanaceae > Nicotiana > Nicotiana sylvestris. The sequence goes on along the minus strand of NC_091064.1, from coordinate 118,461,682 downwards.
AAAATTAACATATGCCTTATATTGATACAAAATACTTGTTATGTTTTTGACGGGATATTATTTATATCAAATATAAATACCACTAAAATGAATAATGTGAGTAAAACAAGTTTTACGCAATATTAAACTTTAGACAATCGTAAGATGATTCAACTAGCATATACTGGTCGCTGCCAAGCCGTAAAAATGCATTTCTCAAAAACACAGTTGCCACAAGCCCACAACACACACAAAATGACACAAACAGATACATGTGTGTGTGTGGAAACATTTGATAGTTTGGAACATTTGATAAAACAGGGGATTAAGATGTTTTTTAATTTTCTCAAAAGAATGGTGGAGAACGTTCATCGTTGACGCCTATTACACAAATTGTTATAAACAAATTGTTATAAAATAAAGACTGTAAAGTAAAGACAAGTATAGAGAGAAACTGATATATTATTCGAATTCAAACTGATGTACATAATGAACTGAAATCTCTTCTATTTATAGAAGAAAGAAAGCTGTTGTGTAAGTTGCTACTATACCAGATATGGATAATCTTCTACTGAGAGCAATGTTTATCCTTAACGGAGTACTGAAAGGATAAGCTTATTATACCCGATATGGATAATCTTCTACCGGGGTAGTGTTTATCCATAACTGGGTACTGAAAGGATAAGCTTATTATACCCGGTATGGATAATCTTCTACCGGGGTAATATTTATCCATAACTGGGTACTGAAAGGATAAGCTTATTATACCCGGTATGGATAATCTTCTACCGGGGGTAATGTTTATCCTTAATCGGGTACCGAAGTGATAAGCTTCTTCAGGAAGCTTATTTCCAATAGAGTACTTAAATAGATAAACATATTTACGGTGGAGTCCCATATGGATAAGCTTCTTCAGGAAGCTTATTTACAACGGAGTACTAAATGAACATCCATAATATAATATATTTATAACACTCCCCCTTGGATGTTCATTAAAAGATAATGTGCCTCATTAAAACCTTACTAGAAAAAACCACGTGGGAAAAAATCCTAGTGAAGGAAAAAGAGTACACATATTTAGTAATATGCATTGCAGGCTGCCTCATTAAAAACCTTTTAAGGAAAACCCTGTGGGAAAAACCTTAGTAAGGGAAAAAGAGTACAGCGCGCATTTTACTCCCCCTGAAGAAAACCTTATTTCAAATATTTGAGTCTCCGCATTCCAATCTTGTATACCATATTCTCAAAAATTGATGTTGGTAAAGACAATCTGCTGGATTGTCACTTGAACTAATTTGATGCACATCAATGTCATAATTTTCCCGAAGATCATGTATGTAGAATAATTCTGGTGAAATGTTCTTCGTTCTATCTCCTTTTATAAATCCTCCCTTTAATAGTGTTATGCATGAAACATTGTCTCTGTATAATATTGTGGGTCTTTTATCACATTCCAACCCATATGTTTTTTGAATGAATCACTGATCTCAATTATATTCACTCCCTGCTTGCCGGTTTGAGATCGAGCTTTATGGGTATCGGATAAATAACCTGCATCTGCATTACCAATACGATCTGCACCACTTTTGTTAGCATTAGCAAGATAAATAAGTGCACCATCTACACCGAGATAGAGTATTTCAGGACCAAGGAGCTCCTCATCCTCTTCTAGAGGTTGGAACGGATCCTTATTCACTTCAAGTGATTGAATATTCATTGGTGTACTTAATGGGTACACTTTGTCCATGTAAAAGTATTTTTAAGACCCTCTTGGAGCTCTTCCGGAGTTCCAATAAGATTTATGTCACCAACATAAACAGCAAGTGTAACAAATTTTGATGACATTTTCTTTATAAAAATACATGGACAAATAACATAATTTATGTAACTTTCTTTCAGCAAATATTTACTGAGGCGATTATACCACACGCGCACAGATTGCTTTAAACCGTACAAAGATCTTTATAATTTGATCGAGTACATTTCTCAAGACTTTGAATTATATGCTTCGGGCATTTTCAATCCTTCAAGGATCTTCATATAGATTTAGCCAAATAAGTCATATAGGTTAAGACTTGTATCTAAATGGTATGACATCTTCAAGTGTCTGGACTGCTAGTCCGATCCTCACAATCTTTTACAATATTGTGCACTATATTGTATTAAATATATCGTCGACGATCATTTTGTGTCAGTTCCGAAGCGACATAACTTGTGGAGATCTCATCACTTTCTTTATTTTCAGGTACCTGAACTTTTTCGGGAGTTTCATGAAATGTTATGTCGTGGGCTCTTCTAGAGCTTATTTCCTCCTCATTATGATCATTTTGATCATTAGCTCCTACTATTTTTCAAGGATTGTTACCTTTGGAACCGATTGGTCTACCACGCTTCATGCGTACAGTAAACTCTATCCTTCAGGGACTTTAATTTTAATAGGAGCATTTGCAGCTGAAATATGATATTTAATTTTGGATCAGCAAATGCTTCTGGCATTCGACTTGAATTATCTTCTAAGTGAGGATCATGATAATTCGATTCATATAGCATATTTTTCAACTGTTTATTCCATCCCCCAAATGTTAGAAAAACTAACATATATCCCCAATCATCTTTGGGAAACATATCTTTGTGTATTATGGTAGAGAAATTAATCATATACCACGCAACAAAAGATAGTAAAAATATTTGGTTTCTGATCCTAAACCAATTGTGAAGGGAGGACTTATCATATATTGTTGATCTGATGCATACAAGTGCTGCTATATGCAATTTAGAAAATCTTAGACCAACACATGAAGCTTTGTTCTCATAAGCAATGGTTTAGACATTAATAGGAGGTATTCAATGCTAAACCAGCTTGGATATAAACCAGCATTATCAAGATGAACTGTCTTGATTTCATAATCTGAAAATTATGCTCTTAATCGAGAAAAGCAATTCCAAATGCCAAACTGCAGGTTGACAATAATTACACATGTAACCATCTCATATATGCACCTATAAGTGGTTCACATGATAGGTGAACGGGCCCATATTCACCTTTTATATATTTCAGAATCAGGGGTCTTAGTCCCAACTTTAGCTGGTATAATCAATTCATTATGAGAACAAGCAACACATGAGAATTCCTGAAGAATCTTCTAGTTCTTTAGTATATGCTTATCTGAATTCTCAAATAGCTCATTTAAAAATGGCAAATGAAAACTTCAAGTTTATCATGTCATGTGCTATCTCTTAGTAAACTTCTGGTTTACTATGGCATAAACTTTTGCTTTAGTAAACTTCTGGTTTACTGTGATACATGATATAGTACAAATTAAAGAATAAGACGGGTAACTTCTCACATACATATTATTTTACCCCCTATGATTGTGGAAACATGAAGATTATCAATCTTCCAATCATTTGTAGTCTCAATATGATAGCCATTTGTATTAGTAAACTTCAGGTTTACTACAACATATGTTTTGACCATAATCATATAATATGAATGACATATTTGTATATAAGCTCTTCGAGAGCCTTCATTTATTATCCACAATCTAATATTTATCGGGCACTACTGGTGTCATGTATCCTTTAGGCAAACAGTTAGCTCTTCAGGAGTTGTTGATACATTTTGTACTATCAAATATTTCTCATACACTTCTGGTATCATGAGAGAAAATCACAATCAAATAAACAATGTATGAAATTGTTTAAGCACAAGAACACTCTTCTTCGTAATATTTTCCTACTTCAGGAGGCAATTTCAATTGTGTTACTTCTTCAGGAGCAAATTTAAAATACGAAATATTGAGTATATATTCTCTCAATTATATTAACTCTTCTGGAGGTGAATTGTAATGTATTCACATCAAGAGCGCGTTCATATTTACCCGACTTATTAGTATTGTCACATTCACTTCAGGGAATGGATTAATATTATCAAAAGTTCTCATCCTTCAGGAAATCGAACATAATTATCTGAATGCGCATTAATCACATCAAATTGTGATGCCTCAACCTCTTTTAAAATATTTACTACTTCAGGAGCAAATCGAGGCGTGCATTTAATATAGAGAATATTTATGTAGCTTATCTTCAATTGTAACCATAGAAAGCCTAAATTATCACTTCTGGTGATCATAGACATATACCACTTCTGGTGGTTAACAAAATATAATTACAATGAGATATATGAAATATAACTACTTCTGGTGGTTGTATATTTCTTGCAAACTCTGCTAGAGTTTAAGTTGATCTAATAATATTATCCATATTCTTTAAAATGACATAAATAAGATATATTATAGTAAACATCATTATCAAATCATAATTTTTCTTTATGTACAACAATTACATAACCATACTATCTATTACAAATAACAAAAATTAAAATATTTACATTTCTACAGATTCACCACCGATTACATGACTTGTTTCTCCTTCTGGGAGTGCAAAGTAATCAGCTACATCCAAATGCATGAAGTCTAAATTATCTTCAGAAATAAAATTTGCTTCAGCATTTTTCTCTGTCTTCTTCAGGGAGGCTTGATAAAGCTCAACCAGGTGCTTTGGCGTACGACAAGTACGTGACCAGTGCCCTTTTCCTCCACATCTATAGCATGCATTTTCTGCATTTGGTGCTTGCACCGCTTCATGCTTTTGTTCATTCCTTTTCCACTGTTGGTGGCGAGAAGGGTTCTTTGGTGCATTATTATTACCATGATTAGAGTTTCTTCCCTAACTACGACCATGACCACGACCTTTTCCACGTTTAGCCTTGTGGAAGTTCGTCTCATTCACTTCAAGGAATGGACAAGAACCAGTAGGTCAGCTTTCATGATTTTCCATTAATAGCCCATTATGTTGCTCGGCTATAAGATGTGAGATAAGTTCAGAATACCTTTTGAATCTCATCTCTCGATATTGTTGATGCAAGAGCATATTCGAGGCATGAAAAGTGGTGAAAGTTTTATCCAACATATCATGATCAGTAATATTATCACCACATAATTTCAATTGGGAAATAATTCTGAACATAGCAGAATTATACCCACTGGTAGATTTAAAATCTTGTAGCCTTAGATGAGTCCAATCATATCGTGAATGTGGAAGAACGACCATCTTCAGGTGGTCATATCTATCTTTCAAATTATTCCACAGTATGACTGGATCTTTAACAGTAAGATATTCCATTTTCAGGCCCTCATCAAGGTGATGGCATAGGAATATCATTGCTTTGGCACGATCTTGGTTTGATGCCTGATTTTTGTCTTTGATGGTGTCTGCCAGATCCATCGCATCAAGATGAATTTCCAGCATCAAGCACCCAAGACATGTAGCTTTTGCCCGATATATCCAGGGCTACAAATTCAAGTTTAGAAAGATTTGAAATTATTTAGGAAAAGAAAGTTCTTACCTCAAATACTTTCAAAATATTTGCTCGAGATGACAAAGTCTCGTGCTGATAACGTGGTATAAAATAAAGACTGTAAAGTAAAGACAAATATAGAGAGAAACTGATATATTATTCGAATTCAAACAGATGTACATAATGAACTGATATCTCTTCTATTTATAAAAGAAAGGAAGCTGCTGTGTAAGCTGCTACTATACCAGATATGGATAATCTTCTTTTGAGAGCAATGTTTATCCATAACGGAGTACTGAAAGGATAAACTTATTATACCCTATATGGATAATCTTCTACCGGGGGTAGTGTTTATCCATAACTGGGTACTGAAAGGATAAGCTTATTATACTCGGTATGAATAATCTTCTACCGAGGGTAATATTTATCAATAACTGGGTACTGAAAGGATAAGCTTATTATACCTGCTATGGATAATCTTCTATCGGGAGTAATGTTTATCCATAACTGGGCACTGAAAGGATAAACTTATTATACCTGGTATGGATAATCTTCTATCGGGGATAATGTTTATCCATAACCGGGTACCGAAGTGATAAGCTTCTTCAGGAAGCTTATTTTCAATAGAGTACTTAAATAGATAAACATATTTACGGTGGAGTCCCATATGGATAAGCTTCTTCCGGAAGCTTATTTACAACGGAGTACTAAATGAACATCCATAATATAATATATTTATAACACAAATGTATATTTTCAAAAAAGATTAATATTTTCCTATTTGAAACTCTTTAATCTCAACATTTTTGTTTTGCCGTTGACACATTTTTATAGGAATTGGCATATAGTAGCATGTTAAAAAAGACTAAATATGAAAGATACAATTTTTATTTATTTTTTAAAAAAATATTTAATAAAATAATATCATATAAAATGAAACTGCTAAATAGCAATAACAACATTAAAGGTACAAAAAGATAAACAAAAGGACAAAATGTCATTGAATCCACTAGTTGGTAATGGGGGAAAAATATAAATAAGCAATATTTAAGAAAAAATTTCAAAAAGCTTGCAGCAATAGTTATTTTACATTCGTTGCAACTAAATAAATATATTTCCTAGCAGAAAATCACTCAATCTCATGAAAATAGGGATGCTGGTTAATAATCCCTAAAAATAAGAAAAAATAAAAGAAAAGATGATAGCTTTCATCTAAAAATAAAACTCTTTTTCAAATTCCACTAAAATAAGCCGTAATAATTAATAATGTACAAATCCTACCAATCACAAATAAATCACCGTTATAAATAGAATTTTATTTATGGTGAATGTCTATATTTTAGAAAGATTTTAGGGATTTTACCTGGTGGCTAAGTCACTCTTTCCCTATAAATGGAGGGTTCTATTCCATTGTAATTCATCCAAAATCAATAAGAATCATCTCTATCTACTTTTATCTGCAATACTCTTCTTCTTCTTTTATTATTTTATAACACGTTATCAGCACGAGACTCTAACCACTTGATTAGAAGCTTTGGGATTGAGCATAGTGATTGTCAATTGTTCCATGAACTTCTTTCATGATTAAATTCTGGATTTAAGGTATGTATTTTACCGTATTTTTCTCTTTTATTCTATAATTTGATTTTAAATAAAAGCAAAGACAATAAATTTTGATTATAACTCTAATGGAGTTAGTAAGAAATTATAATCACTTGAAGTGGTAAAAGTTCTATGTCTTGCCATGATCAAAGTCATGTATGATCGTAAGCACAAGAAGTGAAAATTCGTCCCATTGAATTTGCTTTATTCTCATTCCCTTAAAGAATGTGGTAGCAATATGTAATAAGTCTGAAAGAAGACTAAATTATTACCGTAAAGGTATCAATGGATGTGGACGTGGCAATAGACGAAGCTATAATCGTCATCATTATGGTAATGAGAATAATAAGAATTCTCAAAATAATCCTTCACTCTGTGAAAGTAATGTTTGTCATCGATTTGACATGAGATTTTGTAAAGCACATATAAATAATTACGGTCCATTCATGATTGGAATGTGACAACATGAGATTTATGAATACATATTCATATTTGGAAGAATATGAGTGTGCTAGTGGTATATACCACATTCACCTTTAGAAGGAGGTTTGAGATGAAATAAGAAAATAATCTCATTACTATGGCATAAATGGTCATCGGTCACGTACTTATTGTACGTCAAAATATTTTGGCATTGTTATTATTAAGAGACAAGAAACATATCTTGCATATAATTTTGATTATAACCATAATGATATAACTTTTTCTTTAAAAGAGATATTCACCATATAGATGTTGATGAATATGTGATAGTACAAAATTAATTGAAAGCTCTGGAAAAGTCAATTATTACTATTTTGGTGGAACAAAATTGATTATCAATAAGGCATTATATTGTAGTAAGTCTCTAAGAAACTTATTTAGTTTCTAAAGTATTCGCGAAAGCAATTGGTTATAATGAGAGTATAAATAAAGGAAAGATTTAATATCTTCTATTACTAGAACTTGTAGCAAGGTAATATGTATGTGAAAAGTTACCCATTTTATTCTCCAGTTTGTTCTACACAAACAAAAGAATGCCACAATAAAGTGAAAGTTTATTGATATAAAAACCATATCATAATAAACATGAAGTTTATCGATAATTACACACGTCATAGTGTAAATCTGAAGCTTATCAATATTGATAATTTATTCAGTTGGCATAATTGGTTTAGCGATGTTAATTTAAGTATGATGTGCAAAAATAAAAGAGAATTCACATGAGTAAATATTAAAGAACTACTAAGTTCTTTACGAATTCTCTTACGTTGCTTGTTCTCATTAACTAATAGACCAACTAAAATTGGGATTGAGCCCCATGAATGCTGGAAATATCAAAGGTAAATTGGGGCCCATTCACGTGCCTTGTATACCACATAAGATGCTTCTATGAGATGGTTACATGTGCGATTATTATTAACCCTCAACATGATATTTGCGAGATAAATTGCTCAATAATTTTATTTGGAGCATATTCCAGACTTTTTATTCAAGATAGTTCATCTTGATAAGTTGATTTACATCACAGTTGGTTTAGCAAAATAATTTAGTTAGTGCCTCCACTCAATAACTAAATTATTGCTTATGAGAAAAAAATTATCTATATATGTTTGATTTACATTGCCTCTCACAAATGGTTCAGGGTCAACAAATCAAATAATCCCATCTTATTATTTTTTACATCTCGCGTTTTTGTACATTAAAGTTTCGTCTTCAGTAATTGACATAGACTCGGGGATGAGATTATCTTGAGGCTAGCATATTTATGCTATTTATAACAAGCGATAAGTTAGTGCCATGAAGGATAAAAGGTATACGAATTAAAGAAAATGAGTTTCGTTGAAGGTTGTCGATTTGGGATAAATACGGTCCGAACAATAATACCCAATATTTATGGACTAGTACTATACAAGGTACCATATGACCGTGATATTATGTTGTATAAAGTATATTAAAAATTAGTAGAATTTAAAGTAATTTGAGATAATTCTTAATTATGCGGGTAATTGGTTAATAACCGGGAACGAGACATTACCTAATTACCTAATAGGTGGATAAAGATTAAAATTTTTTACCCCACCACTACGTTGCAGCAAGCCACTAACCAAACAAATGATTCATTAGTCATTTATTATACATGTCACATTAAGAATTTTGGTGGCAAAGTTACAAGGATATGAGCGAAAGAGAGGTCGTAAATGCTGACCAAATCCACCTCTTTAGTTGCAATCAATTCCTACTTTCTTTCCCTCTAGACGTAGACATCTTTAAACCATTTGCCACAAATCATTATGGAATCTAGAAGTCACACTCACTTCGTTATTTACAATCAGTGTCGAAGATGATCATGCTCCTCGATCTTTTCTATTTTCTTGCCTTTGAATTCTGGGCAATTCTACTTGACCATGAAGATTCTAATGACTTTTGCTTCTCCAACTGGCTAATGGAACAGCCAGTTTGAACAAGTCTTCGAAAAAGAAAATGGTCCATTGCTATTAACATTCTAATGTGTATGCCTAACATTGAGATATCATTTTTTTAAAAAACTGGACAAAAGGAAATCAAAGGGATAAGGAGAATCGGCTCAGGTATGTTAAGGCTATCTCTTCTTTATTCTTTGGCATGATCCAAATTATACAGAAAAAACGAGCAAATGCACAGTTTTCATGAACAACTCTATTCGTAGAAATACTAGGGGTTTCTGTGTTCTTGATTCTCATGTGACATATTATTATATCTTCTGTTCATGGGCCTCAGAATAATACGCAGTAAAGTTTATCCGAAAGGAATATTGAGATTATTAACATGTTTTCATGTATTTCATTCATTTATAACCTATGACCAGATGACGTTATATACGCGTATGTATATATATATATATATATATATATATATGTATATGAGATATGAAAAAAGGTTACGACGTTATATACGCACCACCACTTGATCAGTTGGTATATATTGATGATGTTACCCACAGTGGCCGAGACGATATGATGGGATGCTCTCAGAGGCTTGATGATGTTATGTACACCTATACCTATGCATGACACGACATTTATATGCACGTGCATGACATTATAAATGTTATTACAAAGTTATTCAGACTTACAGAAGGATTTCCTTATTCTATGTTTCATCTATGTCTTTTATGTACTGATTTTCATGCCTTGCATACTCAGTACATTATTTGTACTGACGCCCTATTTCCCGGGGCCTGCGTTTCATGCCCACAGGTGCAGGTAGACAAGCCAACGACCCCTCCCTCTCCCTTCTTAGGATCCTTGATCAGCGAGAGTTGGTGTGCTCCACTTGATCCAGAGCTGTTTTTGATTTTGGTAGGATATGCTTGTATATATATATGGATGTGACGTGTCTCAGTCTTGTCTTTGTACAGTTGTATTTCTATTAGAGGTCTATAGACAGTCACATATAGTTGGATAGTATATGCCTTGTCGGCTTCGAGTTTTGGGTATATAATTGTCTATAACATCCTTGCCGGCTCGCCCACTGTATTTTGTATGTATATGAACATATGTCTTTTGGATAGGTTTCCCTCACATATGTTAGTCATGTATATATCTTAAACGCATGCTTAAGGATGTTTGACATGTAAGATTCGGGCACCCGTCGCTGCCTATCGATTTGGTTCGTGACAGAAGTGGTATCAGAGCAGTTTTGTCCTAGGGTTATCTACAGAACGTGTCTAGTAGAGTCTTGTTTATGGGTGTGTTGTGCACCATACTTATAGATAGGAGACTACAGGACATATATGATGTTACCCTCTGTTTTTATCTTAGATCTTGCGATATAAGAATTCATGTTCCTAACAATATGTTACGTTTTCAATGATGCCTCCGAAGACTACAGCCACCCAGAAGGAAAAGTCCATGGCTGGTGAGACTACAAGTCGAGCGCCACGACTTACTAAGGCTCGGGGAGAGTCTCATAGTGTGATTCCATCTCAGACTTCACATACCCCTCCCTTTCCAGAAGAGCTCTGAGGAGCACCAGCTCCAGCGCCCGCCCCTGTACTTTCAGCCCCTAAACCAGATACACCAGGTGAGGAGATGAGAGATGCTACTCAGCTATTAACTCGATTAGTAGCCATGCAGGCTCGGCATCAGGAAGTAGGTATTGGTCATGTAGATAGGTCCGTCAGTGCGAGGGTCGTGATTTCCCTAATTTGGACCCTCCGGTATTCACTAGGGTAGATCCAAATGAAAACCCTCAGGTATTTATCGATAGAATGCAGAGGACTTTGAGGGTAATAAAAGCTACTAAGACTGAGTTAGTTGAGCTAGCTTCCTACAGAATTCAGGATATTGCAGTTAATTGGTACGAGTCTTGGGAGTTGTCCAGAGGTGAGAATGCCCTTCTAGTAGTATGGTAGGAGTTTACAGAAGCTTTTCTTCATCATTATCTGCCATCAGTGCTTAGGCGGGCTAGAGTTGATAGGTTCTTGACCCTTCGGTAGGGTAATATGAGTGTTCGGGAGTACAATCTTTAGTTTGATTCGTCGGCTAGGTATACTCCCACTATTGTATCTAAGATGGAGGATCGGGTTCACCAGTTCGTGATGGGATTAGAGCCGCACTTGGTTAACGATTGTATGTCGGTCTCACTTCAGCCAGACATGGATATTTCTCGTATTCAGGCATACACCCAGGGTGTAAAGGAGTGTAAGCAGAAATAGAGGGCCAATCGTGAGAATGATAGTGCCCAAAATAAGAGAGCGAGGTCTTCGGGTCCTTTTGGTGAGTTGAGAGGTGGTCAGAGACAACTATACCCGAGGTATCTAGCCCATCCATTGGCTAGCGCACCCCCTTAGTTTGGCGGTAAGAGATTTTATAGTTCCACATATTTAGCGCCTAGTCAGAATTCTAGGGCCTCAGGTTCTCAATATAGGAGTGAGTTAAGTCAGATGAGGCCGCCCTTGCCACGATGTACTAAGTGTGGTAAGCAATATGTCAGGCAGTGTCGTATGGGATTGGGTGTTTGTTATACTTGTTGTTATTCGGGCCATGTTATGAGGGATTGTCCAATGAGAGGTGATGCAAGCATAGCTCAGACAGCGGGATCTGTAGCTGGTTCGTCATCATTAGTACGCCCCCTAGGCAAGGTTCACAAGCACCAATGAGTCGTGGTAGAGGCAGAAGCAGAGCATCTAGCTCGAGTGATCCTCAGAACCGTATTTATGCGTTGGCAGGACGATAGGATCTAAAGTCATCACCTAAGGTTGTTACAGGTATATTATCAGTCTCCTTATATGATGTATATGCACCGATTGACTCAGGTTCCACCTTATCATATGTTACTCCATTGGTTGCTAGTAAGTTTGGAATAAAACCTAAATTGGTTAAACCTTTTGAGGTGTCTACACCTGTTGGGGACTTAGTGATAGCTAAGCGAGTATATAAGGGTTGTATAATAGTAGTTCATAGTCGATCTACCATAGTGGACCTAATCGAGTTAGATATGATAGAATTTGATGTTATAATGGGTATGGATTGGTTGGCTTCTTGTCATGCCAACGTTGATTGTAGATCAAAGATAGTCCGATTTCAATTTCCAAGGGAGCCTGTTTTGGAGTGAAAAGGTAATACGGCATCGCCGAGAGGTAAATTTATTTCCTATCTCAAGGAAAGGAAGATGATTAGAAAGGTCTATAGTTATCACTTACTTCGGGTTCAGGATATGAAAATAGAGTCACCAACCATTTAGTCCATCCATGTGGTTAATGAGTTTTCCCGATGTTTTTCTCGATGAGCTTCCGGGTCTTCAACCAGAGCGAAAAATTGAGTTTGCTATTGAACTATTACTAGATACTCATCCAATATCTATTCCTCTCTATAGAATGGCCCCCGCAGAGCTGAAAAAGTAGAATGAACAATTAAAGGACTTTCTTGAAAAAGGCTTTATCAGACCTAGTACATTGTCGTGGGGAGCACCTGTGTTATTTGTGAAGAAGAAGGATGGTTCCTTATGGATGTGTATTCATTATAGATAGTTGAGTAAGGTGACGATCAAGAATAAGTACCCGCTCCCGAGGATTGATGATTTATTTGATCACTTGCAAGGTGCCAAGTGTTTTTCAAAGATAGACTTGAGGTCTGGGTACCATCAGGTAAGGGTTAAGGAGGAAGATATCCGAAGACAACATTCAGGACTAGATACGGGCACTTTGAGTTTCGTGTTATGTCATTCGGTTTGACCAATGCCCCAACAGTATTCATGGATTTGATGAACCGTGTGTTCAGATCCTTTTTAGATCTGCTCATAATTGTATTTATCGATGATATATTGGTGTATTCTCGTTCAGAGGATGAGTATGTAGATCATTTGCGTACTGTGCTCAGAGTTCTACAAAAAGGGAAGTTGTATGCAAATTCTCTAAATGTGAATTTTGGTTGAACTCTGTAGCTTTCCTTGGACATATCATTTCGGGTGAAGGCATCCGAGTGGATACACAAAAGATTGAGGCAGTAAAGAATTGTCCTAGACCCACAACACCGACGGATGTTCGCAGCTTTCACGGTTTGGCAGGTTATTACAGGAGATTTGTAGAGGGATTTTCTTCCCTTTCAGCACCTTTGACAAGGTTGACTCAGAAGGGAGCAAAGTTTCAATGGACTGATGCTTGCGAATGGAGTTTCCAGGCATTAAAGGACAGATTAACTTCAGCACCGGTTCTAACTCTCCCAGAAGGGACCGATGATTATGTTATCTATTTTGATGTTTTAGGCATTGGATTGGGTTGTATGCTGATGCAACATGGTAAGGTTGTAGCTTATGCTTCTAGACAACTAAGAAAGCACAAGAAGAACTACCCAACCCATGATTTAGAGTTAACCGCGATGATTCATGCACTAAAGATGTTGAGGAACTACTTGTATGGCATTCATGTTGATATCTATACGGATCATAAGAGCCTCCAGTATATCTTCAAGCAAAAAGAATGGAATTTACGTCAAAGGAGATGGTTGGAGCTACTTAAAGACTATGATATTGATATTTTATACCATCCGAAGAAGGCGAACGTATTAGCCAACGCCCTCAGCCGTAGATCTATGGGTAGCCTGTCATATTTACAGCCAAAAAAGATGTGAATAGACCATGAGATTCATCAACTAGCTAGTCTTGGAGTTCGGTTACTGGACTCAGGTGATATTGGAATTACTATTCAGGATACGTCAACATCCTCTTTAGTAACTGAAGTAAAGGAATGCCAGTATGAGGATCATGTGTTAGTTCGTTATAGGGATACCACTCCTCAGAAGGAGAAGACACCGTTTGAAATTACAGAAGATGGGGTCCTCAAATATCGAGGACGATTATGTGTCCCTAATTTGTAGGGCTACATCGACAGGTTCTGAGAGAAACTCACTATTCTCGTTATTCTATCCATCCAGGAGCGACAAAGATGTATCATTATATCAGGGAAGTATATTAGTGGAACAGTATAAAAAAGGATATAGCGGAGTTTGTTGCTCAGTGTCCTAACTGTCAGTAGATTAAGATTGAGCATCAAAAACCCGGTGGATTATTGCAGGCTATGGAGATTCTGACTTGGAAATAGGAAGTAATCAATATGAATCTCATTGTAGGCTTACCTCGTACCCAATGTAAGTTCGATTCGATATGTGTGATTGCTGATAGGCTTACAAAGTCAGCCCTTTTTTGGCCCGTTAGGACTACATATTCTACAGAGGATTATGCAAGGCTTTATATTAAGGAGATGGTACGACTGCATGGTATCCCTGTATCTATTATCTCAAATAGTGGAGCTCAATTTACAGCTAGCTTCTGGAGGTCCTTCCAAAAAGGATTGGGACTCAAGTAAGTCTTAGTACAATATTTCATCCCTAGACAGACGGACAGGCTGAGTGTACTATTCAGACACTTCAAGATATGTTAAGGGCTTGCGTGATAGACTTCAAAGGTAGCTGGAATGATCATCTGCCACTTATTGAGTTCGCATATAATATTAGCTACCATTCCAGTATTCAGATGGCTCCATACGAAAATCTTTATGGACGGAAGCGTAGGTCGCCTATAGGGTGGTTTGATGTTGGGTAAACTACGTTAATAGGACCAGAATTGGTACAACATGCAATCAAAAAATTAATCTTATACAGGAAAGGCAATTAGCAGTTCAAAGCCGTCAGAAGTCTTATGCGGATAATCGACGGCGAGACTTGGAGTTTCAGGTTGACGACTGGGTATTCCTAAAGGTATCACCGATAAAAGGTGATATAAGGTTCGGTAAGAAAGGAAAACTTAGCTCTCAGTACATTGGACCATATAGGATCATACGCAAGGTAGGACAAGTAGAATATGAGTTAGACTTGCCTTCAGACTTGGAGTCTATACATCCAGTCTTTCATGTGTCTATGCTCCGTAAATGTATCGGAAATCCTTCTAGAATCGTGTATGTTGACGACGTTTAGGTCATAGAGCAGCTATCATATGAAGAAACTCCCATTGCTATATTAGACAGACAAGTTCGGAGATTGTGAAGTAAAGATATAGCTTCGGTGAAAGTACTTTGGAGAAACAGCAATGTGGAAGAAATGACTTGGGAGGCCGAGGAAGACATGAAGCCTAGATATACCTACTTATTTTCTCCTCCAGAAAAAGGTTCGACTGAGACATCACAACCTTAAGGTACGTGTATGGATTCTTGTGTTAGTTATTGTCATTGGTTGTGTGAGGCCATTGTCGTTATTAATGATTATGGTCATATGTGGCATTGAATTATTGAGTTTCTATAGGAAGAGTTGGTAGTAGTATTGTTACAAAGGCGACTCTGCCAAAGTTATATAGATTCCGGGGAGTTAAACATTCGAGGATGAATGTTTCTAAGGGGGAAGTATGGTACATCTCGCATTTTTGTACGTTAAAGTTTCATCTTCAGTTAATTGACATAGACTCGGGGATGAGATTATCTTGAGTTTAGCATATTTATGCTATTTATAATAAGCGATAAGTTAATGCGATAAAGGATAAAGGGTACACGAATTAAAGAAAAGGAGTTTCGTTGAAGGTTGTCGATTTGGGATAAAATACGATCCGAGCTATAATACCCGATATTTATGAACTAGTACCATACAAGGTACCATATGACTGTGATATTATGATGTATAAAGTATATTACAAATGAGTAGAATTTTAAGTAATTTGAGACAATTCTTAATTATGCGGGTAATTGGTTAATTATCGGGTAACGAGACATCACCTAATAAGTGGATAAAGATTAAAAAATTTCACCCTACCCTTACGTTGCAGCAAGCCACTAACTGACTCGTTAGTCATTTATTATATGTGTCACATTAAGAATTTTGGCGGCAAAGTTACAAGGATATGACCAAATCCACCTCTTTTGTTGCAATCAATTCCTACTTTCTTTCCCTTTAGACGTAGACTTCTTTAAACCATTTGCCACAAATCACTATGGAATCTAGAAGTCACACTCACTTCGTTATTTGCAATCAGTGTCGAAGATGATCATGGTCCTCGATCTTTTCTATTTTCTTGCCTTGGAATTCTGGGCAATTCTACTTGACCATGAAGATACTAATGACTTTTGCTTCTCCAACTGGCTAATGGAACATCCAGTTTGAACAAGTCTTCGAAAAAAAAAATGGTCCATTGCTATTAACATTCTAATGTGTATGCCTAACATTGAGATATCATTTTTTTTTACAAACTGGACAAAAGGAAATTAAAGGGATAAGGAGAATCGGCTCAGGTATGTTAAGGCTATTCCTTCTTTTTTCTTTAGCATGATCCAAATAATACAAAAGAAACGAGCAAACGCACAGTTTTCATGAACAACTCTATTCATGGAAATACTAGGGGTCTCTGTGTTCTTGATTCTCCATGTGACATATTATTATATCTTCTGTTCATGGGTCTTAGAATAATACGCAATTGACAAAAGTTTATCCGAAAGGAATATTGATATTATTAATACATTTTCATGCATTTCATTTATTTATACATGTACATTGACCCATGACCAGATGGCATTATTTACGCGTGTTTATATATATATATATATATATATGGGATATGGGAAAAAGGTTACGGCGTTATATACGCACCACCACCTGATCAATTGGTATATGTTGATGATGTTACCCATAGTGGCTGAGACGATATGATGAGATTCCCTGAGAGGCTTGATGATGTTATGTACACCTATTGTAACGACCCTAACCAGACCCGATTGTGATGGCGCCTATCGTGAAAAAAGACCAGCCACCACAAACCCCCAAAACCAACTAAACAGTTATAATAATTCATTTTAAGTTATTAATAAGCTATAAATCCCAAAATATAGAGTAGAATAGAATAGTGCGGAAACAAACACAGCCCGACATCGGGGTGTCACCAGTCATGAGCATCTAAAATCCGTCTAAGAGTATGACAAGACAACATAATCTAATACAAGGCTAGTACAAAGTGAAATAAATATAGGAAGGAGAAGCAATGGGCTGCGAACGCCGAACAGCTACCTAGTCAACTCCGAACAAGCCTGCTGGAAAGCAAATCAGCACTCGCTAGCGTGACCCGAGACTCCTAGATCTGCACACAGGGTGCAGGGAGTAATGTGAGTACGCCAACTCAGTAAGTAATAAAAGTAAAAGCAGCTGAGCGATAAGAAAATACGTAAAATACAACATAATGCTACAACAAAACAGTATAAAACCAGAACAATGCAATAAAACAATAAAAACTCATAGAAACACCTTAGTTCAGTAAAAACCTCTTTAAAACATCTTGCAGTAATTCAAACGAGTGATGAAAATAGGGAGAAAATGATAGAAACATAAATGAGCCCCTCGGGCAAAATACCAATAGAACCAGCCCCTGGGGCTATCTCACAATCACTCGTATCAGCCCATCGGGCAATAACATGAAACAATAACAACCCCTCGGGAAATATCACATCTCACACTAGGTACTCGTGCTTACTGGGGGTATGCAGACTCCGGAAGGGATCCTACAGCCCAAGCACTATATCAAGCCATCTCATGGTATAGTCAAACTGACCCTCAGCCTTATAATCATGAATCAGTACCCATTGTTGTGGCACACAGCCTGATCCCATAATATCCTCACAATACAGGCCCTCGGCCTCTCTCAGTCAGAAATCTCTCAAGCCACTCGGGCAACAGTAAACATGATACTCAGCCCAAAATGTCATTTAAAATGTCAAAAATAGAGTAAATATGGCTGAGCTATAAAAATAATAGAATACAACATGACTGTGAAGTCAAAGAAGTGAGGAATAGTAGTAAAAATCCCCTAAGAGTCCAAAATAATTGGCACAAAGCCCAAATATGGCATTCCGCCCAAAACATGATAATACTTTCCAAAATACAGTGATAGCAAATAGTTTTCAATCAAATACATGGATTAACAGTCATACGGGACAGACTAAGTCATAATCCCTAATAGTGCACGGCACCACGCTCGTCATCTAGTGTGTGTGTCACCTCAAAGTAGCACAACGATGTGAAATAAGGGGTTTCACACCCTCAGGACAGCATTTACAATCATTATTTTATCTCTATCCGGTCCAAACTCTAGCCCGCAATGCCTTTGCCTCTCGAATCGACCTCTGGACGCTCCAAATCTATCCAAGAATATATTTATACCATCAAAATATGCTAAGGGAACAAAGCCCACTCGAAAATAACCAATTTACATCAAAAATCCCGAAGTTGGCCAAACCCGACCTCCCGGCCCACGTCTCGGATTCTGACAAAAATAACAAAACAAGAATCCTTACGCTATCACGAGTTCATACATATCAAGAATACCAAAATCAGACCACAATTGATCCCTCAAATCCCTAGATTTAGGTCTCTAATTTTCAAGCCCTAACTTTCAATTTTAGGTTTTAGATTCCACAAATTTCATGTTAAATTAGGTAAAAATCACATTAGGATTGAGTATTAAGTCCATAAATCTTACCTCCAAGTGTTTCCCCTTGATTCCCTCTTCAATCCTCCTAAAAAAGCTCCAAATCTCTCAATAATGGTGAAACTTAGACCCAAAATCGCGGAAATGGTCTTTTAAACATTCTGCCCAGCTATTCACATTCCTTCTTCGCGAACGCGATCAACGCCTCGCGTTCGCGAAGCACAAAGTCCCGTTGACCACTTAATCCTTCATAACGAATGCAACACCCTAAATGCGAACGCGAAGCCTTAGTTTCTCAACACATCACGAACGCGACTATTAGCTCGCGAACACGAAGCACACTGACCCCAACCATTCGCGAATACGGGAACCCCATCGTGAACGCAAAGGCCAAACCTCCTGCCTCTCATCCTATTTGAAAACGTGAGCGCCCACTCGCGAACGCGAAGGCCAAACGTCTGCAACACCAACAACAAATTTTCTGCAGCTTTCTCCAACATGAATTGATCCGTTCAACCACCCGAAACTCACCCGAGGCCCTCGGGACCCCAACCAAAACATGCCAACATATCTCATAACCTCATTCAAACTTGTTCCAACCTTCAGAGCTCTCAAAACAACATCAAAACACCAAATTGACATAAGATTCAAGTCTAAGAATTCCAAAAACTTCCAAATTCTGCTTTCGATGAAAAAGTCTATCAAAACTCGTCCGAATGACCTGGAATTTTTTCACACACGTCAAAAATGACACAATGGACCTATTGCAACTTCCGGAATCCCATTAAGACCCCTTTATCAAAATATCACCAATCAACGGGAAAACGTCAAACTTCCAATTTCGCCAATTCAAGCCTAAATCAACTCCGAACCTCCAAAACACATTCTGATAACGCTCCTAAGCCCCGAATCACCTCCCAAAGCTATCCGAATCATCAGAATTCACATCCGAGCCCTTTTTCACACAAGTCAACATCCGATTGAATTTTTCAACTCAAGCTTACTCAAAAGAGACTAAGTGTCTCAAACCTTACCAAAACCTCTCTGAACCCAAACCAACCAATCCGATAACACATAATACAGCTGAACAAGACAATAAGAAGCAGAAATGGGGAAAATGGAGCGCTAACTAATGAAACGACCGGCTTGGTCATTACACCTATACCTATGCATGACACGACATGTATATGCACGTGCATGACATTATAAATGTTTTAGAATTTACAAAGTTATTCAGACATACAGATGGATTTCATTATTCCATGTTTCATCTGTCTTTTATGTACTGATTTTCATGCCTTACATACTTAGTACATTATTCGTACTGATACCTTATTTTCCGGGGACTGTGTTTCATGCCTGCAGGTGCAGGTAGGCAAGCCGATGACCCCCTTCTTAGGATCCTTGATCAGCGAGAGTTGGCGTGCTCCACTTGATCCGAAGCTGTTTTTGATTTTGGTACGATATGCTTGTATATATATATATGGGTATGACGTGGTTCAGTCCTGTCTTTGTAAAATTTTATTTCTATTAGAGGTCTGTAGACAGTCATGTATAGTTGGATAGTATGTGGCCTTGTCGGCTTCCAGTTTTTGGTATATAGTTGTATATAGCAGCCTTGACGGCTCGCCCACTGTATTCCGTATGTATATGTACATATATCTTTTGGATAGGGTTCCCTCACGTCTATTATTCATGTTTATATCTTAAACGCATGCTTAAGGATGTTCAACATCTAGGATTTGGGCACCCGTCGATGCCCATCAATTTGGGTCGTGACATTATTATTGATGTGTTGTGTATATTTGATTAACACCATGGCACAAAGATGGATTTACAAAGTTGGGGAAGCAAGTTAGTTTTTCTAACATGAGGGAGAAACATGATAAACATTTGATAAAAAGTTACGTGGAATGAATTATCATTTGTATCTAGTTCCTCGAATAAAATAATATGCACTTGAAATTCATAAAAAAATAATTCATCTACAATATATTACAAAGCATGCCAGACGCATTTGCTGACCCAAAGAAAGTAACTATATTCTCATTGCAAATGCTCCTATTATGTCATAGAAGGACAAAGTCTATGGTATGCTTAAAGCGTATAGACAAATCGGTTTCAAACAAAACTTCTTGATAAAGAAGATGATAAAATGGTCAAAATGATCATAATAAAGGAGGCAAGTGATCTAGAAGATCACATGACATAATACTTCATAAAATCTCAGGAGAGGTTTAGGTACCTGAAAATATGAAGGAAGAGATCTCTATGTTATGTCTTTATGAAAAAATGTTGGAATCGATATAAAATGTTCGTTGATGACATCTGTGATACCACTAAGTATGGATGAGGATCTTAAGTCTGTCGAATATAGACACTAAAAATATTGGCCAAATGGAAGAGACACAATTCAAATAGAATTGGTTTCATATGAAAGACATGTAGTTTTGAAGATGTAGTTCAAGTACTTGAAAGTACAAAGTCAATATTATGTGCAATCAGTTTTCGGTATCTTATTTGTCTAGCATTACAAGAAAACTTGATATGCATCTAAAGTCTATTATATGGCTTATATGACTTAATTAATATGACAATCCATGAAGGATTTAGGTTGCTTGAAGCATATACAATTCTTGATCTTGAAGTACCACTTCCTCAGTGCAATTTGTGCACAAATATATCTTGCTATAACTATAGGCATGATAATATGATAGCAAGAGTTTTCGCCTCTATGTGAAGATATTGAACAGATGATTCCAACAAGATCATATGAAAATAATACACCTATTAGGGATGATGATTTCAAAGTAAAACAAATTCATTCAAGTTAATATGGCTTATTTGTTTATCAAATCTCTACCAAAGATCTTTTGAAGATAGTGTACAAGATTTGAATGCAGAATGTTTAAAGAAGTGAATTGATTCTCTCATCAGGGGGAGTTAATACACATTCTACTCTTTTTCCCTTACATGGTTTTGTCTCACTGGTTTTTCCTTGCAAGATTTTTAACGAGGCAACCAAAAGGTGTATTGTTAGATATGTGTACTCTTTTTCCTTCTCTAGAATTTTTTCCCACTAGATTTTATTTAGTTAAGGTTTTAACTAGGCACATTATCTGTTGAATAGAAATTCAAGGGGGAGTGTTATAAGTAAAATTTTATTTATGGTGAATGTCTATATTTTAGAGAGATTTTACTTGGTGGCTAAGTCACTCTTTCCCTATAAATAGAGGGGTTCTATTCTATTGTAATTCATCCAAAATCAATAACAATCCTCTCTCTATTTTTCTCTGCAATACTCTTCTTCTTCTTTTATTATTTTATAACAATTACCGAATTTTCATGAATTATTATAATTTTAAAGTGATAGCTATTCTTCTTGAATTGAAATATACATTCACTCAATGTGTTCTCTTTAATAATAATTCCATTGGCTTTTCATTAAAAAATCATGTTTAATTAATAATATGTATAATATTGGAATAAACTATGTATGTTTACCATACTCATCCTTATATCTTGAAAAATATAATATACACATATTTATTGAAAATATATAAGGTATATATGTGGTATATATACATTACAAATTATTTATATGTTTGGTATAATAAAAAAATCTTAGATGATTATACAATATTAACCATGTATAATTAATAAAACCATATATTCTTAAAAAGATCAGCGCGTGGATGTTGCTTCGGTTAAAGTGTGTATATGTAATTATATAGATGATATAATGATGGTATTTCGTATACATATATTTGTTTATTTTTGTGTGTATATTTACCCGATATAACAAAGATTTATTAATGGTATATATGTTATAAGCTTTCATAACTTGGTTGTATATATAATTTTTCGTCATAATTGTATCAAGTTCTAGAATTTTGAGCTTCAAATCAAATCACAAGAAAATAAAAAACTCTATATCGAATAAATTGACATTAATGTGTGGGTGAAAATTAAAGAAGGTATTTGATTCTTGGAACGGCAATAAAAAAAAAAGCAATGAAGAGGTGGAAAACTGAAGGAGTTGGGATGTCAAACGGGTTGGGCGGGCAGGGCAAGCTTTGGCCCGCTAAGATTTTGACCCACCTTACCCTTCCCCGTTTAACATCTTTACAAACTTTTACCTGCCCCGCCTACTAAGCCTTGCCCTGCCCCATTTTTTCTTTTATCTTTTATTTGTTGGTATTTTCTACTTCTCTAACCTCCATGAAAGTCAAATTTTTTAAATTCCTACCGGAGTTATCTTAGAACATCTTCCACCTTGTTCTTGCTAATTTTTCACATGAAACTTTAACCACCTCCCCCTCTCCACTTGTCAATAACGAAAAATGTAAACTCAGGAAAATAAGAATCTGCATTTGAATGTTTTAGTTTGACTTTGACGAATATAAAAGAAAAGCTTAAAATTTTAAATTATTTACTACATAACTCAGAAAACTAATAATGACTTCCCTCCTAATAGAAATATTATTTTGTTATTGTTATTGTTAACATCATTTTCATTGTTATATTAAACTCTTTGCTTTTCTATTGTATCTCACAATTCTTCAAGAGTAAAATAATTTTTTATCACTGAAATGCAACAATTGTGGTCCAATTTTTTTCTGATAAGCTATCATCTATATTTCACGTTTTTTATTTTTTAAGTATTGGTTTTTTCACGACCCTAAACTCAAACCTATCATGATAATGCCTATCAATAGTACTAGGCCAGCCGACTTCCACAATACTACAATGATTCATTAAAAGCTATGCCAAAAGACATCATGTTTAGCAGAATTTCATAAAAAAAAATAAGAGTTGAACTTAAAATAGAAGTGCGGAAAGTAAAGCCCCAAACATCGGGGTGTCATTGAGTCATGAGCCACTACCACAACTATTCTGCTAACAACAATACTAACATAGTCTGGGGAAAATCCAAAATACAACTATGGAAGATAGAGAAGAAGAAAGCAGGGTTGCAGTCGCCGAGCAACTACCTTACTATCTCGAATGATCAGCAATAGAAAATATCAGCAACCGCTATCAAGGCCAGAGATACCTAGATCTGCACACAAGATGCATCAGGTAACGTGAGTACTCCAACTTAGTAAGTAACAAGTCCAAACTATGGACTGATAGGTAGTGACAAACTTAACCTCAACAGGTAAACATATGTAAATTGTGCAGAAAAGTAGGCATGCTTTCAATTCATGTATACAACTCAAACAGAAAAATAAATACAGATCTGAACAATGTGAGGTATAAATCTCAGCTAATCTCTACATGCCAATGCACAGAACGTACAAAATGCACCATGTACTTCCAGTCTCAAATGCTCAACCACTCGATACTGTATATGGCCATCCGGCCCAGGGAAGATCCATCCTGGAATTTATATACCTCACTGACAACAGTCACTCAGTACTGAGGAAGGCTACTTCTAGCCCTGTGGAGAAGATCCATCTCCAAGTATCAATGCTTCAGACAAGATTCATGTCCAGGGAAGATCCATCGCTCAATAATATCATCCATGCCCACTATGGGTGTGCAGACTCCGGAGGGGCTCCTAAGGCCCAAGCGCTGTCACACCTCTTTTTTTTACCTACACCCCGAGATGGTGTATAAAGGAGTTTTTCCAATTAAAGGACAATCGAAACGGGATTTATTTTATAAGATTCAGAGTCGCTACCTGAGAGATTTATGGTATCCCAAGTCACCGGTTCAAATCTCGAGTCAAGGAAAAGGTTGACTCTGTTTAACAGTCTGCGAACCAGAAATCCGGGTAAGGAATTCTGTTAACCCGGGAGAAGGTGTTAGGCACTCCCGAGTTCCGTGGTTCTAACACGGTCGCTTAACCATTATATTCAGCTTAATTATCTGATTCTAAATAATTACGAACCTATGTGCAAACTTAACTTTTTAACCGCTTTTATTTAATTAATTAAAGAAGATTGCAACGTTATTAAAACACGCCTCAAACCACGTCACATAAATGCACCCGTGGCTTTCGACATATTTTAACATTGTTGAGATTTTGATTTGGGTCACATAAATGCGCACCCGAATTTAGGAAGGTAATATTATTAAAACAACGCGCCTAAAGCAACTACGCGTTTGCAACTTTGTGAGGGCCATGGAATTTTGCCAAATGACACACCTCGAATTCTAAGAATTTTGTGGGAAAGGTCAAGAGCCTTAGATTTAGACTACATGAACTAATGAAAAGCCAAACCAATGCATCAGGAGCTGATCGAACAGACTTATACAATGGATACATGTTTTAACTTATGCTATTCATTCTTAGTGAGGACACGGAACTAGGCACTCGATAATCACAATTGAGTAAAGGATATCACTTAACTACATAGATAATACCAAATAGTGATATTCACATTTAGCCCGCTAACATGTTGAGTTTATCACAGAATCACAACAACAAAAACCAAACTAACTAGTGGTTAAAATTGAGATGTTAAGCTCTATCGATTTCTTCCAGCTGCAATGGCGAAGCTTAAAGAAACAAAAAGAGTTCTTCCGACACAGACAAATGGAACAAATTGTTCAAGACCTCAGTTCATGTGTTGCAAACCCAGGTTGAATTATCCATCAAAGAGAAAAACAAAAATCTGAAGATCGAATCAAATTACAGCCTTATCGAAGATGTTAACGTGTTTCAGGAACAAAATTTATTGGAAAGGAATAAAACGGCAATTGAATAAATTCAACTAAACAAATAGTTCAGTCGAGCTGAAACTATCACGAATTTGTACTGATTTATATCCTAATTAACTCAACAGATAACTCAAATAGATCACACAAAATAGCACACAAGGTTCTTAACACTAGATGTGAACTTACATTAGCAAAGGAATTAAAAGACTCGCAACCAACTCAGAGAAAGCACGACAATGGTTCACAATTCCTTTGGCAGAGTATTGAAGTGAATACATATATGCAGATTCCATAGCAGTAAAATCTCCTGCAATAGAATTAAACTGCAAACACATTTCGGACAACAACAAAACAAATAAGAAGTGGACCAAATAGAATTGAAGAAGAACTGGTAGGCCTAGTTACACGGAATCAGCGAAATAATGACAATACAGTGCCCCTCATAGCTCAAACTACCTGGCTCAAAAGATTTCAGAGGCCAAAATACTCCAGCACCTACAACAGATGAGATTGCGTGGCCAACGAAGATCGAATTCGAAAAAAAAACCAACAGATACAGTCCAGAATACTTAAGATACGAACACATGAACACGCCGCTTATTGACAACTTGCTCAGATGATATGCAGTTAGTTACGCCCCAACCATACAAGTGAAAACCAAACAAATCAAAGTTCAATGAATATCCCTAAGCTGCCGAACTAATTGACCATGAAATGGACAATGATTAGAAGGAGTCTCATGGCTTATTGCAAGTTTAAACTCCACACACAAACAAAAATTCTTTTCCAAAACTCATTCCCACATATACCAACTTTGATAGCTACTAGGAAGCCATAATATTTCACAATTTTCATGTCTGATTCTGTTCAAGAAGCCTAAGGACAGAAATGACTGCTGGAAACGTGAACATTAATCTCTATGGCCTTATAGATGAAGCTAAATGCGTGTCGATCCACTAATTCACAAGGGAACCAAGCCCAACAATCATTTAACATTTAAACTGCAGCTAAACCAGCAGAAATGATCAAACAAGAAGGCTTCCACCCTTAAGGTTTCATGAATTTGTTTCAATGCTCAAATTTAACAAACGGGTGTGCGAATTTATACAATTGCAGCCATTATATCAGTGCGTACAATCGCTCGTTCAATATAGAATAAACACAAAAACAAAAACAGACCTAAATCAAGGCCAACAGAACTCAGCCTTTAATCTGAACAACAAACACTGACTTTCAGGTAGTCTTAGACTAAAAACATAACGGAACATGAGCACACGACACAGAATCACGGAAAAACAAATAATAATGAAGAATAAATGAACCTGGAATTAATAAACACTTCCGATTAACTTTGCTCGAACGTTGAATACAAGTGAAATCCAATAGCTAACACCAGCAATTAGCAACAGAAACGAGTAGAAATCAAAAGCTCAGACAGAAACTTGAAACGATACCGAGATTTAGAACTTAAACGCAAATTCCAACTCAAACTTTAATCAAACTCCATTATTGAGGACTAGAAATCAGGAAAAAGATGAAATGCAAAAAGACAAAATCTTTTTTGGTGATTTTTGTTGATGAACCTTGAAATGCCGTAAAAACCTGAATGAAATCGAACTCAGATTGTATATATATATATATATTGCTTTTTCTTTTCTTTTTTTATATATATATATTTTGCTTTTTCTTTTCTTTTTCTGAAGAGGGTTGAAAAGAAAAACCTTGAGCACTCTCACCCCCAAAAACTCAAGAACTCTCAAAAAACATCCCCCCCTAAACGAGAAAATCCTTACCTTCCTATCCCCTCAAAAATCTCGAACCTTCTTATAAAAATCTCCAAATCCTCTCAATATTCCGTGAACGATTTAGGGACAGATGGAGGGCATGGATTGATTTCCATCCATCCATGGCCCCCATACGTCCAACAAATCGCTCAAGAGTTAAAGGGCACGTGAAAAATCCGGAGGGAACCTTCTTATTTTGTCAGAGGCCGTTAGAATCTTGCTGATGAAGAGAGAGGGGGAGCGCGTGGGGTGAATTTGAGCTTACTCGCTTGAGATTTGGCGAGTTGAATGCGGCTGAGATGAAGAAGAAGATGAACAGGGGCGCTGCTTTTGGGAACTTAGGTTTTGCTAGTAAGGGGTCTGTTATGTTAGAGATAACGAGGCGAGTCAGTGACGAGTCAGGGTTTGGGAGGGGGAGGGGGCAGACGGGTTGGGGCGTTTGGTTTGGGCTGGGTTTGAGCAGATTTTAGAAGAAAGGAGTTTGGGCCCTGGGGGAGGGGGAAATCAATTGATGAGCCCAAAGCTCAAATCCTTTTATTTAAAAATCTCTTCTCTTTTCCAATTTCAAGTTTTTCTTTTCTTTCCAAAATTAAAATTAAAAATAAAACCTAAATTAAATCCCAAACTAAATTATCCCACCAAATTAGATTATTTACTCAAAAATAATATTCACAACAACTAATTAATTACCAAATCAAAGAAAACTACAAGATTCGAAGCTAAGTGCAAAAATGGGTTATTTTTTGTGATTTTTCTATTTTTGTAAACAACTAAATTACTAATTAACACAAAAGTGCAAAATTAGATCCTAAATAAAAATGCCATGTGTTTTGTTTGTATTTTCATGAATTAAACAAAATTAAACATGCACGGACAAATGCATACAAAACTACAAAAATCTACGAATTTGCAAATAATGGAAAAAATTCATTTTTGTTTTGAATTTATGGGAGTAATTCATATAGGGCAAAAATCACGTACTCACAGCTGCTCCTCTTTGCTCGAAACACGAAAAGTTTTCGTGCAAAGATAAAGTGAGCGGATACGGGCGATTTTTGTCCGTTTGAATACTCCGTGGGAAGCATTTTTGAAAGATTTGACCGCACCCTACTTCCGAGGTTACCTACATATCCTTGGCTAAAAAGGAATTAGGTCAGTGTAGTTCGGGAAGTTTTGGTAGCTGGGACTACCATGAAGCTGTGATTTCACTGTTGCTGTTGCTGCCACCGCTTACTGAACCCCCTTATTATACCATGTCAAAGTAAAACAAGAAGCTAGACTAGACTATGATCTATGGATTACAAAAGTCCTCTCTATATCTTCAAACTTGATCTTCTAGTTCTTGTTGCCTTGTTGTCCTCTATTCTCTCGGTAAAATTTCTTTGTTGCCGCCTTGAATGGTAAACTGAGATGTTTCCCTTTCTCCAGGTGGATGCCTGACTGCTAAACTTTGATATGTATTCCCATTCTCTCCAGGCGGGCTCCTGATCGCTGAACTTGAATGTATTTCCTGCTCTCCAAGCGGTCTCCTGATTGTTGAACTTGAAATGTGTTCCCTACTCTCCAGGCGGGCTGCTGATTGCTGACTTGAAATGTATTCCCTGCTCTCCAAGCAGGCTCCTGACTTCTAACTTGAAATGTATTCCCTGCTCTCCAGGCGGGCTCCTGACTTCAACAAAATGACAACAACAGAGGAAATTTTTCTGCCCCAATTTGGGTATATGGGAACATATGTAAGTATAGAACGAATCACATTACCAACTATCAATAAGAACTTGAAAGCTAAAATTTGAATTGTATTCCCTTGTTCTCCAAGTGGGCTCCTGACTGCTAAACTTGAAAGTATTCCCTACTTTCCAGACGGGCTCCTGACTTCAACTTGAAAGTACTCCCTGCTCTCCAGGCAGGCTCCTGACTTCAAAACAGACAAAACAAAAAATTTGAAGGCTAAAACTTAAATTGTACTCCCTTGTTCTCCAGGCGGTCTCCTGACTGCTACGTTTGAATGTATTCCCTGCTTTCCAGGTGGGCTCCTGACTTCAACTTGAAATGTATTCCCTGCTCTCCAGGCGGGTTCCTAACTTCAACATCGACAAAACAAAGAATTTTGAAAACTAAAACTTAGGTTGTACTCCCTTGTTCTCCATGCAGGCTCTTGACTGATGCACTTGAAAGTATTTCCTGCTCTCCAGGCGGGCTCCTGACTTCAACAAAATAGACAAAACAGAGAAATGTTCCTACCCTAGTTTGGGTATCTGGGCACATGGGTGAGTGTTAAACTGAGTCATTCTACCAACTGTTACTAAGAATTTGAAAGCTAGGTCCTATTATCTAGGGAGGTCCTGACAACTGACAATTATAGATCTAAGTTGTATCTTCTAAAGGTATTACTTCCGCTAAGTCCTGTTATCTAAGAGGGTTTTAAACTACATCCTATTATCCAGGAAGGTCCTGAAAACTCCTAATTGAATCTTATCTTAAACATGCAAACATTGAAACCAACTTATATTCCTTTGGGATACATTTATGCTAAATTATGCTACTCATGATTGTTTTGAATTTTAACTAAGCCACATTTTACAGGAGGGTCCTGAGAGTTTACGGTCAAACCTGATTAGTGCTTGCTTTTCCCTTACAGAGAGTTCCTCCGGAACAAACGAATTTTTTGCCACTGTTTCAATCAAAGAAAATTTTGTCAGTTTAAAATGGTGGTTGGCTGATGGCATTCTTGCTGAAGATCTTTCCGCTGCATTGTTTTGTTCTGACTGGCTTCCCTGAACTGGTCCTGAGCCGCTTTGACTTTCTGACTGACTTTCAAACCCCATGACCTTTGACGAACCGAGTGTTCTATACCCATGCTGTTGTTTTACCTCTGACCCCTTTATCCGAACCTTTGCATCTCCCATGACATTACCAAACCATTCCACTGATGAGACTTCTAGTGATCCCCTGTATCCCACCTTACATCATGTTATCCTTAGTATGCTCTGACCACGCCGTGCTTCACCATTTTGGAAGTTGGTAGTGAGCTTTGAAATCCTTTTTCACTTGCTTTGAACAAGACTAAAATTGAAACATCTTATACAAATACCCAAAGAAAATGAAATGCAATGACTTTGCGGGTTAAGGATAAGAAGAATCCAAAACTAGATGACAGCTACAGAGGGAAAAAGAAAAAGAAACTTATCTGAGTGGAACAGCTGGTACCAATGATCATGACATGTATTTCGGATTAATCGGCCCAATTTGTCCAACCAATTAACTTTCAGTTGCCGTATTTTGTTGCCCCGGAATTTCCATAATCTGATTTCTTCACCCAAATCCTGACCTTGTTCATCCTACGGTGCCTTGAAAGGTTTTCACCAGCAAACCTCTTTCATTCGTTCATCTCTCAACTCACTTTCGCCTTACTGTTCCCGTGAGGGTTTTCACCAATAAGACTCTCTCATTCTTTGCTTTCTCTCAGCTCCTGTCGCCTCATGGTGCCTGCAAGGGTTTTCACCAATAAGACTCTCTCATTTTTATTTTTCCTGCTTGAACCAGAGTGTTTCCCCTAACATGAATTACCTTTACCTGCTCGACTTGACATTTCTCAAAGACTGATCAAAAGGTCTTTCTTTGGACCGTAATGTGGGCTTTTGGACAGGGTTAGAAAGAAAGGGTATAAAAGGCTCGAAACAATTCAAATGGGTTAAAATTACAACTTTCGGAATCAGGTTTCTCACAACAACCACAACTTCTGCCCCAGTTTCTTGCATGGGGACTTTTGGATTTTGTTTTGATGAGACCGAACCGTGAGGCTGCCTACGTATCCTTAAAAGGAATCAGGTCGAACGTAGTTCATGGCATAGAAATTACTTTGTTGTTGCAATTTTTCTTTTCTCTCTTTCTTTTATTTCTCTCTTTTTTCTTCTGTTATTCATCTTTTCTCTCTTTTTTTTTCTTTTTTTTTTCTCTTTTTGCTTTTCTCTTTTCTTTTCTTTTCTTTCTCTTTCTTCTCTCTTTTCATTTTTCTTCTCCTTTTCCTTTCTTGTTCGTTCTTTAATTTTCTTTTCACTTACTTATCCTCCGCACTTGCGTTTCTGAATTGTGCCGTTGATCCCGAAAGAAGGGTATGAAAGAAAATAAATAAGGCTCAAAAGGGGTGACAAGGGATAAAGTGTTTAGATAGCAGAACAAAATGACTTCGTCATTTCAATCTTCAAAATATGCCAAATACAATTAAGTACAATCAAAGAAAGAAATCATACATAGTATCTCTTGACTACATCGGAATTGATAGCCATTTCTACACATTTTCCTTCTACATCTATCAAATATAACGCGCCATTGGACAACACTTTAGTTACAACATGTGGCCCTTGCCAGTTTGGGGTGAACTTTCCCTTTGCTTCAGCCTGATGAGGCAAGATACGTCTCAACACAAACTGACCCACTTCAAACTGCCGTGGATGTACCTTCTTGTTATATGCCCTCGCCATTCTCTGTTGGTACAATTGGCCGTGATACATTGCTGCCAATCTCTTTTTATCGATCAGACTTAATTGTTCCAAGCGGGTTTTAACCCATTCAACGTCATCAATTTCTGCCTCAGCAACAATCCGAAGGGATGGGATTTCAATTTCTGCGGGTATTACTGCCTCCGTTCCATACACCAACAAATAAGGAGTAGCCCCTACTGAAATACAGACAGTAGTGCGATATCCCAGCAATGCAAACGATAGCTTTTCATGCCACTATCTAGAACCTTCCACCATTTTTCGAAGTATCTTCTTTATATTCTTGTTGGCTGCCTCGACTGCTCCATTCGCCTTAGGGCGATATGGGGTGGAATTGCGATGTATAATCTTAAACTGCTGACATGTCTCTATCATCAGATGACTGTTGAGATTAGCGCCATTGTCCGTGATGATTACCTTCGGAATCCCAAACTGACAGATGATATTTGAATGCACAAAGTCAACCACTGCTTTCTTGGTCACAGATTTGAATGTTTTCGCTTCAACCCACTTAGTGAAATAATCAATGGCTACCAGGATAAACTTGTGTCTGTTCGATGCTTCCGGCTCGATTGGCCCAATGACATCCATGTCCCAAGCAACAAAAGGCCATGGTGCAGACATTGTATGTAATTCAGATGGTGGAGAATGAATCAAATCTCCATGCACTTGGCACTAATGGCATTTACGCACAAAACTGATGCAATCCCGCTCCAAAGTGAGCCAGTAGTAACCTGCTCAGAGAATCTTCTTTGCTAGAATGTACCCACTCATATATGGTCCACAAACTCCGAAGTGTACCTCAGTCATGATGACTGTGGCTTGTCTGGCATCTATGCATCTTAGCAATCCAAGATCTGGAGTTTTTTCCCATCTTAATGTATTCTTTGATATCGTGGAACCATGGCTCCCCATCCAGTTCTTCCTCTACCATATTACAGTAAGCATGTTGATCACGGACCTGAATCTACAAAGGGTCCACATAAGCCCTATCTGGATGATGTAACATTGATTCCAGAGTGGCCAAAGCATCGGCTACTTCATTATGGATCCTCGGGATATGCCTGAATTCTATCGACTGAAACCGCTGGCAAAGATCATGCAAACATTATCTGTACGGTATGAGTTTCAAATACAGTGTTTCCCATTCTCCCTGAATCTGGTACACCAGGAGGTCTGAGTCACACAAGACCAAGACTTCCTGGACACACATATCCACAGCTAACCTCAAACCTAGAATACATGCCTCGTACTCAGCCATGTTGTTGGTACAGTAAAAATGAAGCTGAGCCGTAACAGGGTAGTGCTGCCCTGTTTCAGAAATAAGTACTACTCCTATCCTTACGCCTTTAATATTTGCGGATCCATCAAAGAAAAGCTTCCATCCAAGCTTCTCGCCTTGTTCCAACTCATCAATGTGCATCACCTCTTCATCAGGGAAATAAGTTTTCAAAGGTTCATAATCTTCATCAACCGGGTTCTCGGCCAAATGGTCTGCCAAGGCCTGTGCTTTCATTGCAGCTCGAGTCACGTAGACAATGTAAAACTCTGTGAGTAGGATCTGCCATTTTGCAAGCCTCCCTGTGGGTATAGGCTTCTGAAAGATATACTTCAATGGATCCAAGCGGGATATGAGGTAAGTAGTATAAGATGACAAATAGTGTTTCAGTTTCTGTGCCACCCAAGTTAGGGTGCAACATGTCCTCTCAAGATGAGTGTACTTAAACTCGTAGGATGTGAACTTCTTGCTAAGGTAATAGATGGCCTGCTCCTTCCTACCAGTGATATCATGTTGACCTAATACACAACCGAATGAACTGTCCAAAACCGTCAAATATAGAATCAAAGGTCTCCCTGGTTCTGGCGGGACCAACACGGGTGGGTTTGACAAATACCCCTTTATCTTATCAAACGCCTCCTGATATTCATCCGTCCACTTGACCGCAGCGTCTTTCTTTAACAGTTTGAAGATAGGCTCACAAGTTGTCGTGAGCTGAGCGATGAACCTACTGATATAATTCAATCTCCCCAACAAAGTCATAACCTCAGTCTTGTTCCTTGGAGGTGGCAATTCCTGGATGGCCTTGACTTTCAATGGATCCAGTTCGATACCCCGGCGGCTGACTACGAACCCCAACAACTTTCCAGACGGCACCCCAAAAGCACACTTTGTAGGGTTAAGCTTGAGATTGTACCTGCGAAGCCTTCGGAAGAACTTCTTCAGATCCCTGACATGGTCAGACTGCTTTCTAGACTTCACGATCACATCATCCACGTACACCTCGATTTCCTGGTGTATCATATCATGGAATATTGTTGTCATTGCCCGCATGTAGGTTGCCCCAGCATTTTTCAAACCAAATGGCATGACCCGATAGCAGTACGTTCCCCACGGCGTGATGAATGCCGTCTTTTCTGCATCTTCCTCGTCCATCAAGATCTGATGATAACCCGCGTAACAATCCACAAAAGAACCAATCTCATGTTTGGCACAATTGTCAATCAATATATGGATGTTTGGCAGGGGAAAATTATCCTTCGGACTTGCTTTGTTGAGATCCCGTTAATCAACGCACACCCTGGTCTTGCCATCCTTCTTTGGCACATGCACAAATTGGCTAACCAGGTGGGATACAGCGTGACCCGAATAACTTTCGCATCAAACTGCTTGGTGACCTCTTCTTTGATCTTTACACTCATATCCATTTTGAACTTTCTCAGCTTCTGTTTGACAGGAGGGAATGCCGGATCAGTGGACAATTTGTGAACCACTAAATCAGTTCTCAGACACGGCATGTCATCATAGGACCATGCAAAAACGTCTTTGTATTGGAACAGTGCTTTAATTATATCCTACCTGAGTTGAGGTTCTAGATGGACACTTATTTTAGTTTCACAGACATTTTCTTGGTCCCATAGATAAATTATTTCTGTGTCATTCAAATTAGGTTTGGGCTTTTCCTCAAAATGACTTAGTTCCTTACTAATTTCTTCATAGGCCTCATCATCCTCAAATTCCAACTCATCATCACACTCAATTTCTTGTATTATTATTTTAGAGTTATATTGGCTTTTAAAACTGGGCCGAAGATTCCTCACTCATGTCATGTCGTTGATATCAGCATAAAAAGAACTGTACAAAAGAGGAAAACAAAACAAAAATTAAATTAGAATAAATGAAGGAAAAGGAACAATTGCATTTCATTGAATATAAAGATAACAGGGTTTTAACACATCCAACTAGACGGAACATAATATCTGAATTACAGACCCAGGAATAATCCATAAAACTAAAATAAAATCAAAACCCACTACCAAGACCCCCTCCGGATAGGAAGAGGAGTAGCCTCCCAGTTGTTGACTTTTGCACGTGGTCCCACAAATTGCACATCTGCCTTGCTGGACCCTTCCCCAGCCTGAACCACATTAACCTCAGCGAATAACCTTTCGAACCCCTTCTCCAAGTCTCCATCGGCTCCAATGAGTGGTCCAGGGATCCTTAACAACAATTGCTTTCTAGTACCCGGCCTGACGAATGACCTAGACAGACGCGGGACTGCTTTGGCAATGCCCATGCTTTCTTTTTCATTTTCCTAGATCTTCTCATGTATGCAACGGTAGGGTTGAACCCCAGACCAAAAGTATCTAGATTCCTTGGAAGGGAGACTGGCTGCACAATACCTTACAGAGATGTACCCAAACCCTTGCCCAGTACGAAACCATTTCTCAACATTTCGACAGCTACCATGACTGATGCCGCAGCCATCTTTGGAGTTGGCACGCACTTTCCTTCTGAAATTTCTCTACCGATACTGTGTCGGAAACCTGATAAACCCATGGTCCCTTGCCATCGTCAACCTCTATGAACGACACAATGGCACCATTGGGCACACACAAATTATCTTCGCCATGTACAACAATTTCCTGTCGATCCCATTCAAACTTGACCATTTGATGTAGAGTAGACGGGACTGCTTTGGCAGCATGGATCCAAGGTCGTCCCAATAATAGATTGTATGAAACAGCCACATCGAGCACCTGGAATTCCATAGTAAATTCAACTGGCCCTATTGTGAGCTCAAGCACTATGTCCCCGACTAAATCCTTCCCTCTACCGTCGAATCCTCAAACGCAAATATTGTTCTTGTGAATTCTTTCATCCTCCACTTGCAGCTTGTTCACTGTGGCGAAAGGATAGATGTTCGCTCTAGACCCGTTGTCAACCAGTACCCGAGTAACCACGGAGTCTTCGCATTTCACTGTCAGATAGAGGGATCTATTGTGCTCGGTACCCTCCATGGGTAACTCATCATCAGAAAAAGTGACTCGGTTTACCTCAAATATCTTGTTAGCTATCTTTTCCAAGTGGTTTACTGAGATTTTGTCAAGAACGTGGGCTTCGTTCAAGATCTTCATCAAAGCATGACGACGTTCGTCTGAATGGATCAGTAATGACAAGAGAGAGATCTGAGCTGGTGTCTTCCTTAACTGCTCCACAATGAAATAGTCTTGCGCTTTCATCTTTCTCAGAAATTCTTTTTCTTCTTCCTCAGTCACCGCTTTCTTCACCAATACTGGATTATCTTTTGAGGTCTTAGCTTTTCTCAACTCTTCGAGGGCAAAGCATCTCCCCGATCGAGTTAAACCATGGGTCTCACACACTTCTTCTTTAACCTCTTTCCCTCGGTAAGCTACTGTCACTCATTCATAATTCCACAGGACCGTCTTGCTGTTGATCACTGGGAGCTGAATTACTGGTTTTATAATAACAGGGTCCGTGCGAGCACCCTTCACGACCACAACAGGTTTACTTGTAACCCCTGGTACCACGTACCACCACTTTAACATTCTCTGGTTTCACTATGACAGCGCTTGATGACCCTTTCCCGGCTACCGCAGCTGGCTTATTGTCTATCCCTTTCAACTGGATCACTGATTTCCCACTGGTTACCTTTTCCTTTGAACTGGTTTCACTGGAGCGGATCATCATCACCGTCTGCGAGAGTTTCTTAGCCTCCCCTCCCTTGTGTATCAACTCAATCATATGGGTCTCATGGTGAGCTGGTAGCGGATTCTGGTTGATGTTTGGTGTTTCTGGGGCCTGAACCTCGATCTGATAAGTATCAATGAGCTCTTGTACAACTATTTTTAGTTTCCAGCATTTCTCTGTGTCATGGCCCAGGGCCCCTGAACAATACTCACAACTTATCGAGCGATCAAGATTTCTGGGAAGGTGATTCGGCATTTTGGCCTCAATCGGATTCAACATACCCAACTATCTCAATCTGTGGAATAGGCTGGTATATGATTCTCCCAATGGAGTGAATGTCTTTGGCTTCTGCAACCTTTCATTCTTAAAGGATTTATTGGGTCGAAAACATATTCCAGGAGGGTTTTTGTAGGTTTTTGGGGGTGGATGGGTATTTTGTGGAGCTTGGTAGGGACTCTGTGGAGCTGGTGCACGCCATTGCGCGTGAGCGGGAGGTTGGGTATAGGTTTGTGCGTGATAGACAGAAAAATGGGGATCTGGTGGTGGGTAGTAGTATTGTGGTGGGCTATATGGAGTGTGGGGGTATGTTTGGGGATAGGGTCAAGGCTGGTTGTAGAATGGTGGAAGGTTCCTGGATCCACCCCAAGCTGCCGACTCGATCGTTGCAACATTCTCTTTATTCTTCTTTCCGAGTACACCCCCAGTACCGTTTTGAATGGACTAGGTGATTGCTTTGATTGCTAAGTAACTCATGATCTTATTGGACTTGAGTCCCTCCTCAACCATGCCTCCCATTTTCACAACTTCATTAAAGTACTTGCCCACTGCTGACACCAAATGACCAAAATAAGTGGGCTCCAAAGCCTGCAAGAAATAATCAACCATCTTGCTTTGTTTCATCGGGGGTCAACCCTTGCTGCTTGCTCTCTCCAGTGGAACCCGTATTCTCGGAAACTCTCACCGGGCTTCTTCTCAATCTTCGTCAATGACAGACGATCTGGGATGATTTCGAGATTATACTGAAAATGACAAGCGAAGGCTTGGGCCAAATCGTCCCATGTGTACCACCTGCTATGATCTTGTCTGGTGTACCATTCTAGCACTGACCCACTCATACTTTGGCTGAAATACGCCATCAGCAATTCATCTCTTCCACCTGCTCCTCTCATCTTGCTACAGAACCCTCTTAAGTGTGCTACCGGGTCGCCATGCCCATCGTACAGATCAAACTTGGGCATTTTGAACCCTGCTGGCAACTGAACATCTGGGAACAGACATAAATCCTTATAGGCCACACTTACTTGGCCTCCCAGCCCCCTCATATCTCAGAATGATTGCTCTAAGCTTTTGACCTTTCTGATCATCTCTTCATGCTCAGGATTTCTGGGCGGTTTCTCGGTCTCTGCCGGGATATCAAGATGAGGACTGTAAGGATATGGTTCTAGAACTTTGAAGGTGGGTTCAGGGGGATAGTACTGGTTATCATGAGTTTGGAATAGGGTTTCACTGGAAGATCGGTGTAATGTAGCAGGTGGAGGTGCCACAAAAATAGGTGTAATTGGCGGGGGAGGGTACAGGACTTGTTTGGGTGGTGCAGCTTGAGAAGTATGGGAAGTGGTGCCTTGGCATTGTTGGTAAAGGGGAAAGGCTGGAGATGAGTTCACAGTGGGAGGTTCTTGAGGTTGGGCTGATGGTGGGATATAAGCAGGATTGGTGGGATAAACCGGTGGTGGATGCCCCTTCGCCCAAGCTTGGTACATTTCAGCCATCTGTTGTTTCAGCTTATACATTTCCTCCCTCATTGCATTAACGTCCATTTCTTCCAGCTCTTTCGACGGGTCGATAATACTTGTTTCCGATTCCTGGTCGACCATATTAAGCCTGTCTTTCAATCCGGTATTGTAGGAGTGAGTTGCCAGAATGCCAGTCAACTAACCACCTGCCTGAACTTAATACATCAAACAAACAACCTTGTTAGCGATTAGGCTTTAACAGATTGGTAACCGCACATTGGGCATGAATACACCTAAATAGTTAACCGTCTCTCTATTATGTATTTGATCGGTTGCATGCATCATCTCGGCCTTTTCTTTCTTTTAGTTGCAAACATCCCCTTTTCTTTCCTTTCCCTTCCTTTCATTCTAGCCTCTGTTCTCTCCTTGTTTTTACTCTCTCTTATTTTCTCTTTTTCTTTCTTGTTTTTTCGCTTTTTCCTTTCCTTTACTCTCTTGTTTTTCCTCTTATTTCTTTCCCTTTTTTCTCTTTCCTTTTCTTTCTTTTCTTTCTTTTGGTTATGGTCGAATCCTATGGATATTGCCTACATATCATGACCCCGCATGAATTAGACCGAGCGTAGTTCTGAGAGATAAGTGTGAAAGTATTAAAACATTTTTTTTTGGGATTTTCAGTTTTTATAAAAACAGATACTTCGATTACAAAGACTCCATACTAGCAAATTCCAAAAGACTAACAGACTCTGATGCAAAGACAAAATACAGACTCCGAAAATAAGCTATCATACTCCAAAGAAATACAAACTCAAAAATAGAAAGAAAACACAAACCCAACATGACTTACAGACTCTGACAGAAAATGAAATACAGACTCAAATGGAAAATCACGAGTACATCAATGCTCCTGGTGCCCGCGGGACATCATTCGGTCTCGCCACGGGCCTATGTGCAAGATCCCTTTGAAGTCGGTCCAAGTCGTTCATTATTTATTTAACAAAGGTCATCACCGCTGCAAAGAATGTAGTGCGAGTCATATCCTCACAGATGTGGCACTTCATAACGATGTAGTCAGCGATATTTCTAATTCTCTCTCTTATGATGCCCTTTTCTTGTAACAAATGCCCAATTTGTTGGGCCCTGGCCTCCAAAGTTTGCTCAGCTGCATAATTTTGTTCCTGAAGCTGTTACAAGTCTATTTCTTACTGCGCCAATGTCGTATAACAGTGTTCCCTTTCAACCTTGAAGTCTTTTGCCTGCTTGATCATTTTGTTTTCCGTGGCGATGACCCTTTTCTTCAACCCTGCAACCTCATTGTCGTACCTTTCTCTCAACTGCTTAACCAGGCGTACCCGTTCATCTGTATTTTTATCCAATTGTTTTTGAGCCTTGGCTAGTTCATTTTCTGCTTTGTTCAAATCGAAACTATAGTCACTCACTTTCTGCCTCAGGTTAGCTATGAGTTTTTCATCTCTGTTTCTTCGGGCTGGATTTTCTACCGCTACTTTCATTTTCAGAATTTGAGCTCGAAGGACCTCATTTTCTTTGGCTAGCCTTTTCTTTTTTCCTTCATCTGCCGCAACTTGCAAGCTACTCTCGAATTGAAGTTCTCTGGTTTGCTTTTCCAATTTTCCTATCGTGGCTCTGTACTCGTTTTCCTTGGCCAACCAAACCCACTGTTCTTGTGACGCCTCAACAAATTCCTGAAGGTGGGGTCTTTTGGCCGGTCTTCCAAACTCAATTTATCTTCTGTACCAAGCAAGGTATCCTGGTGAAACCTCACCCTTAGATCGATCACGTACACATGTATTGGCTGTTAAGTATTAACATTTGCTCCAGATTTGACGGACTACTGCTTTATGAAATTGACCGGTAGGTCCGATCTCAATTATATGAGCACTAAGATCTTCATCTCTCAGAACTATCTGGCATCTCCCGAGCTGCCTCAAAACCGGATATAGGGCATAAGGCTGGATACTCCTAAGTCCCATCAAGAGGAAATGAGGCCCGGTGGCTGGCATGTATATGACCTCATACACAGGCAGCCATCCAAATGACCACTCTATTTGGTTTGCAGTGATGGAGCGGAGGCGCGTTACCCACTCTGTGACCCCCTCTGGCAAGCTGATACCATTAACCCTCGTGTAAAATTCTTCTATGCATGTTTTTTCTGTCGACCCATAACTCATAAATTGAGGTTGATCGCACAAATGTTCGATCATCCACATCTGCAACAACATGTTGCACCCCTCGAAAAAGTCTCATCCGGCTTTGCAGGCTGTGAGAGCACAAAAGATCTAGGCTACTATCATGGGCGCGAGGGTGCTGTTGTCCTGAGTAAGCAAAGTTATAACAACCCCAGATACTCGTATGTCAATATTTCCGTCTTTTCTAGGAAACACCACGAGTCCCAAAAAGGCCACCATAAAAGCAAAACACCTATGTTCTTCCCACTTAAGGCGGTTTCCTTTGCTGCAGATTTTGTTTTTCGGCTTGTTGAACCCCCCTACATGACCATATCTGTTGTATATAAACTGCAAAGTACAAAAAACGGTTGCCAAGTCTGGGTTGTAGACCCCCCTGCTTATTTTCGAAGAGTCTAGGAATCTGTGCACGACTATGGCCCTTGGAGCAATCAAGTACTGGTGTCTCAAAGGAATTTTAGGACTCTCAATATATCCGGCTATTTCTTCCAATGTCGGGATAAGTTCAAAATTCGAGAAGTGAAATACGTTGTGGGTCGGGTCCCAAAATGTAACCAACGCCTTTACGATGTCTCCCCTGGGATTAATCTTAACCAACCCAGTGAGGCCTCCCAGATATTGATTGACCGTGTCTTGTCCCGATTTACCCAGATCATCCCACCACATATGTAATTCCAAAGGGACCTTGCTCAGGACTGTTATTGGCAAATTCTGACTCGTGCTCATTCTGTACATTTGTTAGGGTGGTTAAGCAAAAAAAGAATCACGATTCAATTGACTCAAAAATAAAATGGACACACGTTTTTCTCTTTTTTTTTTCTTTTCATTTGAAAATATAATCCGGTTTTGTAAATACGGCCTCCCAGCACCTCGGGGCGAAGATTTTAAGGTTGTGTTGGCTAACCGGTAAAAACTAAAAAAATGACCACAGGTGGTTGTTCTTGCAAAACAGCCTTCCGGCGCCCTTTTTAAGGACATTCGGCTATTTCTGACAAGAATGGCATCGCCCTAACTATTTTCAGATAAAAGTAAAATTTTGTTCTTTTGGGTTACTTTTGCAAAAAGGAAGTTGGACCCGATGGGGGTTGCCTACGTATCTCACACCCTATGAGAATCAAACTAGCGTAGTTCAGGCAGATAAAACAAACTATTTTTGAAATCAAGACTTTTTTTAATTGGCAAATAAAATAACCTATTTTTGAAAACAAACTTTTTCTTTGGCAAATAAAACAACTATTTTTTCATTTTCTCAAAAATTCTGCAGAGTTTCGACACTATTTGGACATTGATTTTTTTTTTTCAAAATAGGCGATTAACTCTCTTTAACCCCTTCTACTGCTATTTCTCTTTCCTCAACTTTACAAATATTCAAAAGCAGGTCAACATGCAAGTCTGAAGCAAATAAATGCACAAGTAGCAAGTAAGATGTATCAGGATGGTCATTTTTCATTTTTGGTACACCTGTCCTAGACAGACCCAACCCCTGTGTTGAGCCTCCAAAGTCAAATGCACATGATGCAACCAAACGTTCCTACTAGGGATCCGGAATGAAGCTGAGTTATTCTAGGTTCAAAACCTGGGTATTTGTTCTAGACTGTGTACCCGAGCGGACAACTCGAGTCGAGGAGGGGGCTACGTACCGGGAACCAAAAGGCTTTCCGGCTTAGTAACTTGTCCGAGC
This sequence comes from Nicotiana sylvestris, assembly GCF_000393655.2. Lineage (NCBI taxonomy): Eukaryota > Viridiplantae > Streptophyta > Magnoliopsida > Solanales > Solanaceae > Nicotiana > Nicotiana sylvestris. The sequence continues at coordinate 118,419,269 of NC_091064.1, read as the reverse complement.
CTCTTTCTTATTTCAGGGTATGACACTAACAGAATAGAGAGTCTCGACCAGCGAGCATATTCCCTAAGATGAGAAGAGAAGGGTTTCGTAGCAATTTATATACAGTTCAGATAATATCAAAGCGGTAAAAAGCAGCACTTAGCACATTAGGCCCAAACATGTGAACAAAATCAGATAATAAATAAAACTAAATACAACAATTATTCTAAGCTCGAATTCTGAACCCTGAACCAGAGATTCTGGGTTCGTTCCCCAGCAGAGTTGCCAGAGCTATCACACCTCCTTTTTCTACCTACACCCCGAGAGGGTGTATAAAGGAGTTTTTCCAATTAAAGGACAATCGAAACGGGATTTATTTTAAAAGATTCAGAGTTGCCACCTGGGAGATTTATGGTATCCCAAGGCACCAATTCAAATCCCGAGTCGAGGAAAAGGTTGACTCTGTTTAACAGTCTACGAACCAGAAATCTGGGTAAGGAATTCTGTTAAACCGGGAGAAGGTGTTAGGCACTCCCGAGTTCTGTGGTTCTAGCACGGTCGCTTAACCATTATATTCAGCTTAATTATCTGATTCTAAATAATTACGAACCTATGTGCAAGCTTAACTTTTTAACCGCTTTTATTTAATTAATTAAAGAAGATTGCAACGTTATTAAAACACGCCTCAAACCACGTCACATAAATGCACCTGTGGCTTTCGACATATCTTAACATTGTTGAGATTTGGTTTTTGGGTCACATAAATGCGTACCCGAATTTAGGAAGGTAATATTATTAAAACAATGCGCCTAAAGCAACTACGCATTTGCAACTGTGCGAGGGCCATGGAATTTTTCCAAATGACACACCTCGAATTCTAAGAATTATGTGGGAAAGGTCAAGAGCCTTAGATTTAGACTACATGAACTAATGAAAAGCCAAACCAATGCATCAGGAGCTGATCGAACAGACTTATACAATGGATAAATGTTTTAACTTATGCTATTCATTCTTAGTGAGGACACGGAACTAGAAACTCGATAATCACAATTGAGTAAAGGATATCACTTAACTACACAAATAATACCAAACAGTGATATTCACATTTATCGTGCTAACATGCTAAGTTTATCCCAGAATCATAGAAATAAAAACCAAACTAACTAGTAGTTAAAATTAAGATGTTAAGCTCTATCGATTTCTTCCAGCTGCAATGGCGAAGCTTAAAGAAACAAAAAGAGTTCTTCCGACACAGACAAATGGAACGAATTGTTCAAGACCTCAGTTCATGTGTTGCAAACCCAGGTTGAATCATCCATCAAAGAGAAAAACAAAAATATGAAGATTGAATCAAATTAAAGCCTCATCGAAGATGTTAACGTGTTTCAGGAACAAAATTTATCGGAAAGGAATAAAACGGCAATTGAATAAATTCAACTAAACAAATAGTTCAGTCGAGCTGAAACTATCACGAATTTGTACTGATTTATATCCTAATTAACTCAAACGATAACTCTAATAGATGACATAAAATAGCATACAAGGTTCTTAACACTGGCTGTGAACTTACATCAGCAAAGGAATTACAAGACTCGCAACCAACTCAGAGAAAGCACGACAATGGTTCACAATTCCTTTGGTAGAGTATTGAAGTGAATACATATATGCAGATTCCATAGCAGTAAAATCTCCTACAGTAGTCATTTAAACTGCAAACACATTTCGGACAACAGCGAAACAAACAAGAAGTGGGCCAAATAGAGGTGAAGAAGAACTGGTAGGCCTAGTTACACAGAATCAGCGAAATAATGACAATACAGTGCCCCTCATAGCTCAAACTACCCGGCTCAAAAGATTTTAGAGGCCAAAATACTCCAGCACCTACAACAGACGAGATTGCGAGGCCAACGAAGATCGAATTCGAACAAAAAAACCAACATATACAATCCAGAATACTTAAGATACGAACACATGAACGCGCCGCTTATTGACAACTTGCTCAGATGATATGCAGTTAGTTACGCCCCAACCATACAAGTGAAAACCAAACAAATCGAAGTTCAATGAATATCCCTAAGCTACCGAACTAATTGACCATCAAATGGACAATGATTAGAAGGAGTCTCATGGCTTATTGCAAGTTTAAACTCCACACACAAACAAGAATTCTTTTCCAAAACTCATTCCCACATATACCAACTTTGATACCTACTAGGCAGCCATAATACTTCATAATTTTCATGTCTGATTCTATTCAAGAAGCCTAAGGACAGAAATGACTGCTGGAAATGTGAACATTAATCTCTATGGCCTTATAGGTGAAGCTAAATGTGTGTCGATCCACTAATTCACAAGGGAACCAACCCCAACAATCATTTAGCATTTAAACTGTAGGTAAACCAGTAGAAATGATCAAACAAGAAGGCTTCCACCCTTAAGGTTTCATGAATTTGTTTCAATGCTCAAATTTAACAAACGGGTGTGCGAATTTATTCAACTGCAGCCATTATATCAGTGTGTACAATCGCTCGTTCAATATAGAATAAACACAAAAACAGAAACATACCTGAATCAAGGCCAACAGAACTCAGCCTTTAATCTAAACAACAAACACTGACTTTCAGGTAGTCTTAGACTAAAAACATAACGGAACATGAGCACAGGACACAGAATCACGGAAAAACAAATAATAATGAAGAAAAAATGAACCTGGAATCAATAAACACCTCCGATTAACTTTGCTCAAACATTGAATACAAGTGAAATCCAATAGCTAACACCAACAATCAGCAACCGAAACGAGTAGAAATCAAAAGCTCAGACAGAAATTTGAAACGATACCGAGATTTAGAACTTAAACGCAAATTCCAACTCAAACTTTAATCAAACTCCATTGTTGAGGACCAGAAATTAGGAAAAAGATGAAATGCAAAAAGACGAAATCTATTTTTGGTGATTTTTGCTGATGAACCTTGAAATTCCGTAAAAACCCTGAATGAAATCGAACTCAGATTGTATATATATATATATGTTTTGCTTTTTCTTTTCTTTTTCTGAAGAGGGTTGAAAAGAAAAACCTCGAGCACTCTCACCCCCAAAAACTCAAGAACTCTCAAAAAAATCCCCCCCCCAAACGAGAAAATCCTTACCTTCCTATCCCCTCAAAAATCTCGAACCTTCTTATAAAAATCTCCAAATCCTCTAAATCTTCGATGAACGATTTAGGGACAGATGGAGGGAATGAATTGATTTCCATCCATCCACGGCCCCCATACGTCCAACAAATCGCTCAAGAGTTAAAGGGCACGTGAAAAATCCATAGGGAACCTTCTTATTTTGTCAGAGGCCGTTAGAATCTTGCTGACGGGGAGAGAGGGGGAGCGCGTGGGGTGAATTTGAGCTTTCTCGATTGAGATTTGGCGAGTTGAACGCGTCTGAGATGAAGAAGAAGATGAACAGTGGCGCTGCTTTTGGGAACTTAGGTTTTGCTAGTAAGGGGTCTGTTATGTTAGAGATAACGGGGCGGGTCAGTGACTGGTCAGGGTTTGGGGGGGGGGCAGACGGGTTGGGGCGTTTGGTTTGGGCTGGGTTTGAGAAGATTTTAGGAGAAAGGTGTTTGGGCCTAGGGGGGGAATCAATTGATGAGCCCAAAGCTCAAATCCTTTTATTTCAAAATCTCTTCTCTTTTCCAATTTCAAGTTTTTCTTTTCTTTCCAAAATTAAAATTTTAAAATAAAACCTAAATTAAATCCCAAACCAAATTATCCCACCAAATTAGATTATTTACTCAAAAATAATATTCACAACAACTAATTAATTACCAAATCAAAGAAAACTACAAGATTCGAAGCTAAGTGCAAAAATGGGTTATTTTTTGTGATTTTTCTATATTTGTAAACAACTAAATTACTAATTAACACAAAAGTGCAAAATTAGATCCTAAATGAAAATGCCTTTTTTTGTATTTTCATGAATTAAACAAAATTAAACATGCACGGACAAATGCAAACAAAACTACAAAAATCTACGAATTTGCAAATAATGGGAAAAATTCATTTTTGTTTTGAATTTATGGGAGTAATTCATATAGGGTAAAAATCACGTGCTCACAAGCGCTATCATAATCAATATAATTGTTGTGGTGTGCAGCTCGACCCCGTATTTGTCACTCATAATCAGGCTCTCGACCTCACTCAGTCATCACTCTCCAGTCTCACCCATAGGCTTACAATGTCATGGAAACTAGCCCGGAAACAGTAATATGCTATGCCAATAGTAACAACTAAGACTGAGATACGATATGAAATGCATGAATATGAATGAGTACAAAATAATGGTGAAATCAGTGAATGAACGCAGGAAATGACCACTAGGGGTCCCAACAGTATCGGCGTGAAGCCCTAACATGATCTCTAGCATATTTTGCAACTCAATTACTTTATCACATAAGGGAAACATAAATATCAACAAGAAAGAGTCATTAAACGACGCCATGGAATGAACCAGGTCACAATTCTCACGGTGCACGCCCGCACGCCCGTCACTTGGTATGTGCATCACCTCAATACTACATGACACGTAGTTCGGGGTTTCGAACCGTCAGAACCAAGTTTGAAAGGGTTACTTACCTCAACCGAGCAAAAACCCTACTCTGTAATGCCCTTGCCTCTCAACTCAGCCTCCGATCGCTCGGAATCTAGCCACAAGCAATACAATACGATCAATATAGGCTAAAGGGACCAATTCCACAAGAAAAATACCAAATTATAGGCCAAATCCCGATATTCACTCAAACCCGGCCCCGGACCCACGTCTGGGAATCCGATAAAAGTCACAAAACTAGAAAGCCCATTCACTCACGAGTCTACCCATACCAATTTCATCAAAATCCGATATCATTTGGTCCCTCAAATCCCCAAATTACTCTCTCCAAAATCCCAAGCCCTAACCCCTTATTTCACTTCAAAAATCCCACTAATTAGGTGGGAAATCAACAGGAAAATACCATAGTTAATGATAATAGGGCTCAAGCAACTTAACTCAATGAATATCCTTGAATCCCCTTCAAAAATCACTCCAAAATCTCAAAAGTCCATGTTGAAAATGGTGCAAATGAGCATAAATTTGCGAAGTCTTCTATTTATAGGTTCTGCCCAGGCTTTTCGCACCTGCGGCCCAAAATGCGCACCTGCGATGCCGCTTCCGCGCAAACACATCCACATATGCAGAAAATCACTTAAATCCCTGTAATCGCATCTGCGCCTCATGACCACATCTGCGATCGTCGTAGGTTTTGAAACGACCTCGCACCTGCGCATCCACTCTCGTACCTGTACTTGCCTGTCCGCATTTGCGCCTATCGCAGCTGCGAGAAACACTTCGCACTTGCGCTCCTACTCAATTCCCTTGGGTCCGCATCTGCGGCTTCTTAGCCGCTCCTGCAGGCTCGCACCTGCATGTCCCACTCCACATGTGCGGTTATGACAGCTGAGTTCCAACTTTAGCAACTCCTCCAATTTCTAAACTTGTTCCCTTAATTACCCGAAATCAACTTGAGGCCCTCGAGACCTCAACCAAACATACCAACATATCCCATAACATCATACAAACCATGTGCGAATGATTTCAAATTTTGCACACAAGTCAGAAATGACACCATGAACCTACTCCAACTTCCAGAAATCCAATCCGACCCCGATATCAAAAATTTCACTACCGACTAAAATTGCCAAAATTCTAACTTTCGCCAATTCAAGCCTAATTCTACCAAGGGCCTCCAAATCACATTCTGGACGTGCTCCTAAGTCCAAAATCACCTAACGAAGCTAACGGAACCATCAAAATTCAAATCTGAGATCATTTACACATAAGTCAACATTCGGTCAACTTTCCCAACTTAACCCTTCACAAAAGAGACTAAGTCTCTCAATTCACTCCCAGATCACTCCAGACCCGAACCAACTGACCAGGTAAGACATAATACAGATGAAGAACACAAATGAAGTAGAAAAATGGGGGAACGAGGCTATAACTCTCGAAACAACCGTCTGGGTCGTTACATCCTCCCCCTCTTAAACAAACGTTCATCCTCGAACGAGTCTAGAAACATACCTGAAGTCTCAAATAGGTATGGATATCTGCTTCGCATCTCCCACTCGGTCTCCCAAGTAGCCTCCTCCATGGGCTAACCTCTCCACTACACTTTCACTGAATCTATATCCTTTGATCTCAACTTTCGGACCCGCCGTTCCAAAATAGCCACTGGCTCCACATCATAAGTCAAATCACCATCTAACTGAACCTAGCTGAAATCCAAGACATGAACAGATCACCATATACTTTCGAAGTATAGAAACATGAAATACTGGATGGACACTCAATAATCTAGGTGGCAAGGAAAGCTCATAGGCCACCTTCCCAATCCTCCGAAGCACCTCAAACGGCCCAATAAACTGAGGGCTCAGCTTGCCCTTCTTCCCAAATCTCATAGCACCCTTCATGGGCGAAACATTCAGTAAAACCTTCTTCCCAACTATGTAAGACACATCACGGACCTTTCTATCAGCATAACTATTTTGTCTTGACTGAGCTGTGCGAATTCGCTCCTGAATCACTTTCACCTTGTCCAATGCATCTTGAACCAAGTTTGTACCCAAAAGCTAGCCTCACCAGGCTCAAAACAACCCACTAGAGATCTACACCACCTCCCATATAAAGCCTTATATGGAGCCATTTGAATACTGACTGATAACTGTTGTTGTAAGCAAACTCTGTGAGTGGTAGAAACAGGTCCCATGAACCACAAAAATCAATGACACAAGCATGTAGAATGTCCTCAAAAATTTGAATAGTGCGATCGGACTGTCCGTCTGTCTAAGGGTGAAATGTTGTGCTCAACTCAACCCGAGTGCCCAACTCTCGCTGCCCGGCCCTCCAAACTACGATGTAAACTGCGTGCCTCTATCTGAAATGATAGAAACTAGCACTCCATGAAGGCAAACAATCTTTCTGATGTAAATCTCAACCAACCGCTCTGAAGAATAGGCAGTGTATACAAGAATGAAGTGCGCGGACTTGGTTAGCCGATCCAAAATCACCCAAATAGCATCAAACTTCCTTGAAGTCCGTAGGAGCCCAACTACGAAATCCATGGTGATCCGTTCCCACTTCTACTCTAGAATCTCTATCTGCTGGAGCAAGCCACCCGGTCTTTGATGCTCATATTTCACCTGCTGACAATTGAGACACCGAGCTACAAACCCAACTATGTATTTCTTCATCCTCCTCCACAAAATCCCGATACATCTTCGCGGCACCCGGATGAATGGAATACCGTAAACTATGAGCCTCCTCATGAATCAACTCCTGAAGCCCATCTACATGGGGCACACATATCGGGCCCTGCATCCAAAATACCCCGTCATCACCAATAGTCACATCTTTGGCATCATCATACAGCCTTGAGGACAAGCAAATGAGGATCACCATACTAGAGCTCTCTGATGGGATCGAATAAACAAGATCGAGAAACCACACAAGCTAGGACCCGACTGCGCTCCAAAATATCCAATCTCACAAATCGATTGGCCAAGGCCTGAACATCAACTATAAGAGGTATCTCCCAAGAGGCAGGAATGCGAGACTAGCCATACTTACTGCCTTACTACTCAAGGCATCGGCCACAAAATAGGACTTTCCCGGGTGGTACAAAATAGTAATATCATAGTCCTTTAGCAGCTCCAACCAATTCCGCTTCCTCAAATTGAGATGCTTTTCCTTAAAAAAGTGATGGAGGCTACAATGATCAGGAAACACCTCACAAAACATACCATAGTGATAGTGCCTCCAAATCTTCAACGCGTGAATAATGACAGCCATCTCCAAATCATGAACGAGGTAGTTCTTCTCATAGGGCTTCAACTAACGAGAAGCATAAGCAATCACTCTATCCTCCTGCATCAACACACACCCAATGCTGACCCGATAAGCATAACAATATATTGTATAAGAACCTGAAGCTGATGGTAGAACTAACACTAGAGCTGTGGTCAAGGCGGTCTTGAGCTTCTGAAAACTCACCTCACACACATCCGACCACCTGAAAAGAGCACCCTTTTGGGTCAATTTAGTCAAGGGTGATGCAATAGATGAAAATCCCTACACAAACTAACAATAATAACCAGCCAAACCCAGAAAGCTCCAAATCTCTATAGCTAAGGATGGTCTGGGCCAACTATGAACTACCTCGATCTTATTCGGATCAACCTGAATACCCTATCTAGATACCACGTGCCCCAAGAACGCCACTGAACTGAGCCAAATCTCGCACTTGAAGAATTTAGCATAAAGCTTCTCCTCCCTCAACTGCTTCAACACAATCCACAAATGCTCAGCGTGCTTCTCCTGGCTACGAGAGTACACCAGAATATCATCAATGAATACAATAACAAACGAGTCGAGATAAGGCCGAAACATGTTGTTCATCAAATGCATGAACGCTGCTGGGGCATTGGTCTACCCAAAAGACATCACAAGAAACCCATAATGACCGTATCGGGTCCTGAAAGATGTATTAAGAATGTTCGAGTGCCTAATCTTCAACTGGTGATACCATGACCTCAAGTCGATCTTGGAGAACACCCTCGCTCCCTAAAGTTGGTCAAATAAATCATCAATACGAGGCAAATGGTACTTGGTCTTGTTGTGACTTTGTTCAACTGGCAGTAATCAATGCATATTATTATTCTCATCGTGCCATCCTTCTTTTTCACAAATAGAACAGGTGCATCCCAAGGTGACACACTAGGATGAATAAACCCCTTACCAAGGAGCTCCTGAAGCTTCTCCTTCAATTCCTTTAACTCCGCTGGTGCCATACGATATGGTGGAATAGAAATGAGCTGAGTGCCTCGCACCAAATCAATACCGAAGTCAATATCCCTGTGCGGTAGCATGCCCGACACGTCTGTAGGAAACACATCCAAAAAATCTATCACCACCAGAAATGAATTAATGGCAGGAGTCGCACTGAAATCCCTCACAAAGGCCAAATAAGAAAGAAACCCATTCCCAACCATTCGCTGGGCCTTTAAGAATGAAATCACTCTACTGGGAACATAGTCCAATAAACCTTGCCACTTAATGCATGGCAGCCCTGGCGTAGCCAACATCACAGTCTTAGCATGACAATTTAGAATAGCATGACATGGAGATAACCAATCCATACCCAATATCATATCAAAATCAACCATACCGAGCAGCAAAAGGTCTACCCGGGTCTCCAAACCTCTAATAGTCACCACACAGGACGATATATGCGGTCCACAACAATAGTATCGCCCACATGAGTAGATACAAGAACAAATGAAACAAGAGACTCGCAGGGCATATCCAAATAATGAGCAAAATATGATGACACATATGAAAAAGTGGAACCAGGATCGAATAATATAGAGGCATCCCTGTGGCAAATTGAGATAATACATGTGATCACAACATTGAAGCAATAACGTCTGGTATGGCATGAAGTGCATAGAAATGGCCCTGACTGCCACCTGATCGACCTTTCCCTCTAGGGCGACCCCTAGATGACTGACCTCCACCCCGAGCTGGCTGGGCGAGTAGGGAAGTAACTAGTGCTGAAGCCGAAGTCTGACACCTCTACTGGGATTAATCTCCCGTAAGGCGAGGATAGAACCTCTTGATATGACCTAAATCTTCACACTCAAAGCAACCTCTCCATGCAAATGGCAGTAGGGACTGAGGGGAGCCCCGAGCACTGGGATACCCACTAGAAAGACCAGGCATAGATGAACCCTGAGCTGATGGTGTATGAGATGAACTCTGAGCTGGAAGGGCACTGAGAGATGAGTGGCCCTGAAGTGAAATGTGATAACCATGGCTAGATGATGCGCCATGGTGAGCCGAACGAGTCGTCTGAGCATGCCTGAAGGGACAGCCCCTACCGTGGTAAAACTGACCTCCCGAAGGAACACTACTAAAACTACCGGATCCATGAGGCCTCTTTCCCTCCCTCTCTACTCGCTCCTAGCGGCGAACCGACTCTATATCCTGAGCAATGTCAACAACCTCCCCAAAAAAAGTGCCAGACACACTCTTTCTAGTCAAAAGAATCTGCAGCTCATAAGTGAGGCCATAAATGAACCTCCTTATCCTCTCCCTATCTATGGGAACCAGCCAGATAGCATGAGGGGCCAACTCAGAGAATCTCATCTCATACAGCATCATAGTCATATCATCCTGACACAACTGCTCGAACTGCCTGCGGAGCTCCTCTCTACTGGACTGTGTTACATATTTCTCCAGGAAGAGAATGGAGAATTACTGCCACGTAAGGGTCGCGGAACCAACCGGCCTACGCCTCTCGTAAGCCTACCACCAAGTGAAGGCAGCTCTAGAGAATTGAAAAGTAGCGAACGAGACCCCACTGGTCTCCAAAATACCTGCTGTACGGAGGATCCTCTAACACTTATCCAAGAAACCTTGGGCACCCTCGCCCTCTGTACCACTGAAAGTCAGAGGCTGAAGTTTACCAAACCTCTCCAATGTATGCTGCTTATCCTCAGGCATGGCAGGAACCACATAGTCCTGATCAGCTGCAACCGGCTGGGCTGGTGGTGACCCTGGTGTTTGAAGTCCCTGAACAACCTGCTCGGGTGTGCAGGTGGGAGTCTGAGTGCCTTCCCCGGCCTGGGAAGTGGCTACCATAGCAGAAATAGATACCTCATGAGCAAGATCGATGCACACGATCAGAATCTAAGCTAAGGTCTCCTGAAGACCTAGGATCACAAAAGGCACAGCTTGTGCCTGAGCTGGTCCCGCTGGTGCATCCACAACTGGGACTTGATACTAAACTGGGGCAACTGGTGGATCTGCAGGTGCTTCCTTAGCTACTGTGCAGGCTACACCCCTACCTCTACCACGGCCTCGACCGCGACCTCGGCCTATCGCGTCCCTAACTGGTGGTACTTGTGGTTGTCTGTCCTGACCGGTAGCACGTGTTCTCTCCATCTATGAGAAAATAGAATAACAAAAGTTTAGTTGCCAGAATCAATAGATTCGCATGATAAGAATTCAAGAATGTGAAGTGTCCTAAGGGTTCTACAGCCTCTTGAAGATAAGTACAGACGCCTCCGTACCGATCTAAAAGACTCTACTAAACCCTCTCATGACCTGTGAGACCTATGTAAACTAGGTTCTGATACCAACTTATCACGACCCTAAACTCAAACCTGTCATGATGGCTCATTTCAATAGTACTAGGCCAGCCGACTTCCACAATACTACAATAATTCATTAAAAGCTATGCCAAAAGACATCATGTTTAGGAGAATTTCATAAAAGAAAACAAGAGTTGAACTTAAAATAGAAGTGTGGAAAGTAAAGCCCCAAACATCGGCGTGTCACTGAGTCATGAGCCACTACCACAACTGTTTTGATAAAAACAAGACTAACATAGTCGGGGAAAAATCCAAAATACAACTACGGGAAGATAGAGAAGAAGAAAGTAGGGTTGCGGTCGTCGGGCAGCTACCTTACTATCTCCAGTGATCAGCAACAGAAAATATTAGCAACCACTACCATGGCTAGAGATACCTAGATCTGCACACAAGGTGCAAGGGTAACGTGAGTATACCAACTCAGTAAGTAACAAGTTCAAACTACTAACTTATAGACAGTGATGAACTTAACCTTAACATGTAAACAGAAGTAAATGGTGCAGAAAAGTAGGCATGCTTTGAATTCATATATACAACTCAAACAGAAAAATAAATACAAATCTAAACAATGTGAGGTATAAAGCTCACTAGTCTTACATGCCAATGCATAGAATTCACGAAATGTACCATGCACTTCCACTCTCAAGTGCTCAACCACTCGATATTGTATATGGCCGTACGACCTAGGGAAGATCCATCCCGGAATATATACACCCTACTGACAACAGTCACTCAGTACTGAGGAAGGCCATTTTCAGCCATGTGGAGAAGATCCATCTCCAGATATTAATGCTTCGAACAAGATCCATGTCTAGGGAAGATCCATCCCTCAATAATACCATTTGCGCCCACTGTGGGTGTGCATACTCCAGTGGGGCTTCTAAGGCCCAAGTGCTATCATAATCAATATAACTGTTGCGGCGTGCAGCTCGACCCCACAACTGTCACTCATAATCAGGCTCTCAACCTCACTCATTCATCACTCTCCTATCTCATCCATGGGCTTACAATGTCATGGAAACTAGCCCGGAAATAGTAATATGCTATTCCAATAGTAACAACTAAGACTGAGATATGATATGAAATTCATGAATATGACTGAGTAAAAAATAACGGTGAAATCAGTGAATGACCGCAAGAAATGACCACTAGGGGTCCCAACAGTATCGGCATGAAGCCCTAATATGATATCTAGCATGTTTTGCAACCCAGTTACTTTATCACATAAGGGAAACATGGATATCAACAAGAAAGAGTCCATGGATTGAACCAAATCACGATTCTAATGGTGCAGGCCCGCACGCCCGTCACTTGGCATGTGCATCACCTCAATACTAACCACATAACACGTAGTTCGGGGTTTTGAACCCTTAGAATCATGTTTGAAAGCATTACTTACCTCAGCCGATCAAAAATCCTACTCTGCAATGCCCTTGCCTCTCAACTCGGCCTCCGATCGCTCCGAATCTAGCCACAAGCAATATAATGCGATCAATATAGGCTAAAGTGACCAATTCCACAAGAAAGATACCAAACTATAGGCCAAATCCCGAAATTCACTCAAACCCGCCCCTCGGGCCCACATCTCGAAATCTGACAAAAGTCACAAAACTATAAAGCCATTCACTCACGAGTCTACCCATACCAATTTCATCAAAACCCGACTTCATTTGGTGCCTCAAATCCACAAATTACTCTCTCAAAAATCCCAAACCCTAACCCCTTATTTCACTTCAAAAATCCTACTAATTAGGTGGGATATCAACGGGAAAACGCCATAGATAATGATAAAAGGGCTCAAGCAACTTACCTCAATGAATATCCTTGAATCCCCTTCAAAAATCACTCCAAAAGCTCAAAAGTCCGAGTTGAAAATGGTGGAAATGAGAAAAAATTTGCGAAGTCTTCTATTTATAGGTTCTGCCCAGGCTTTTCGCACCTGCGGCCCAAAATGCGCACTTGCGGTGCGGCTTTCATGCAAAAACCTCCGCATCTGCGGAAAAACCTCATCTGTGCCTCATGACCGCATGTGCGATCATCACAGGTGTGGAAACAACCTCGCACCTGCGCATCCACTCTCTCACCTATGCTTGCCTGCCCGCATATGCGCCTCTCGCAGGTGTGGGAAACACTTCGCACCTGCGGCTCCTCCTCAAGTCCCTTGTGGTCGCATCTGCGGCTCCTTAGCCACTCCTGCGGACTCGCACATGTGCATCCCACTCCGCAGGTGCGTTTATGACAGCTGAGTTCAAACTTCAGCAACTCCTCCAATTTCCATACTTGTTCCGTTAATCACCCGGAATCAAAACGAATCCCTCAAGACCTCAACCAAACATACAAACATATCCCATAACATCATACAAACTCATCGGAACCTTCGAATCACCCAAAACAACATCAAAACACCAAATTACACTCGGATTCAAACCTAAGAACTTCTAAACTTCTGAATTACACAAACAATGCTGAAACCTATCAAACCGCGTCTAAATGACCTCAAATTTTGCACACAAGTCAGAAATTACACCACAAACCTACTCCAACTTCAGGAAATCCTATCCGACCCCGATATCAAAATTTTCACTGCCGATCAAAATCGCAAAAATCTAACTTTCACCAATTCAAGCCTAATTCTACCACGGGCGTCCAAATCATATTGGATGCGCTCCTAAGTCCAAAATCACCTAACGGAACCATCAAAATTCACATCGAGATAATTTACACATAAGTCAACATCTGGTCAACTTTCCCAACTTAAGCCTTCATAAAAGAGACTAAGTGTCTCAATTCACTCCAAGACCACTTCGGACCTGAACCAACTGACACAGTAAGACATAATACAGCTGAAGAATACAAATAAAACCGAAAATGGAGGAACAGGGCAATAACTCTCGAAATGATCGGTCGGTTCATTACAGGTTTCTACTAACTTGGACATAACTTAAAAGCGTAAATGCCTGGTTAAAATCGAAGCTTGTAGCTCCATCACAAACACGAACCTATGACGAACCGGCCAGTCGTCTCATGAGTTATTGCTCCGTTTCCCCTATTTCTACTTCTTATTGCTTTGTCTATCGGTTTTATATGTGATTAGGTTGGTTGGCTCGGGTTCAGAAAGGATTTAGTAAGGTTTGAGACACTTAGTCTTTTTTAGGAAGCTTAAGTTGGAAAAGTCAACCAGATGTTGACTTATGTGATAGAGGACTCGGATGTGAGTTTCGACAGTTCGGATAGCTTCATGAGGTTATTTGGGACTTAGGAGCGTGATCGGAATGAGTTTTAAGGTCCGGGGTAGATTTAGGCTTGAATTGGCAAAATTGAATTTTTGGCGATTTCCGGTTGATAGGTGAGATTTTGATATAGGGGTCGGAATAAAATTTTGAGAGTTGCACTAGTTCTGTTGTGTCATTTGGGATGTGTGTGCAAACTTTCAGGTCATTCAGATGTTGTTTGGTTGGGTTTTGATCTAAAGCATAATTTAGAAGATTTTTGAATTCTTAGGCTTGAATCCGATGCAAATTTGGTGTTTTGATGTTGTTTTGAGCATTCCTAAGGTTGGAAAAAGTTTGAATGAGGTTATGAGATATGTTCTCATGTTTGGTTGAGGTCCCGGGGGCCTCAGGTGAGTTTCGGGTGGTTAATCGGACAATTTCATGTTATTTGGAATTGCAAAAAAATTGTTGTGTGTTGCAGAGAATTTAGACCTTCGCGTTAGCGAGTGGGTACTCGCGTTCGCAAAGGGTTAGTTGGTTAAGGCTGGGATTTAAGGCTTCGCGTTCGTGAGGAAGGCTCCGCGTTCGCGAAGGGATGAGTTTTTAGGCATCACGTTCGCGAGGGAAGCTCCGCATTCGTGTAGAGGAATTTGGTCAGCTGGGCTTGATGTGTTTTATTCATCACTTTCGCGAGAGAGGTAGCGCGATCGCGAAGGGTCAAGCTGAGGAGCCATTGCGTTCGCGATAGGCAGGTCGCAATCGCAAAGAGGAATTTTGGGTCAAACCTATTTTGTGCTTCGCGAACGCGAGGCGTTGATCGTATTCGTGAAGAAGGAAATGAGGCCTGGGAAGAATATTTAAATAATTGTCTTGTCCGTGATTTTGGGGCTTATTTCCACCATTGTTGAGAGTTTTTGGAGCTTTTTGAAGAGAATTGAAGAGAGATTCAAGGGGAATCACTTGGAGGTAAGATTCATGGACATAAAACTCGATTCTAATGTGAAATCTACCTAATTAATCATGGAAATTAAGCCTAAAATTGAAGAACTAGGGCTTGAAATTGGAGACCTAGAATTCGGGTTTTGAGGGGTCGTTTGTGGATGGATTTTGATGCTTTTGGTATGTATGAACTCGGGGAGTGGTAAGGACTCCATTGATGTGATTTTTACTGGAATTCGAGATGTGGGCCAGGAGGTCGAGTTTTGGTAATTTCGGGATTTGTGTCGTAAATTGATTATTTTTGCTTGGGCTTCATTCCCTTAGCATATTTTGACGTCATGGTTCTGATTTTGGATAGATTCGACGCGAGTGGAGGCAGATTTGAGGGGAAAAGGCGTCACATGGTAGAGATTTGACCGGAATGAGGTGAGTAATGTTTGTATATGATGTCCTAAGGGTATGAAACCCCGGATTGCACATCATTTTGCTATATTGAGGTGATGCGCACGCTTGATGATGAGCGTGGGGTCGTGCACTATTAGGGATTGTGACTTTGTCCATCCCGAATGACTATTATACCGCGTATTTGACTGAAATCTATTTGTGAACATCATGTTTTGGGCTGAACTCCATATTTGGGCCTCGTGCCAACTATTTGAACCCTTAGGTGATTTTTATTGATATTTCCTCACTGTTTTAACTTTATACTTGAACTCAGTCATGTTATATTCCACAGTTTTCATAAATCAGCCATGTTTACTCTGTTTTAACACTTAAATGATCTTTTAAATGATATTTTGTGATGAGAATCATGTTTTACTATTGCCTGAGTGGCTTGTGAGGATTTTTACTGAGTAAGGCTGAAGGCCTATGTTGTGAGGAAACATTGATTATGATTATGAGGCCGAGGGCCTGAGATATGTACGCTATGAGGTGGCTTGTTGATATGAGGCCGAGAGCCTAGTGATGATGCCACGAGATGGCTTGATATTGTGCTTGGGCCATAAGGGGCCCCTTCAGGAGTATGCACACCCCCAGTGAGTGCGAGTACCCATTGTGATGTGAGATATAGCCCGGGGGGATGGTATTGTTCTGAGATATTACCCGAGGGACGAATTTGTTGACATTTTGCCCAAGGGGCGAACCTTTATGTGTTTATCTTTCTTATAGCCTGCCATTTACTTGCTTAAATGTTAAAAAAGCCTTACATGATTTCTTGCTTTCAGTCTTTATTTATGATTATTACTCACTGAGTTGGAGTACTCACTTTACTCCCTGCACCCCGTTGCAAATTCAGGCATTGCTGAGCCTGCTAGCGTGAGTTGAGAGCTCCCGGTAGATTTCGGAGTTCACGAGGTACCCCAGCACAGGATCAGGTCCCAGTTATAGATGCTCCAGCAGTACCAGCTCAGGCACTAACTATGCCCATTGTGATTCCGGGTCTTCAGGAGGCCTTGGCTCAGATCCTATCAGTTTGCACTAGCCTAGCTTAGGCGGTCTCAGCTACTACGGCCGCAGCTACTTCTCAGGCCGGGGGAGGCACTCAGACTCTCGCCGCTCGCACACCTGAGCAAGTCCTGCAGGGACTTCAAACATCGGGGGCACATCCAGCCCAGCCGGTTGCAGCTGCTCAGGACTATGTAGTTCCTGCCATGCCAGAGGACGAGCAGCATAGGTTGGAGAGGTTTGGTACACTTCAGCTTCCGACCTTCAGTGGTACAGAGGGCGAGGAAGCCCATGGTTTCTTGGATAAGTGTTAGAGGATGCTTCATACACCGGGTATTTTGGAGACCAACGGGGTCATTTTCACTACTTATCAATTTTCTGGAGCTGCCTTCACTTGGTGGGAGGCTTTTGAGAGGTGTAGGACTATTGGTGCAACACCCCTTACCTGGAAGTAGTTCTCTGTTCTCTTTTTAGAGAAGTATGTGTCACAGTATCATAGAGAGGAGCTGCGCAGGCAGTTTGAGTGGTTACTTTAGTGAGAGATGGCTATGATGCAGTATGAGATGAGTTTCTTTAAGTTAGCTCGTCATGCAATTTGGTTGGGTCTGACAGATAGGGAAAGGATTAGGAGGTTTGTTGATGGCCTCACTTACCAGCTTCATATTCTCAGGACTAGGGAGAGGGTGACTGGTGCTACCTTTAACTAGGTTGTGGACATTTCTCGTGAGATTGAGTCTATTCATTGCCAGAAGCGAGAGGAGAGGGAGGCCAAGAGGTCTCGAGGATCTAGTAGTTATAGTTGTGCTCATTCGAGAGGTTAGTTTCAGCACGGCAGAGTCCGTCCATTCAGGCATGCTCAGCTAGCTTGCTCAGGTTATTGTGGGGTGTCATCGGGTCATGGTTCACACCGTTCTCATCAGGGCCAGTCATTACTTAGTGCCCTTCCAGCTTAGAGTTCATCCCGTACTCCATCAGTTCAGGGCTCTTCCACGCTAGGTACATCTGCTAGTCACTCCTATGCGAGGGGTTCCCTTCAGTCCCCTTCTCCAGCACATGGGAGTTGTTATGAGTGTGGAGAGATGGGTCATATGTGGAGGCAGTGCCCTTGTCATTTTGCAGATCCATCTCAACAGAGGAGTCAGCCATCGACTTCTGCGCCAGTTACTTCACCACCACCCGCCCAGCCAGCTAGGGATAGAGGTCAGTCATCTAGGGGTCGCTCCAGAAGGGGAGGTCAATTAGGTGGCGGTCAGGCCCGTTTCTATGCACTTCCAGCTATACCCGATGCTATTGCTTCCGATGTTGTCATCATAGGTATTGTCTCAGTCTGCAACAGAGATACTTCTGTATTATTTGATCCCGGTTCCAGCTTTTCTTATGTGCCATCATACTTTACTCGTTATTTGGGTACGCCTTGTGAGTCTCTTGCTTCACCTGTTCATGTATCTACCCTGGTGGGTGATACTATTGTTGTAGACCATATGTATTGGTCGTGTGTGGTGACTATTGGGGGTCTGGAGACCCGAGTGGATCTTTTATTATTGTGTATGGTGGATTTCAATGTCATTTTAGGCATGGATTGGCTATCTCTGTATCGTGCTATTCTGGACTGTCATGCCAAGACAGTCACATTGGCTATACCGGGTGTGCCACGAATTGGGTGGCGAGGTATGACTGATTGTGTTCCCAGTAGAGTGATCTCATTCTTGAGGGCCCATCATATGGTTGGGTAGGGTTGTCTTTCGTATCTAGCCTTTGTGAGGGATGTCGGTGCTGAGACTCCCAATATTGATTCTGTTCATGTTGTGAGGGATTTTCCTGATGTGTTTCCCACAGACCTACATAGCATGCCACCGGATAGGGATATTTATTTTGGTATTGATCTGGTGTTGGGCACTCAGTCCATTTCTATTATGTCATATTGTATGGCACCAGCGGAGTTGAAGGAGTTAAAGGAGTAGTTTTAAGAACTCCTTGATAAGGGGTTCATTCGGCCTAGTGTGTCATCTTGGGGTGCGCCAGTTCTATTTGTGAAAAGAAAGGATGGCACTATGAGGATGTGCATTGATTATAGGCAATTGAACAAAGTAACATTTAAGAACAAGTATCTTTTGCCTCGCATTGATGATTTATTCGACCAGCTTCAGGGAGCGAGAGTGTTTACCAAGATTGATCTCCATTCAGGTTATCACCAGTTGAAGATCAGGGACTTAGATATTCTTAAGACAACTTTCAGGACCCGATATGATCATTTTAAGTTCTTGGTGATACCTTTTGAGTTGACCAATGCCCCAGCAGCGTTCATGCATTTGATGAACAGCTTGTTCCGACCTTATCTCGAGTTGTTTTTCATAGTCTTCATTGATGATATTCTGGTGTATTCACGTAGTCCGGAGGAGCACGCAGAGCATTTGAGAGTTGTGTTGCAGAGATTAAGGGAGGAGAAGCTTTATGCAAAATTCTCCAAGTGTGGGTTTTGGCTCAGTTCAGTGGCTTTCTTGGGGCACGTGGTGTCCAATGAGGGTATTCAGGTTGATCCAAAGAAGATAGAGGCGGTTTAGAGTTGGCCCAGACCGTTCTCAGCCACAGAGATTCTCAACTTTCTTGTTTCGCAGGCTATTATCACCGGTTTGTTCAGGGATTCTCGTCTATCGCATCGCCTTTGACCAAGTTGACTGAGAAGGGTGCTTTATTTGTGTGGCCAAATGAGTGTGAGGAGAGCTTTCAGAAGTTTAAGACAGCCTTGGCTATATCTCCAGTGTTAGTTTTGCTATCAGCTTCTGGTTCATATACCGTGTATTGCGATGCTTCGAAAGTTGGTATTGGTTGTGTATTAATACAGGAAGGTAGAGTTATTATGTATGCTTCTCGTCGGTTAAATCCCCAAGAGAAGAACTACCACGTCCATGATTTGGAATTGGCTTTCATAGTTCACGTGTTGAAAATTTGGAGGCATTACTTGTATGGTGTGTTTTGTGAGGAATTTACTGATCATCTTAGCCTCCGGCACTTGTTTAAGCAGAAGGATCTTAATTTGAGGTAGCAGAGATGGTTGGAGTTGCTAAAAGATTATGATATCACTAGATTGTATCATCCAGGAAAGGCATCATGTGGTGGTCGTTGCTTTGAGCTGAAAGGTGGTGAGTATGGGGAGTTTGGCATATATTCTAGTTGGGGAGAGACCTCTTGCAGGTGATGTTCAGGCCTTGGCCAATCGGTTCGTGAGGTTGGATATTTTGGAGACCTGTCGGGTATTGGCTTGTGTGGTTTCTCGGTCTTCCTTATATGATCGCATCAAAGAGCACCAGTATGATGATCTGCATTTTCTTGTCCTTAAGGACAGAGTTCAGCATGATGATGCCAGAGATGTGACCATTGGCAATGATGGGGTGTTGAGGATGCAGGGCCGGATTTGTGTTCCCAATATGGATGGGCTTCGGGATTGATTCTGGAGGAGGCCCATAGCTCACGATATTCCATTCATCCGGGGCCACGAAGATGTATCAAGATTTAAGGCAACATTATTGGTGGAAGAGAATGATGAAATACATTGAGGAATTTGTAGCTCGGTGTCTCAATTGTCAGCAGGTGAAATATGAGCATCACAGACCGGGTGGCTTGCTTCAGCGGATGGATATTCCAAAGTGGAAGTGGGAGAGGATCATTATGGACTTTGTAGTTGGACTTCCACGAACTTTGAGGAAGTTCGATGCTATTTGGGTGATTGTGGATCGGTTTACCAAGTCCGCACACATCATTCCTGTGTGTACTACCTATTCTTCAGAGCGATTGGCAGAGATCTATATTGGAGAGATTGTTCATTTTCATGGTGTCCCAGTTTCCATCATCTCAGATAGGGGCACTCAGTTTACTTCACAGTTTTGGAGGTCGGTGCAGTGAGAGTTGTGTACTCAGGTTGAGTTGAGTACGGCTTTACACCCTTAGATGGATGGGCAGTCCAAGCGCACTATATAGATATTATAGGACATGTTGCGTGCTTGTGTGATGGATTTCGGAGGGTCATGGGATCAGTTTCTACCGCTTGCAAAGTTTGCTTACAACAACAACTACAATCGAGTATTCAAATGGCTCCATATGAGGACTTGTATGAGAGGCGGTGTAGATCTCTAATTGGTTGGTTCGGGCCAGGTGAGGCTAGGCTATTGGGGATAGACTTGGTGTAGGATGCTTTAGAAAAGGTGAAGGCTATTCAGGAGAGGCTTCATACAGCGTAGTCGAGGCAGAAGAGTTATGCTGACAGGAATGTTCGAGATGTGTCCTACATGGTTGACGAGAAGGTTCTGTTGAAGGTTTTGCCCATGAAGGGTGTTATGAGATTTGGGAAGAAAGTTAAATTGAGTCCTCGGTTCATTAGGCCTTTTGAGGTGCTTCGGAGGATTGGGGAGGTGGCTTATGATCTTGCTTTGCCACTCAGCTTGTCGGGTGTGCATCTGGTATTTCATATTTCTATGCTCCAGAAGTATATTGGGGATCCATCTTATGTTCGAGATTTCATCACCGTTCAGTTAGATGGTGATTTGACCTATGATGTGGAGCCAGCGGCTATTTTGGAGCATCAGATTCGAAAGTTAAGATCAAAGGATATAATTTCAGTAAAAGTGCAGTGGAGAGGTCGGCCCGTAGAGCAGGCTACCTGGGAGACCGAGCGGGAGATGCACAGCAGATATCCTCACCTGTTTGAGGCTTTAGGTTTGTTTCTTGACTCGTTTGAGGACGAACGTTTGTTTAAGTTGGGGAGGATGTGATGACCCGGCCAGTCATCTCATGAGTTACCGCTCTGTTTCCCCCATTTCTTCTTCTTATTGCTTTGTATATAGGTTCTATATGTGATCGGGTTGGTTGTCTTGGGTTCAGAAAGGATTTGGTAAGGTTTGAGATACTTAGTCTCTTTTGAGGAAGCTTAAGTTGGAAAAGTCAACTAGATGTTGAATTATGTGTTAGAGGGCTCGGATGTGAGTTCTGATGGATCAGATAGCTTTGGGAGGTGATTTGGGACTTAAGAGCGTGATCAAAATGAGTTTTGGAGGTCCGGAGTAGATTTAGGCTTCAATTGGCGAAATTGGATTTTGGCGATTTTCGGTTGATAGGTGAGATTTTTATATAGGGATCGGAATGGAATTCCGAGAGTTGCAGTAGTTCTGTTGTGTCATTTGGGATGTTTGTACAAAATTTCATGTCATTCGAACTTGGTTTGGTTGGGTTTTTTATCAAAAACGTAATTTAGAATATTTTGGAATTCTTAGGCTTGAATCCGATGCGAATTTTGTGTTTTGATGTTGTTTTGAGCGTTCCTAAGGTTGGAACAAGTTTGAATGAGGTTATGAGATATGTTGGCATGTTTGGTTGAGGTCCCGGGGGCCTCGGGTGAGTTTCGGGTGGTCAATCGAAACATTTCATGTTATTTGGAATTGCAGAAAAACTGTTGTGTGTTGCAGAGAATTTAGACGTTCGAGTTCGCGAGTGGGTCCTCATGATCGCGAAGGGTTAGTTAGTGAAAGATGGGATTTAAACCTTCGCGTTCGTGAGGAAGGCTCTGCGTTCTCGAAGGGCTGAGTGTTTGGGCATCGCATTCCCGAAGGAAGCTCCGCGTTCGCGTAGAGGAATTTGGTCAGCTGGGCTTGAGGTGTTTTATTCATCGTATTCGCGAGAGAGGTAGTGCGATCGCGAAGGGTCAAGCTGAGGAGCCATCATGTTCTCGATGGGCAGGTCACGATCACGAAGAGGAATTTTGGGTCAAAGTTTTTTAAATAGTCGTCTTGTCCGCAATTTTGGGATTTATTTCCACCATTGTTGAGCATTTTTGGAGCTTTTTGAAGAGGATTAAAGAGGGATTCAAGGGAAATCACTTGAAGGTAAGATTCATGGACTTAAAACTCGACTCTAATGTGAAATATACCTAATTAATCATGGAAATTAAGCCTAAAATTGAAGAACTAGGGCTTGAATTGAAGACCTAGAATTTGGGTTTTGATGGGTCGTGTGTGGATGGATTTTGATGCTTTTGATATGTATGAACTCGAGAAGTGATAAGGAATCCATTGATGTGATTTTTACCGGAATTCGAGATGTGGGCCTGGGGTTGGGTTTTGTTAATTTCGGGATTTGTACCGTAAATTGATTATTTTCGCTTGGGCTTCGTTCCCTTAGCATATTTTGATGTCATTGTTCTGATTTTGGATAGATTATACGTGAGTGGAGGCCGATTCAAGGGGCAAAGGCGTCGCGGGCTAGAGATTTGACCGGATTGAGGTGAGTAATGATTGTAAATGATGTCCTGAGGGTATGAAACCCCGGATTGCACATCGTTGTGCTATATTGAGGTGACGCACATGCTTAATGACGAGCGTGGGGTCGTGCACTGTTGGGGAGTGTGCCTTAGTCCATCCAGAATGACTATTTTACCGCATATTTGAACCCTTATGGGATTTTTATTGATATTTCCTCACTGTTTTAACTTTATACTTGAACTCAGTCATATTATACTCCACTGTTTTCATAACTCAGCCATGTTTACTCTGTTTTAACACTTAAATGATCTTTTAAACGATATTTTGGGCAGAGAATCAAATTTTACTATTTCCCGAGTGGCTTGTGAGGATTTTGACTGAGTAAGGCTGAGGGCCTATATTGTGAGGAAACACTGATTATGATTATGAGGCCGAAGGCCTAAGATATTTACGCCACGAGGTAGCTTGTTAATATAAGGCCGAGAGCCCACTGATGATGCCACGAGATGGCTTGATACTGTGCTTGGGCTGTAAGGGGCCCCTCTAGGAGTCTGCACACCCCCAATGAACACGGGTACCCATTGTGATGTGAGATATAGCTCGAGGTGTTGGTATTGTTCTGAGATATTGCCTGAGGGGCGGATTTGTTGACATTGTGCCCGAGGGGCAAACCTTTATGTGTTTATATTTCTTACTGCCTGCCATTTACCTGTTTAAATGTTAAAAAGGCCTTGTATGAAGTTTAAACTAAACTGAAATGATTTTTACATATCTTTACTGATTCACCGTTTTACTGGCTTTTACTTCTTCATTATAGCATGTAATATGCCTTACGTGATTTCTTTCTTTCAGTCTTTATTTATGATTATTACTCACTGAGTTGGAGTACTCACTTTACTTCCTACACCCCGTGTGCAGATTCAGGTGTTGCTGATTCTGCTAGCGCGAGTTGAGAGCTCCCGGCAGACTTCGGAGTTTACGAGGTAGCTGCTTGGCGTCCGCAATCCCGTGTTTCTCCCCTTTATCTCATTTCTATCTCTTTTTCAATTGTTTTGTAATAGTTTGGTAGGCATTTCAGACTTGTAGTGTGTTGATAGATGCTCATGACTAGTGACACCCCGATATCGGGCTGTGTTGGGGTTATTTTCCGTAATCTTTACTGTTTACTGCTTATTTTGGATTATTTATTACGATTTAGACTTAATTCTTATTGTTTAATTACTTAAAAACTAAAATGGAAAAGTGTCGGCTGACCTTGTCTTCACAAGAGGTGCTATCACGACCGGGTCTGAGTTTAGGGTCGTGACATCTTTACCCTAAGCAACAATTAACACTTTAGACTTCATCTCAGCAACCCATCCATGCCCTACCCATTAACATTTTTAAAAAAATTGAATACAGGCCCACCCTGCCCCTACCCCGCCCCATTTAAGCATCGCCCTGCCCTACCCAGCTAAGCTTTCACCCTGCCCCTCCCCCTCCTAGCTCTGCCCTTCGCCATTACAATCCCTAAGAGGGAGAGTCAATGGTAGAGTGATATGAGAGAGAAAGAGAAATAAGATATTAAGAATTTAAACATAATCCTTTGTTTTAAGGAAGGGTTAGAGAATAAATGAGTTACTTTTAAATATTAAGTTTGTTCAAATATGCTACATTTGTAATAAAATGTATTATTATTGAAGTGATCCAAATATGGTAACATTACTATAAATACTATTTTGTGGGAATCCTACCGTGTAAAAATATAGGGCTTTTGCATCTATACCTAGTTTTACGGTCACAATCGTACCTTTACCCACTTTGCAAAAACATTTGCTAGTCTACCTACTTTACGATCAACTTCAGATTTATCAGGTCTGAAGTCACACAAAAAATTAGTCTGAAGAAAAAAAATTACACTTCAGATGCATTTAAGGCCAAATAGGTCTAAAGTGCAACCAATGGTTTCATGAGCTTAAGGTCTATAAGTCTGAGGTAAACAATTACACTTCCGATACACTTAAGACAAAAAGGTCTGAAGTGAAATAAATATTTTCCTACAAATAAGTCAAATAAGTCTGAAGTAAAAAAATTACACTTCAGATGCACCTAAGGCCAAAAGGTCTAAAGTGCAACCAATATTTTCATGCACTTAAGGCCAAATAAGACTGGAGTGCAAATTGCTTAGAAATAAAAATTTGTTCTTCGAATTTTAACAATCCAATATAGATTCTTAAATCTACTCCAAATGAACTCAAATTTGAAACTTAACCTCCAAATATCATTAAGAACAAACTCCAATCATCAATTTGTCAAAACAACAATAAATCTATCGAACCCATTTTGCAATTAAGAAAAAGAAAAAGAAGAAACCCTAAACAATAATTAAAAACTAAAGCGTCACAACAGCTCAACACTGTAAAATATCATAAACTACCTTAAAATATGTTCACAAACACCATATAAAATCACTGTTACCCGAAGAAGAAGAAGAAAAAGAAATAGGAGAAAAGGCATGAAGTTGTTTAAACAGTAGGTATAAGTTAAAAATAAAAAATAAAAAATGGGTACAGGTTAGATAAGGGTGACCAAATAGGGCGCAACTGCAATTTTTACTAAAAGTACCTAGTCGGGCAGCCTATTATGAGTCGCCCTATACGTATTTTCAAGTAAAGCCTCATTTCGTCAGTTTAAGCCTATCAAATGAGGTCCAAAGTAAGTAACTAAGGGGTCATTTGATACACGAAATAAGGTAGAATAAAGTGTGATATTAAATTTAAATTTTATTTGGTTGACAGTATAAGAGTCCGTTTGGATTTGCTTAAAAAGTAGTTTTTCAGCAAAAATAGCTTTTAAGACAGAAAGTAATAAGTTGTGGTTGCCCAGCCTATTACTTTTGACTTGTTTAAAGCAGTTTTTAACTTATTTTAATCACTTTTTAACTTTTTCAAACACGGAAAAAAAATTAAAAGAGCTTAAAAGTTGATTTTACCAGCTTAAAAGTCAATCCAAACACCCTCTAAATTTATTCTAGGATAAATTTCTCCTGCCAACCAACCATAATAAATATTTAATTTCAGGTTTACTCTTAGATATCCTACCTTATCCCGTTTTATCCCATCAAACTTGAGATTATTTTATCCCACCTCTCAAGTGCGATAAATTCAGTTAAAAAATTATAATTCCGGGACTATTATCCCAGGATAATTTAGTTCGCATATCAAACGACCCCTAAGTGAAGTTAACTTAAAATTCTTAGAAGTCCAAACATAGTGTAATTACTCCAAAATCTAATTGATTATTCAATAAGTTGAGTTAATTTTGGGATTCTGTCATATTAGTGATTCGAAACTCGCATATATTGGTTCGAGCCCTTGAAAATAGGGATGGAGTCCTCTTTTGTGGCTAGTGCCACACTTTCTATGGTGCGTATGAAGTTAATATAATTAGTGTATTCTGGACATTGGAAAGTTAAACCTAGGGATGTTTAAGGAGAGAAGAGTACCCGAAATCGATTCGGTCCAGTACCGGTATCGCTCCGTACTGGTCTGATTTGGGGTAGGCATGGGGATTTAGGTAAAGAAAACGGGGACTGGAAGGTATTAAAAAAAGTACTGGTAGAACCGGTCCAATTGTTACCTTTAAGGTACCTTTCCAGAACCGAATCGGTACCCCTAATGTATTTATTTTATTTTTGAAGGCAGCTATTTCTGGACCGTTAGCCAATGATTATTATTTAAAAATAGTCGTTGGCAACGGCCAAAAACGGCTAATTTTTCCTCCCTAGCCCGTAACACTCCCTGTCCCCTAATTTATATTCTTAACTCCTAAGTTTGTTAAAATATACTTTGACCCTATTTAAAACTATATATAGCCCATTTCATTCTTTTAAATTTTACACAAAACTCTCCTATCTCTCTAATTCACTATCTCTCTCTATATCAAATTGCAATTAACGTTCTACCATTCTCTTATTTTGCTATAATTTTTCAAGCATCAATAGGTGATGTATTATTTTTTTTTTGGCCATAACACTCCTAGATGAAGCAATTTTCTTCCATCAATATCAATTATACGTTGTTGTTTGGTACATTTATTTCAACTTTTATTAATTTTCACATTTACTTTTGTTATATTTGTGTTGCTATTTATTTTTATTTAATTATTTATTATTAAAACTGGCTATTAAAATAATAAAAACTTGTTAAAAGTTTTGACTAAGGATGATGCTAGTTCTAGTAATCCTAATCCTAGTCTGTCACGGTCAGAAATTCCCACCGTTGGGACAGTGATGGAACCTAACATTTCACTTGCTAGGTAAGCCAACATTAGAACAACTTATCCATCTTTAACAGTTTAAGCTAGATATTGGGGAAGAGCAGAAATAACTGAAATAAACCAAAGTAATAATGCAGAATTTTATACATCCCTGAATCCGATGTCACAAACGCACGAGCTACTAGAATAGTACATACAAGGGTCTGAAATAAATACAAAGTCGTCTGAATGAAAATACACAACAAAATAAAAAAAAAAGGAAGGGGACTCCAGGAGCTGCGGGCGGTGAGCAACTGTACCTTAAGTCTCTGCAAGCTGTCCGATCCAAGCTCACTAATAACTGCCGCTGGGACCGACTCCAAAATTTGCACAAAAAGTGAAGAGTGTAGTATGAGTTCAACCAACCCCATGTACTCTGTAAGTGCCGAGCCTAACCTCGACGGAGTAGTGACGAGGCTAAGGCAGGTCACTCACACTACAATATGTGCGCAATATATAATAAAGGCAGAAAAAGGAAATACGAAACAGGATAAGAAAGTCAACTACAAATAATAACTATAGTCTCTACTCATAAGCCAGTATCGTCTGGAATTACCAATCCTTAACATTTCACATGAGAATACTGAAAACCAACATAGCTCAAGGAAATAGAAACACATAGGTTGTTGCGACGCGTAACCCGATCCCACCGTACAACACAGAATCCTCCCTTATTTCACCGTAATAAGATCAACAACAGCAAATAACATATATAAGTTGCAGCACACTGTAACGACCCGACTGGTCGTTTTGCTTTTAGAACCTCGTCCCCCTAAATAAAACTTCCCGCGCTTGCTTTAACTAATTCATGACCTGTGGGGATGGTTAGTTCGGGAATTGGAAGAGTTTGAGTTGAAATATGCTCATTTGATTTCTTAAGATTTTCTTAAGAGACTAAGATTGACTTTGGTCAACATTTTTAGCAAAGGGACACGAACACATGTTTTGACGGTCCCGGAGGGTCCGTAGAAAAATATGGGACCTGGGCGTATGCCCGGAATCGAATTCTGAGTTCCCTAGCCCGAGTAATAAATTTTTATTAGAAATTGTTAAACTGAAATTATAAGGATTTAAAGAAACTAGTTAATGATTGATCACGTTGGTATCAGGCTCGTATGTTGGTTCCAGAGCCTAGTACAAGTCCAATATAACATTTAAGACTTGCCCGCCAAATTTGGTGTCAATCTGAGTAGTATAAGTACATTTCGGCACGTTAGAAGTGAATTTAAGAACTTGAAGTTCATAAGTTTAATTCAATTAGTTTTAGGGGGTGATTCATAGATTTAGAGTTGTTTCGGGTGTTCTAAAGGTTCGAGCGGGTCTGTTTCATGATTTCAGACTTGTAGGTATGTTCGAGCGGGGCTCGGGAGCCCCGAGCGTCAATCGGATGAGGCTCGAGTGAAGTTGGAAAAGTTAAAAAGGGATGAAGCATCTGCTATCTGTCATAACCACACCTGCGGCTGGTCAGCCCCAAGTGCGAGACCGCAAAAGCAGTCGTCCTCTCGCAGATGCGGCCAAGGCAGGCCAGGCCTAAAAATGTAGAAGCGGCTCGGCAGAAGCGGCTTCAAGACCGTAGAAGCGCTCCCAACCCGCTTGGCCAATTTCGCAGATGCGGTCTCTTCCTCGTAGAAGCGGGACCGCAGATGTGGTCCCCTGACCACATATTC
Organism: Nicotiana sylvestris; assembly: GCF_000393655.2. Lineage (NCBI taxonomy): Eukaryota > Viridiplantae > Streptophyta > Magnoliopsida > Solanales > Solanaceae > Nicotiana > Nicotiana sylvestris. Next base: position 118,390,242 of record NC_091064.1, on the reverse strand, counting down.
GGAAATCGCTGAAGTAGTGAGCTTCATTTAATACGGGTTCTAAGTCATTTTTGCCACTTTTCACTCCTCAATTGGGCGATTTTGGAGCTTTTGAGAGAAGACTTCCACCTAGCTTCTTGAGGTAAGTTCATCCCACCTATTCCTAGTATAACACTTGTGTCTTAGGTAGACTAAACATTAGGATTAAGGTAAAATCATGGGGTTAGAGCAAAACCTAGGGTTTTGATAAAAGTTAGATTTGACCACGAAATTTGCTATGAAATGAATTATAAATCATATACTATTGATCCTTAGGTTATACAGAACAACTTTCTTCGAAAAATTTTGGAATCTAGGCACGTGGGCCCGGGGTCGAATTTTAGGAAACTTGTGTTAAGAGTTGGGAAATTTCTTAAATAGCTAGAATACAATCTTGTGAGCTTATATTGACTAGTTCCTACCTCATTTAACTAGTTTTGGATCGTTCGGCTCCAAATTGAGGGTTTGGGCTCATTCTTGGTATTGGAAGAACACTTTGGAGCGAGTTAAGTCTCATTTCTAATCTTGTAAGAGGGAATTTGTCACGACCCAAACTGAAGGGCCATGACTAGCACCCGACCACACTTGCCGAGCACCAACGCACATTTCATCTAACATTCATTATTATCTTTTAGGGCTGACGAGATTAATATAAATGGTAGACCTAGATCATGGTCAACCAGCAATAAAATATGACGACATGAATATACATAGCAGGGGATGACCAGACAATCAAGAAACTACATATAAGGTATGAGCTACCACGCTACTATGAAAGACTATACAACAAAAACTAGCCGACAAGGCATACCAAACTATACATGAGCCGACACCTGTCTATGAGCCTCTAAAAGAACATAAGTGTTGCAACATAGCCGGAACAGGGCCCCGACATACCCATAATGTCTATAACAAAAATTGCATACCAAGACCAAGGCAAGTCCGGAGAAGGGATCTCGCCAATCACCGCTGAACTAGACAGTCTACTGTGGTGGGGGAGCTGCACCTGTCTGTCTATCAGGACCTGCAGCACGACATGCAACGTCCACAAATAAAAGGACGTCAGTACGAATAAAGTACTGAGTATGTAAGGCAAGGAACCATAAATACGATCAGTAATGTAAGCAAAGATAAAGAATATACCACCTGTAACATCTTAGTACCTCTGAGGGCTACTTACATGAAATGCATGATACATATGTATAAATACATAAACCTTTAAAGCATTCGCCTCTGTGGGCATCATCATCATCATATCGTACCCGACCATAATAGGCTCGGTAGAATCGTACCCGGCCACGTGGAGCTCGGTAAAACCCAACTGATCAGTGGTTGCACAATAGGTGCCGTACCCGGCCAACTATAGCGTGGCTCGGTAGAGTAAAATAGATACATATATATAATGCATGCTCGACTCATGGAATCACATTTTAAACCTTTCGGAGTGACGTAAGGTCGGTATCCTCTGTACACGTTATTAGGACTAACTCTTCACTATGAACCTTATAAGAATTAGGAAGTACCAACAACATTGATAACATAAGACTAAGAGAAGCAACATTAACATCAATCGTTCCATAAGAGGGAAAACAATGTAAGTACTGCTAGCTTCTAAGAGTAGAGTATCTTGGAAGATCGTTCATTACATTATGTGCAATCGGAGTCGTGCAAAAGAAGGAAAGGGATAGCCTCACATACCTTGTATATACTTCCCCAATCTCAAGCTATGCAATTGTCAAAACTCCTTAGTCTACAATAAGAGAAACGATACTATCGTTATCATTTAAGCGTCATAACTATTATGTATCGACCACAACCTATTTTACGATGAAACGGACAGCACCTCCCCTATATATATGACCTCACACCATTCAAAACAATCACCAAACAGCCCAAACATCATCAATAATAAACATATTGAGCCTCCCAAAATAGTCCACACACAGCCTAATCACTCCATACATACGACGACCACCGTAGTCGTGTCAAACAACCTGGAAATGTTACGAATAACTATCAGCCCATAAACCTACATATATATGGTGTTTCTCCACACCCTTCCTCCTCCAAAACTCCACAAGATAGTAGTAAAATACGCAGCCCAACAACAACGCAAAACAGTCCACAAAACAATAACACTACTACCAAACCTTTCGATATATATCTCACAAGTTCTAGCTTCAATGGCTTAGCCGCAACTTGGATAATCTTAAATACATATAGAGTAAGAGGTTCCTTACCTTTATACAGAAAGAACAACTCCAATTTGACCTTAAATTTCCAAGAAATATCCCTCCAATGCTGCCACAACAACAAAAAAATGAAACTAGCGATCAATTAGTGTTTTTCGGCACTAGAATCACTTTAGAAGGCTTGAAATCACCTAGGATTAATATTAAGAACATTAGGGAGTATTTACAGAACATATACCCTTTAAAACAACCTCCCACACGAGTTGGAACGACACAAAAATGAGCAACAACAAGAAGAACAAGAGACTTACTAGCGCCACGGAATTCCCGACACTTGATTTGTGTTGTTTGCCCTTTTTTGGGTCTTGAATCTTGAGAGAACCTTGAGAGGATGTTCCTAGGGTTCTAAGGTCTGAAAATAGTGAAAATAAATGACTAAAAACGGGTTGTAGTCATCCTATATAGGTCCAAATATCTTAAACCGACTTAGTGGGCCCCATAGAGAGGTGCTTGGCGCAGTCTCGCGAAAACGCGAATATCTCTCTACTCCGAGATCGTATCGATGAACGGTTTAATGAGTTGGAAACTAGACTCATAGATCTTTAATTTTGTGGGTATATAACCCCGTAATTCCTTGTAAATTATGAGAAAAGATTAGAAACATTTGACCTAATGTTTAAGTAAAATTATGAACCTAAGTTGCGACAACTTTTGTCGACTTTTGTTTCATAACTCGTTTGACTTCAAGACTTATGATACGGATATTATATGATTAAAATACCTTAATAAATGACCTCTTGAGTGTATTAAGCACCGCTAGATTACTTGAAAATACGAGTTACAACATCCTTGATTCGTTTAACTTCTAATACTGGTTAATCACCCTTATACACTCTTGTATCACTTAAGACCAATAGGATTGACTTCTTATCATCTCAAAGATAATTCCTTCTTGGATTTATGTTAACTAATATATGGCATGAACTAACACATGTGGATATGGGTTGTAACACCCTCCCCCCCTTAGGAACATTCGTCCTCGAATGTAAGGGTTTATGGGGAGTTTAAATCATCGTGGATTCCAATGGAAATTTCCGATCAATTTTCCCCTATAAAATGGTCACTAGCAAAACTTGCAAGTAATTAAGCCCAACATATGGTTTCACAAGTCTACACAAAGCATTATGCGTATTTACATTATCTACATATCACCATTTTGTATTAAGGAGGAGTATTCTCAAATTATTGCTTACCTCATAAAGCCGTTTCTTCTTCCAATGTATCCTGTCTTCCACCAGCATCCTTGTTATCTTCATTCTGGAATAAGTAAGGGTATTTAGACTTCATCTCCTCTTCTACTTCCCATGTCATTTCTTCCATATTTTTGTTCCTCCACAATACTTTGACAGAAGCTACATCTTTTGTTCTCAGCTTGCGGACTTGCCGATCTAATATCGCCACTGGCACTTCTTCATATGATAGGTCCTCTGTAACTTGTACATCTTTGATAGGGACGACTCGAGAAGGGTCTCCAATACATTTTCTCAACATAGATACATGGAATACCGGGTGGACAAATTCCAATTCGGATGGCAATTCTAACTCATAAGCAACCTGTCCAATCCGTCGAAGAATTTTATACGGCCCGATATACCTTGGACTCAGCTTACCTTTCTTCCCAAAACGCATAATACCCTTCATTGGTGAGATCCTCAGGAAAACCCAATCACCAACCTCAAACTCTAGATCACGACGTCGGACATCAGAATAAGATTTTTGCCTGCTTTGTGCCGTCCTCAATCGCTCCTGTATCACTTTCACCTTCTCAATAGCTTGGTGAATCAAATCTGGCCCATATAATTCTGTTTCACCGACTTCGAACCATCCAACTGGTGATCTACATCTCCTCCCGTATAGTGCCTCGTATGGGGCCATTTTAATACTGGAATGGTAGCTATTGTTATAGGCGAATTCTATGAGTGGAAGATGATCATCCCAATTCCCCTTAAAATCTAGAACACATGCTCGTAGCATATCTTCCAGTGTCTGAATGGTACGTTCAGCCTGTCCGTCAGTCTGCGGATGAAATGCAGTGCTGAGATTTACCTGTGTGCCTAAACCCTTCTGGAAAGACCTCCAAAAGTTAGCCGTAAATTGAGCTCCTCGGTCTGATATAATAGATATGGGCACACCATGAAGCCTAACAATCTCCTTGATATACAACTTTGCATAATCTTCAGCCGTGTAAGTTGTCTTCACTGGCAGAAAATGGGCACATTTTGTAAGTCGATCAATTATCACCCAGATGGAGTCAAACTTATGATAAGAGCGAGGTAATCCAATAATGAAGTCCATATTAATCACCTCCCACTTCCAGGTCGGAATCTCTATATTTTGAAGCAATCCACCGGGTTTCTGATGTTCTATCTTTACTTGTTGACAATTGGGACACTGGGCTACAAATTCTGCAATAGACTTCTTCATATTATCCCACCAATACTGCTCCTTGACATCATGATACATCTTTGTCGAGCCGGGATGGATGGAATATCGGGATTGATGAATCTCATTCATAATCTTCTCTCGCAACCCTGCCACATTAGGCACACACAATCGGCTCTGGTATCTCAGTGCCCCATCTTTTCCGATCCCAAAAGCCATACTTTTACACTGTTGAATGCTTTCTCTTAATCGTACTAAGATAGGATCTTCATATTGTCGTGCTTTTACCTCGGCTACCAAAGATGATTCTGATGTATTCTGTACAGTAACACCTCCGTCATCAGAGTCTAACAATCTGATTCTCATATTGGCTAGCTGATGAAGCTCTTTAATCAACCCCCATCTACCTGCCTCAATATGTACTAAGCTTCCCATTGATTTACGGCTGAGAGCATCTGCCACAACATTGGCTTTACCGGGATGATACAATATCTCAACGTCGTAGTCTTTCAATAATTCAAGCCACCTACGCTGCCTCAAATTCAACTCTTTCTGCTTGAAGATGTATTGTAAACTCTTGTGATCTGTGTAGATGTCAACATGGACGCCGTATAAGTAGTGCCGCCATATCTTCAAAGCATATATTACTGCAGCCAATTCCAAATCATGGGTTGGATAATTCTTTTCATGCTTCTTCAATTGTCTTGATGCATAAGCAATCACATTCCCACGCTGCATCAATACGCACCCTAAACCTATACCTGAGGCATCACAATATACCACATAACCTTCTGTTCCTTCAGGAAGAGTGAGCACTGGTGCAGATGTCAATCGATTCTTCAGCTCCTGAAAACTACGTTCACAAGTGTCAGACCACTAGAATTTGGTAGCTTTTTGTGTTAACTTAGTCAATGGTGATGATATAGAGGAAAATCCTTCTACAAACCGCCTATAATATCCTGCTAGCCCTAGGAAGCTGCGGACTTCTGATGGTGTTGTAGGTCTCGGCCAATTCTTTACTGCATCGATCTTCTGAGTGTCGACACTAATACCCTCATCAGATATCACATGGCCAAGGAATGCTACTGAGTTCAGCCAGAATTCACATTTGGAGAGCTTAGCATATAACTTACGATCCTGAAGCGTCTGTAATACTATCCGCAAGTGGCCCGCATGTTCCACCTCCGAACGAGAATACACTAGAATGTCATCAATGAATACAATCACGAACACATCAAGATAGGGCCTGAATATAGTATTCATGAGATCCATAAAAGCTGCTGGGGCATTTGTTAGCCCGAACGACATCACCAAGAACTCAAAGTGCCCATATCTTGTCCGGAAGGCCGTCTTTGGAATATCCTTCTCCCTAACCCTCACTTGATGATACCCTGAACGTAAATCAATCTTAGAGAAATACTTGGCACCCTGGAGTTGGTCAAACAGGTCATCAATTCTTGGAAGTGGATACTTGTTCTTTATAGTAGACTTATTCAACTGTCGATAGTCGATACACATCCGTAACGACCCGTCTTTCTTCCGCACGAATAGGACTGGTGCACCCCAAGGTGAAGTGCTAGGCCTAATAAAGCCCTTATCCAGCAAGTCCTTCAACTGCACCTTCAACTCTCGCAACTCTGCCGGGGCCATTCTGTATGGAGGAATAGAGATCGGTTGAGTGTCAGGTAACACATCAATGCTAAACTCAATCTCCCTTTCAGGAGGAAGGCCTGGGAGTTCATCTGGGAAAACATCTGGGAATTCGTTAACCACAGGGATTGATTGTAAAGTAGGCGGTTTCGCCTCCGCATCCCTAACGCGAACGAGATGATAAATGTAACCTTTTGAGATCATTTTCCTTGCCTTAAGATAGGAAATAAACCTACCTTTCGGTGTAGCAATGTTCCCTTTCCATTCAATGACGGGTTCACCCGGAAATTGGAACCTAACCATCTTCGTACGACAGTCAACATTTGCATAGCATGAGGCCAACCAGTCCATTCCCATTATCACATCAAAATCAACCATTTCTAACTCAAATAAATTTGCCGAGGTTTGACGACTACAAATCATCACAGTGCAACCTCTATATACCCTTCTAGCAATCACAGAATCTCCTATCGGAGTAGATACCGCGAGGGGTTTACTTATCAATTCAGGTTCAATGCCAAACTTATTAGCCACAAAGGGTGTAACATATGATAATGTAGATCCCGGATCAATCAACGCATATACATCATAAGAAAACACAGATATAATACCTGTAACAACATCTGGAGACGACTCGAGATCCTGTCGACCTACTAGAGCATAGGTTCGATTTTGAGCACCACTCGAACTCGGCACTGCACCTCTACCCCTACCACGACCTGTCGACTGCTGAAAACCCCGTGCTGGAGGTCGAACTGATGAGGAAGAACCAGACACAGATCCAGTCGGCTGAGCCATACCATCACCTCCTCTATTAGGACAATCCCGCATCATATGGCCAGGCTGCCCGCACGAATAGCATGCATCAGAACCTCGACGACACAGTCCAAAGTGGGCCTTGCCGCACTGATCACAATGTGGTGTTGGGGGTCTCATCTGACTAGTATCCCTGTGATGTTGCGAGCCAGATGCCCGCGAACTCTGACCTGGACCAGAATAGGATCGATCATATCGAGGCCTCTGAAACTGTGGAGGAGCACTAGCTACAGGTGGCGCCGAACTCCTCGAAAACTGTGGCCTGATGCGGCCTCTGAAGTCATCAGAATACCCTGCAAATCTCGCCCTCTTATGCTGGCCCCTATCCTGCTCCCTAACTGCCCTCTGCTGGCGCTTACGATCCTCTAGGGTCTGGGCATAAGCTTGAATACGGGAAATATCCATGCCCTCCACCAAGGAGGCTGTCGTACACTCATTTATCAGATGTGGTCCCAACCCATTCACGAACATATGCACCCTATCACTCATCTCGGCCACCATATGGGGAGCATACCTTGCCAAAGAATCAAACTGCATACTGTACTCTCGCACACTCATATTACCTTGTCTAAGGTTCAAGAACTTATCAGCTCTAGCTCGTCGTATCTCAACTGGCAAGTAGTGACGAAGAAAGGCCTCAGAAAATTCCTTCCACACAGCTGGAGGAGGGTTCGGACCCCTGGATCTCTCCCAACTATCATACCAGAGAACCGCTAAATCCCGTAGCCGATAAGAAGCCAAATCTACTGCCTCTGTATCACTAACATGCATAACCCGAAGTGTACGATGAACCTGGTCAATAAAAGTCTGTGGGTCCTCCTTGGGGTCTGATCCGGTAAACACTGGAGGGTCTAAATTAATAAAATCACGAACTCTTGTACTAACTGGTTTCTCAGCAGCACCTGTATTCTGCCTCTGAGCCTGAGCAGCTACCAAGCTAGTCAATAACTGCAAAGCACTCCGCATATCCTGGTCTGGAGTGCCAGACGGAGGAACTGGAGGCGCTGGGTGCCTTCTAATATCCTCTGGAGGAGATGGAGTAGATGAGGTATGAGAGGGCATCTCACTTTGAGCCTCACTTTGTCCTGCTCTGACTTGGGGCACCTGACTGGTACCCTCTCCCGCTGCTGTATCAAGCCGTCTACTAATCGTTTGCTTCCTAGTCGAAGGCATCACTGGAAAAAAACAAGGTGAATATTAGAGACGAACACTTACGACTCAACTCTACGCACGATCTAGATTCAGGAAGAAGGTAACAACCCTAGATGTCATGTAGCCTCCTTGATTATAAATGTGGCGCGCTACACATCCATAATCAAGACTCTACTAGACACGGCTCATAGACAACCCCTAGGACAGACTTGCTCTGATACCAAGTTTGTCACGACCCAAACTGAAGGGCCATGACTAGCACCCGACCACACTTGCCGAGCACCAACGCACATTTCATCTAACCTTCATTATTATCTTTTAGGGCTGACGAGATCAATATAAATGGTAGACCTAGATCATGGTCAACCAGCAATAAAATATGACGGCATGAATATACATAGCAGGGGATGACCAGACAATCAAGAAACTACATATAAGGTATGAGCTACCACGCTACTATGAAAGACTATACAACAAAAACTAGCCGACAAGGCATACCAAACTATACATGAGCCGACACCTGTCTATGAGCCTCTAAAAGAACATAAGTGTTGCAACATAGCCGGAACAGGGCCCCGACATACCCATAATGTCTATAACAAAAATTGCATACCAAGACCAAGGCAAGTCCGGAGAAGGGATCTCGCCAATCACCGCTGAACTGGACAGTCTACTGTGGTGGGGGAGCTGCACCTGTCTGTCTATCAGGACCTGCAGCACGACATGCAGCGTCCACAAATAAAAGGACGTCAGTACGAATAAAGTACTGAGTATGTAAGGCAAGGAACCATAAATACGATCAGTAATGTAAGCAAGGATAAAGAATATACCACCTGTAACATCTTAGTACCTCTGAGGGCTACTTACATGAAATGCATGATACATATGTATAAATACATAAACCTTTAAAGCATTCGCCTCTGTGGGCATCATCATCATCATATCGTACCCGGCCATAATAGGCTCGGTAGAATCGTACCCGGCCACGTGGAGCTCGGTAAAACCCAACTGATCAGTGGTTGCACAATAGGTGCCGTACCCGGCCAACTATAGCGTGGCTCGGTAGAGTAAAATAGATACATATATATAATGCATGCTCGACTCATGGAATCACATTTTAAACCTTTCGGAGTGACGTAAGGTCGGTATCCTCTGTACACGTTATTAGGACTAACTCTTCACTATGAACCTTATAAGAATCAGGAAGTACCAACAACATTGATAACATAAGACTAAGAGAAGCAACATTAACATCAATCGTTCCATAAGAGGGAAAACAATGTAAGTACTGCTAGCTTCTAAGAGTAGAGTATCTTGGAAGATCGTTCATTACATTATGTGCAATCGGAGTCGTGCAAAAGAAGGAAAGGGATAGCCTCACATACCTTGTATATACTTCCCCAATCTCAAGCTATGCAATTGTCAAAACTCCTTAGTCTACAATAAGAGAAACGATACTATCGTTATCATTTAAGCGTCATAACTATTATGTATCGACCACAACCTATTTTACGATGAAACGGACAGCACCTCCCCTATATATATGACCTCACACCATTCAAAACAATCACCAAACAGCCCAAACATCATCAATAATAAACATATTGAGCCTCCCAAAATAGTCCACACACAGCCTAATCACTCCATACATACGACGACCACCGTAGTCGTGTCAAACAACCTGGAAATGTTACGAATAACTATCAGCCCATAAACCTACATATATATGGTGTTTCTCCACACCCTTCCTCCTCCAAAACTCCACAAGATAGTAGTAAAATACGCAGCCCAACAACAACGCAAAACAGTCCACAAAACAATAACACTACTACCAAACCTTTCGATATATATCTCACAAGTTCTAGCTTCAATGGCTTAGCCGCAACTTGGATAATCTTAAATACATATAGAGTAAGAGGTTCCTTACCTTTATACAGAAATAACAACTCCAATTTGACCTTAAATTTCCAAGAAATATCCCTCCAATGCTGCCACAACAACAAAAAAATGAAACTAGCGATCAATTAGTGTTTTTCGGCACTAGAATCACTTTAGAAGGCTTGAAATCACCTAGGATTGATATTAAGAACATTAGGGAGTATTTACAGAACATAAACCCTTTAAAACAACCTCCCACACGAGCTGGAACGACACAAAAATGAGCAACAACAAGAAGAACAAGAGACTTACTAGCGCCACGGAATTCCCGACACTTGATTTGTGTTGTTTGCCCTTTTTTGGGTCTTGAATCTTGAGAGAACCTTGAGAGGATGTTCCTAGGGTTCTAAGGTCTGAAAATAGTGAAAAGAAATGACTTAAAACGGGTTGGAGTCATCCTATATAGGTCCAAATATCTTAAACCGACTTAGTGGGCCCCATAGAGAGGTGCTTGGCGCAGTCTCGCGAAAACGCAAATATCTCTCTACTCCGAGATCGTATCGATGAACGGTTTAATGCGTTGGAAACTAGACTCATAGATCTTTAATTTGGTTGGTAGATCACCCCGTAATTCCTTGTAAATTAGGAGAAAAGATTAGAAACATTTGACCTAATGTTTAAGTAAAATTATGAACCTAAGTTGCGACAACTTTTGTCGACTTTTGTTTCATAACTCGTTTGACTTCAAGACTTATGATACGGATATTATATGATTAAAATACCTTAATAAATGACCTCTTGAGTGTATTAATCACCGCTAGATTACCTGAAAATACGAGTTACAACATCCTTGATTCGTTTAACTTCTAATACTGGTTAATCACCCTTATACACTCTTGTATCACTTAAGACCAATAGGATTGACTTCTTATCATCTCAAAGATAATTCCTTCTTGGATTTATGTTAACTAATATATGGCATGAACTAACACATGTGGATATGGGTTGTAACAGAATTGTCCCCATAGGTGTAATAATTTAATAATTTGCTACTAAATGTGGGGGCTACGTAAGCACTAGGTGACGAGAGTTCGTGCGTAGATACTATTATGTTAATTTTCCGGGTAGTTTAGGACCCGTATCATGCTATATTTGTGAATGTCTATACCATCTTGCTAATGTGATCACTTAGGATATACTAAAGACTTGGAAAGGAATATAAGCGAACGTATATACTTGTTGGACACTTGTATGAATTTGTTTGAATATAAATGCGCCTTCATGTGTTTTCCTGATAAAAATTGATATTTTGTGGATCAGGTCGATCGCCTAGGTAGAAATAGATGCATCTATGGTTCGCGCCATTTGACCCTCTAGCAGTGCACAGTTTATTTTCTGTTGGATCGGGCCATTAACCTCGGCATAATGTGCGCATGATATCTATGTGAAATCTTATCCATGACTTGTTTTGCTAAGTATTTGGAATGTAAATGGCTAACTATGTTAAGAACATAACTTATTACGTCTTGCTACAAACTGTTGATTATTTGTGACTCCCATGCTTAGCATAACACTTTATTATCTTATTTGACCCTAGTAAGTATCAAGTCAACCTCTCCTCTCTACTTCTTCGAGATTAGACGGGATACTTACTGGGTACATATTGTTTATGTACTCATACTACGCTTCTGTACTTAATTTTACAGGATATGAGGCAGGTACATCTGGCTATCAGTATGGTGCGCGCCCTTGATTCACAGTCCGAGACTTCCACGGTGAGCTGCTCCCTTCCTGTGCCGTTCAGCAGCTTGATGGAGTCTTTCTTTACTTTTTCTGTCTATTCTATCTCGGACAGTAGGATAGATTTATTCTTTCTTATGTTCTACTAGATGCCCACAACTTGTGACACCAGGTCATGGCACACACATTAGTAGACTATTCTTTTGGGGAATTTGTATAACTATTTTGGTATATGACTGGTTATTTCTTGTTTTAACTTTAATTTAAGAAATTGCTACAATTATTTGGTAAAAGTAAAATGAGAACTTATTTGGTATTTACGTGTTGGCTTGCCCGGCAATGGTGTTTGGCGCCATCATGACCTATTACCGAAATGGGTCGTGACAACATGGTATCAGAGCACTAGGTTCATGTAGGTCTTACAAGTCATTGGAAAACCTAATAGAGTCTTGCGGATTGGTACGGAGACGTCTGTATTTATCTTCGAGAGACTATAATGTGTTAGGAAAACTACACTTTATTCATTTCCTATCGTGCAGTGGTTGGTATACTAAATTTCCCACTTTTATTCTCTCACAGATGGTGAGGACACGCGTGGCTGATGTTCCACCTGGGAGGAGCTGCTCCCCCTATTGCTAGAGATCAAGGCAGAGGCCGGGGGAGGGCACTAGCCCGAGGTAGGGGACAAGGGCGTCCTAGAGCTATTCCAAGAGCACCACCAACGGACCCTGCAGAGGATCCTATTATTGAAGAGCAGGGTGAGGTGCCCGCAACTGAGCTGACCCCGGCGGACTTTATGACAACACTGGGTTTTTAGGAGGTCATGGGCCGTATGCTGCGGTTCATGGATTCCATAACTCAGGCTAGTCTATTTCCAGCGGATCCAGCTACATCACAGGCATGAGGGGGAGCACAGACCCCTATTTCTCAGGCTCATGGTCATGTAGTTGTAGTGTATCAGACTCCGGTTGCACTACCCGCGGATGGGGCTCAGCCAGTTGCTGTAGTGATCCACGAGCCCAGACCAGCTGCGGATGGTGACCCACAAAAGCTATTGGATAAATGGAATAGACTTCACCCTCCTGTCTTTGGGGGTGAGCGTCATGAGGATGCTTAGGACTTCATCGATAGGTGGAGGGACAGACTGCACAACATGAGGATATTAGAGTCGCATGGGGTTGACTTCACCACTTTTCAGCTAGAGGGAAGGGCCCGTAGATGGTAGCAGTCCTATGTTCTTAGCAGGCCAGCAGGTTCTCCTCCCATCACTTGGAGTCAGTTCACACAGTTATTCCTAGACAGATATATTCCACCCTCTTAGAGGGAAGAGCTACGGTATCAGTTTGAGCAGCTGGAGCAGGGTCAGATGTCGGTGACCGACTATGAGGCGAGGTTTTTTGAGTTATCCCGCCATGCATTGATGATACTTCCTACGAATGCAGATAGGGTGCGAAGGTTCGTTGCAAAGTTGCATTCTGGTATTGGGGCCAACAAGGCCCGAGAGGTAGAGATGGGGAATCCTTATCAGTTAGTGGTGGAGATTTCTCGGAGGATTAAGGGATACCGTCTGAGGGGTAAGGAGTAGATGCATCATGATAAGAGGGCTAGATTCTCCGAAGAGTTTAAAGGTGCCCCAGTCAGGGGCATAGGTCAGTTTGGGAGGGGACAACCAGCAGGCCCCCACATTTAACACCACCACCTGTTCGAGGCACTCCGGCGCATTCCTTTTTCAATGCCATACCAGATAGTTCTTACCTCCCACCAGCTATTCAGAGTTCCTCATCTGGGTATTCAGGTGCTCAGGGTTCTTCTAATTCTTATTTCAGTGCTGTGCTGGAGAGTTCATACCGTCCGCTGGCTATTCAAACTTCTTCCAATGGGTCTACATGCCATCAAGGTCAGCCATAAGGGCAGCAAGTCGCCGCACCATGGGGTTGTTTTGAGTGCGGAGACCTTGGTCATATGAGGATATACTGCCGTAGGCTTCGGGGCAAGGCAGTACAGCAGGGTCAACAGCCTATGATTTCAGCATCGGTTGCCCAGCCGTCAAGAGGTGGAGGGCAGACTAGTAGAGGTCGTCCTAGAGGTGGAGGCCAGACAGAGAGGGGGCAGCTAGCTACTGCCCAGTCAGGTGGAGGCCAGCTAACCGGCGCTCCAGCCAGATTCTACGCCCTTCCAGCTAGGACAGATGCATTGGCCTTAGATGCCATCATCACAAGTATTATTTCCATCGGCGGTAGTGATGCTTTGGTATTATTTGATCCAGAGTCTACTTATTCATATGTATCATCTCTGTTTGCTCGTTTCCGGGTTATTTCTGCTGAGCCTTTGGGCACTCCTGTTCATGTGTCCACTCCTGTGAGCGATTCTATGGTTGTGGATCGGATCTACCGGTCCTGTGTGGTCACATTCTGTGGTTTCAAGACTAGAGCGGATCTCCTGTTGCTTAATATGATTGATTTTGAGGTCATCATGGGCATGGATTGGTTATCTCCATATCACGCTGTCCTTGGCCAAGACTGTTTCATTAGTGATGCTAGGGTTACCGAGGTTGGAGTGGAAGGGTTCCATAGTTGATACATCTAGTTGGCTTATCTCTTTCCAGAAGGCTCGGCAAATGGTCAAGAAGGGGTGTTTGGCTTATTTGGCTTATGTTCGGGACACCACCGTAGAGTCTCCGACGATTGATTCGGTTCCAGTAGTCCGGGAGTTCGCCGATGTGTTTCTTTCCGATCTTCCTGTTATGCCACCAGATCGTGATATTGATTTCTGTATTTTCTTGGTTCAAGGCACCCAGCCTATATCTATCCCACCGTACCGAATGGCTCCGAAAGAGTTGAAGGAGTTGAAGAAGCAGCTTGAGGAGTAGTTAGCAAAGGGGTTTGTTAGACCCGGTGTATCGCCTTGGGGTGCACCAGTGTTATTTGTGCAGAAGAAGGATGGGACTATGCAGAAGTGCATTGATTACCGCCAGTTGAACAAAGTCACCATCAAGAACAAGTATCCATTGCCTCGCATCGATGATTTGTTTGACCAGTTTCAGGGTGTCAGGATGTTCTCTAAGATCGACTTGAGGTCGGGTTACCATCAGTTGAAGATTCGGGACTCGGATGTTTCGGAGACTGCATTCCGGACTAGATATGGCCATTATGAGTTTCTGGTGATGTCCTTTGTCTTGACTAATGCCCCAACAATATTTATAGACTTGATGAATAGGGTGTTCAGGCCATATATTGATTCCTTTGTCATCGTCTTCATTGACGACATATTGATATACTCACGTAGCATGGGGGAGCACGCGCAACATCTGAGAGTAGTACTTCAGACCTTGCGATAGAATAAGCTATATGCTAAGTTCTCCAAGTGTGAGTTCTGGAAAGAGTCAGTGGCATTCTTGGGGCATGTTGTGTCAGGAGAGGGTATTAATGTGGATCCCAAGAAGATTGAGGCAGTTCAGAGTTGGCAGCATCCTACTTCAGTTACCGAGATCAGGAGTTTCTTGGGGTTAGCAGGTTATTACAGACGATTTGTGTAGGTCTTTTCATCTATTGGATCACCTCTGACTAGATTAACCCAGAAGGGTGCTCCTTTTCGTTGGTCCGATGATTGTGAGGCAAACATTCAGAAGCTCAAGACGGCCTTGACTACAGTACCAGTTCTTGTGTTACCTTCCAGTTCAGGGATGTATATGGCATATTGCGATGCTTTGCGCATTGGATTGAGACGTGTATTGATGCAGGAGGGGCGAGTTATTGCATATGCTTCGTGTTAGCTAAAGATCCATGAGAAGAATTATCATGTGCATGATCTGTAGTTGGCCGCGATTGTTCATGCTCTTAAGATATGGAGGCATTATCTGTACGGGGTATCATATGAGGTTTATACTGATTATCGCAGCTTACAACACTTGTTCAAGGAGAGGGATCTCAATTTGAGGCAGCGTATATGGCTTGAGTTGCTGAAGAATTATGACATCACCATTCTTTATCACCCGGGCAAGGCAAATGGTCGCAAATGCCTTAAGCAGGAAAACAGAGAGTATGGGTAGCTTGGCATTCATTCCAGTAGAGGAGTGGCCACTAGCTTTGGACATCCAGTCCTTTACTAACAGACTTGTGAGGTTATATATTTCAGAGCCCAACGGAGTTCTTGCGTGCTTTGTTGCTTAGTCTTCATTATTGGGGCAGATCAAGGCCCGACAGTTCGATGATCCACATTTGGCAGTTCTCAGAGAGACAGTGCTACAGGGTAGTACCAAGGAGGTTTCTATTGGTGAGGATGGTGTTTTGCAACTACATGGTCGCCTATGTCTTCCTAACGTTGATGGTCTGAGGGAGAGGATACTAGAGGAGGCACATAGATCGCGGTATTCCATTCATCCAGGTGCTACGAAGTTGTATCATGACTTGAGGCAGCATTATTGGTGGCGGAGGATAAATAAAGACATAGTAGAGTATGTGGCTAGGTGTTTGAATTGCCAGCAGGTCAATTATGAGCACTAGAGGACGGGTGGCCTACTTCAGCAGATGCCGATACCGGAGTGGAAGTGGGAGCGCATTACTATAGATTTCGTAGTTGGCTTGCCCCAAACCTTGTGGAAGTTTGATACACTATGGGTCATTGTGGACAGATTGACCAAGTCGGCGCACTTTATTCCAGTTGTGACTACTTACACTTCAGAGAGATTGGCCCAGATTTACATTCAGGAGATAGTCAGGTTGCACGGTGTGCCCGTTTCCATCATATCAGATAGGGGCCCTCAGTTCACTTCCCATTTCTGGAGAGCCGTTCAGAGTGAGTTGGGGACCCATGTAGAGCTGAGCACAATATTCCATCCCCAGACCGACGGCAGTCGGAGCGGACAGTTCGATCTTGGAGGACATGCTCAGAGCATGTGTGATTGACTTTGAAGGATAGTGGGATCAGTTCTTGCCTTTTGCAGAGTTTGCTTACAACAACAGCTATTAGTCCAGCATTGAGATGGCTCCATTTGAGGATTTATACTGTCGGTGGTGTCATTCTCCTATTGGGTGGTTTGATCCTGGTGAGGCCAAGTTATACAGTACAGATTTGGTGCAAGATGCCTTGGATAAAGTAAATTTGATTCAGGAGAGTCTTTGCACAGCTCAGTCTAGACAGAAGAGTTACGCGTATCAGAAGGCGCGTGATGTATCATTCATGGTTGGCGAGAAGGTCCTCTTGAACGTCTCGCCAATGAAGGGCATTATGAGGTTCGGGAAGAAGGGCAAGCTAAGACCAAGGTTTATTGGCCCATTTGAGGTGTTGAGACGAGTTGGGGAGGTTGCTTACGAGCTTTCTTTAACCCCCAGTTTATCGGGAGTTCACCCAGTCTTTCACATGTCTATGCTGCGGAGGTATCATGCCGACTTGTCCCATGTGTTGGACTTCAGTACTATTGAGTTGGATGAGAGCCTGAGTTACGAGGAGGAGCCAGTTTCTATTATTGATAGATAGGATCGCCAGTTAAGATCCAAGAGGATTTCAGCGGTAAAGGTCTAGTAGAGGGGCCAACCAGTCGAGGAGGCGACCTACGAGTCCGAGGAGGACATGTGGAGCAGATACCCACATTTATTCAGCACCTCAGGTACTTTTCTATGTCCGTTCGAGGATGAATGTTTGTTTAAGAGGTGGAGAATGTAATGACCCGACTGGTCAATTTGCTTTTAGAACTCTGTCCCCCTAAATAAAACTTCCCGCGGGGATGGTTGGTTCGAGAATTGGAAGAGTTTGGGTTGAAATATGCTCATTTGATTCCTTAAGATTTTCTTAAAAGGCTAAGTTTGACTTTGGTCAACATTTTTAGCAAACGAACCTGAACTCGTGTTTTAACGGTCCCGGAGGGTCCGTAGGAAAATATGGGACCTAGGCGTATGCCCAGAATCGAATTTCGAGATCCCTAGCCCGAGTAATGAATTTTTATTAGAAATCGTTAAACTAAAATTCTAAGGATTTAAAGAAAGTAGTTAATGATTGATCACGTTGGTATCGGGCTCGTATGTTGCTTCCGGAGCCTAGTACATGTCCAATATAACATTTAAGACTTGCTCGCCAAATTTGGTGTCAATCCGAGTAGTATAAGTACGTTTCGGCATGTTAGAAGTGAATTTAAGAACTTGAAGTTCATAAGTTTTATTCAATTGGTTTTAGGGGGTGATTTGTAGATTTACAGTTGTTTCGGGTGTTCCGAAGGTTCGAGCGGGTCCGTTTCATGATTTCAGACTTATAGGTATGTTCGGGCGAGGATCAGAAGCCCTGAGCATCAATCGGACGAGGCTCGAGTGAAGTTGGAAAAGTTAAAAGGGGCTTAAGCATCTGGTATCTGTCATAACTGCACCTGCGGTTGGTCAGCCGCAGGTGTAAGACCGCAGAAGCAGTCATCCTCCTGCAGATGTGACCAAGGCAGGCCAGGCCCAAAATCACAGAAGCGACTCCCAAGACGCAGAAGCGGCTACACAAAAGCGGCTTCAAGACCGCAGAAGCTGTCCCATCCCGCTTGGCCAATTCCGCAGATGCGGTCTCTTCCTCGCAGAAGCGGGACCGTAGATGCGGAAATCACTGAAGTAGTGAGCTTCATTTAATACGGGTTTCTAAGTCATTTTTTCCACTTTTCACTCCTCCATTGGGCGATTTTGGAGCTTTTGAGAGAAGACTTCCACCTAGCTTCTTGAGGTAAGTTCATCCCACATATTCCTAGTTTAATACTTGTGTCTTAGGTAGATTAAACACTAGAATTAAGGTAAAATCATGAGGTTAGAGCAAAACCTAGGGTTTTGACAAAAGTTAGATTTGACCACGAAATTTGCTATGAAATGAATTAGAAATCATATATTATTGATCCTTAGGTTATAGAGAACAACTTTCTTCCAAAAATTTCGGAATCTAGGCACGTGGGCCCGGGGTCGGATTTTAGGAAACTTGTGTTAAGGGTTTGGAAATTTCTTAAATAGCTATAACACGATCTTGTAAGCTTATATTGACTAGTTCCTATCTCATTTAACTAGTTTTGGATCGTTCGGCTCCAAATTGAGGGGTTGGGCTCGTTCTTGGTATTGGAAGAACACTTTAGAGCGAGGTAAAACTCTCTTCTAACCTTGTAAGAGGGAATTGTTCCCATAGGTGTAATAATTGAATAATTTGCTACTAAATGCGGGGGCTACGTATGCACTAGGTGACGAGAGTCCGTGCGTAACTACTATTATGTTAATTGTCCGGGTAGTCTAGGACTCATATCATGTTATATTTGTGAATGTTTGTACCATCTTGCTAATGTGATCACTTAGGATATGCTAGAGACTTGGATAGGAATATCAGCGAACGTATATACTTGTTGGACACTTGTATGAATTTGTTTGAATATAAATGCACGTTCATGTGTTTTCCTGATAAAAATTAATATTTTGTGGATCGGGCTGATCGCCTCGGTAGAAATAGATTCATCTATGGTTCGCGCCATTCGACCTTCTGGCAGTGCACAGTTTCTTTTCTGTTGGATCGGGCGGTCGACTCGGCGTAATGTGCACATGATATCTATGTGAAATCTTATCCATGACTTGTTTTGATAAGTATTTGAAATGTAAATGGCTAACTATAATATTGTTAAGAACATGACTTATTACCTCTTTCTACAAAATGTTGATTATTTGTGACTCTCATGCTTAGCATAATACTTTATTATATTATTTGACCCTAGTAAGTATCAAGTCGACCTATCGTCTCTATTTCTTCGAGATTAGATGGGATACTTACTGGGTACATATTGTTTATGTACTCATACTACGCTTCTGTACTTAATTGTACATGATCTGAGGCAGGTACATCTGGCTATCAGTCTGGTGCACGCCCCTAATTCACAGTCCGAGACTTCCATGGTGAGATGCTCCCTTCCTGTGTCGTTCAGTAGCTTGATGGAGTCTTTCTTTACTTTTGCTGCCTATTCTATCTCGGACAGTAGGATATATTTATTCTTTTTTATATTCTACTAGTTGCCCATAGCTTGTGACCCCAGATCTTGGCACACACATTAGTATACTATTGTTTTGGGGAATTTGTATAACTATTTTGGTATATGACTGTTTATTTCTTGTTTTAACTTTAATTTAAGAAATTGTTGCAGTTATTTGGTAAAAGTAAAATAAGAACTTATTTGGTATTTCCGCATTGGCTTGCCTAGCAATGGTGTTGGGCGCCATCATGACCTATTACGGAAATGGGTCGTGACACACACAACCCGATCCCGCCATATATCAATATCAGTATCATTGTTCTCCCTTATTTTACCATATCAGTCCATCCTTATTCCACCTATTGCGGCGTGTAACCCAATCCCACCGTTCAATACAAATACATCCTTATTCCACCATATCAATCCACCCTTATTCCACCTATTGCAGCGTGCAACATGGTCCCACCATGTCTGTACCAAATACTCAATGTGCATAGTCAATCTAACAATTCAAATCACGAGAACCTTTATGATCAATGAATACCAAATTGAACCAAAAAGGAAATCTTGTAGAACATGGAAATTTACATAAGTAATACTACACAGCGAGACCAGTCCAGTAATTTGCAATTAGAAGGTGCAAATAAGCCAATATAAGAAAATAACAGGGAATTTTGAAAATATGTAAAGATCTAACATCATTAACAGAAGAAGACATTGATTAACAAGTAGCAGTTATGCATGGAAAAACAGTTAAGGCATATAACAATTAAGACAGCGGAAGATATAATTATGGAAAAGCGAAAAATCAAGGAAAATAGATAATTCAGTTGTGTATAAGAACTCATCACCTCGCATATACACAGCTCACATGAAATTCACATAGCACATAGTCCAAAGGTTCTTAATTCCCTCAAGTCAAGGTTAACCACGACACTTACCTTGCTCCCATGACCACTCAAAGTTCAACTGTAGTTTTGTCTTTCACACAAGCCTCTAAACCAACAATATCTAGCAAATACTAACCAAACAATTCAAAATAGGCTTTAGGAATTACCTATAATTGCAAAAGATTCAATTTACATTACTATTGAAAAAGTCAACCAAAACTCAACTCCCGGGCCTGCTTGGTCCAAACCCAAAATTTGGAACAAAACCCGATTACTCATTTACCCCCGGGCCCGATTATGTAATTTGTTTTGGAATCCCACCTCAATTTGAGATCTAAATCCCAATTTCACAAAAAAATCCTACTTCTACCCAAACCCCCAATTTCCACCATGAAAACACTAGATTTTAGGTTGAAATCTTAAGAAATGTAATGAAAGATTGAAAGAAAGTGGGCTAGAATCACTTACCAACTATTTGGGGAAGAAAGGGTCTTGGAAAAATCGCCTCTAGGGTTCTGGATTTTGAAAATTTGAGGAAAGAGAAAAGTCCCGTGTAACTCAAGTTTTACACAGGTGCAGACGTCACAATTGTGATCTCATGTTTGCAATTGTGAACATCGCAATTACGAGAAAGAGGTCGCAATTGCGAACTCCTTCCCAAAGCCCAGTAATCGCATGTGCGATAAAGTGGTCGTAAATGCGAACCCTGATGCCATCACAAATGCGGATCATTCTTTTCAAATGCGAAGATTATCCTAACAGTGTTGAGTCGCAAATGCGACTCTGCCTAAGCGGAATTGGCAAGTTCATAAATGATAATTTTTACCTCACAAATGCGAGTACCCCTTGTCATTCCCAGGCTCGCAAATGCAGTAGTCTCTTCGCAAAATGCATCAGCTATGTTTTCTAAGTCTAATTCACTCCGTAGCCTATTCAAAACTCACCCGAGCCCTCGGGGCTCCAAACCAAACATACACATAAGTCCAAAAATATCATAAAAACTTGCTCGCGCGATCAAATTGCTAAAATAATACCTAGAACTACGAATTGAACACCAAATCAAATAAAAATTTTAAGAAAACTTAGAAACTCCTATCTTTAAAATCCGACGTCCGAATCAAGTCAAACCAACTCTGTTTCTCCACTAAATTTGACATACAAGTCATAAATATAGTAATGGATCTGTACCGGGTCTGGAACTAAAATACGAAACTGGTATTAACAAATTCAAACATCGGTCAATTCTTAAAAATAATTAAACTTTTAAACATTCAATTTTCGATAAAAATTAATAACTCGAGCTAGGGACCTCCGAATTCGATTCCAGGCCTACGCCCAGGTCTCGAATTACAATGCGGACCCAGCGGAACCGTCAAAATACAAATCTGAATCTGTTTGCTCAAAACGTTGATTGAAGTCAACTCAAATAATTTTTTCAAGAAAAAATTCTTATTTTTATCAGTTTTCAACATAAAAGATTTTCGATAAAAATACCCAGACTGCGCATACAAATCGAGGAGGGCTAAAAATGAGGTATTTAAAGCTTCAAAGCATAGAATTGGATTCTAAAACATAAGATGACCTATCGGGTCATCACATAATCCTCTTGATGACTTCACTCAGTTAGATGAAACACCTATCTATCATGATGTTAAAGCTAATTATCACCCACTACATCACGAAACACTGCATGCACAGTATGTTGACTATAAAAATTTGAGTGAGGGTGAGGAGAACTTAGATGAAATACCCACTAGTCCTGCTCCTACAGCTCCAACGCAAAGTCAATATCAGTTTGGAGCTAATGTTACCTCCCACTAGAACACCAGTTGAACGTAAAAAAGATTAATTTTTTGCAATGATTTACTCAAGATAAGGTTAATGAAAAAGATATTTGTAAACTTTGTCAACAACGATTATCTTTTAAAAATAAGTTTGGTCATAGTAGAACGAGAGGTTTAAAGAAGCATATCAAACTTCATCACAAAGTTGATTGTCTTGACAATGAGGGGTCCCTGTTTTGAAATAAATCCTACTCAATCCGGGTATGGTTCTCATACTGTACAACCGCAAATTAATCCTGTGATGGGAGGTCTTCTCCAATATGATCCAAAAAAAGGATAGAGAAAATATAGCAAAAATGGTTACTCTAAAGGGTTTGCCTTTTAGTTTTACGTCATGTAATGAGTTTATTCGGTACATACAAAAAACATATAATCATGTTGTTCAAAGTTTTCTTAGAACACCTATTAGAAATGATGTTTTTAAATTTTAACGTGAATATCAATAATATTTACGTTATTTATTTTTTTAATTTAGATTATAGATTTTCTATCACTTTTGACATAGGTCGTAGTGATAATGGTTATGATTACTTAATAGTTACATATCACTGGATATATAACAACTGGGATATGCAAAAATACATTATTGGTTATAAATTTGTTGATGACTGATACACTGGTATTTTTATTTCTAAACAAATTAAAGAAATTTATAATTTTTATGGACTTTCTAACAAAATTATTACTGTAACCTTAGATAATGCTTCTAGTAATACTTTTGCTATAGGAGTTTTGAAACTAGATTAACTCCACCTTTTCCATATTTATTTCATATGAGATATGCATGTCATATTTATAATTTAGTTGTTCAAGATGGACTTACTTTATTTGTCACTACTCTTGAAAAAATTAGATTTGTAGTTGATTATATTTTTCGCTCTCAAATACCTGTTAGATGTAGAAAATTTAAGATGCATTGTGAATCTTGTGAATTACCCTTTAGAAATATTCTTAAAGAAGTTCCGACTAGATGGAATTCAGTATATGATATGTTGTATGTTACTTATGAATATCGATTGCTTATTACTGACATGTTTAATGCACATGCTTCGTCTGTTCAAGATATGATAATAGATGATAATTGAGATACTGCTTTTCATCTTATTCCATTTTTAGAAAAAAAAATTACGCTACTAGAGAATTTTCTGGGGTATTTATCCACCTATTTCTAGCATGTTAATTTATATAGCTGAAATTTCGATCTTATTTTTTGAATATAAAAAAAAGGCATATAAAGATCCTTATAAAAAATAATGGTTAAAAATTTTAAAAATATTTTTTCCCTATTCCTGTTATTTGCACTATTGATGCTGCTTTATATCCTCAAATCAAAGTTATTGGTGCAAAGACACTTATTGATATAATTTACCTTAATTTAGAAATTGAACCAACACAAAGACCACCTCTTTCTACTTGTTTGGCTAATATAAAACCAAATACTGATATGACTATTACCAAAGACAGATGAACTTTGTTGCACCAACTAGTGGTGCCTCCTCTTCTTCATCATCTCAGCCTCTTAAAAAGATTACTGCACATAGACCTTTTGGTGCTATTCGGCAAATAATTAGTCAGTCACAATCTTCACAAATTAATGAGTTTGATGTTTATTTACTTGCATGAATTATTAAAATTTGCAATGATGAAGGGAATGAAGACTAGTTGAAATATTGGAGAATGAATGAACAAACATTTTCGGTTCTTTCGAGAATGACACGAGATGTGTTAACAATTCAATCTTCATTAGTGCAGCACGATTTCAAATTGGAGACCATAGACACTCACTGGCAAAAGACACTTTGGAGACTACCATTTTTACCAGAAGTTGGATTAAGCGGAGGAAAGAAACTTTGGCCTTCTAGAAATAATTCAAGAAAATGACGATGCATATAATGAAATACTATCTACAGGGAATGGCAGGGATGCAAAAGAACAAGTGCTACCATTTTCAAGCGAAAAACCATGAACAATTATTGAAAAATTACCTAAATCGTTCAAGAAAATTATATAATTTATTTTTAAAAGTGTTGAAATACAAATAAATACTTGTAACTTGTATTAGAAATCTAATATTTATGTAATGACCCGATAGGTCATCTTATGATTTAAAATTAAATTCTTTATTTCGAGAATTTAAACACCTCATGTTATCCCTCATCGATTTGCATGCGCAGCCCGGGCTTATTTCCGAAAAGCTTTTATGTTGAATGTTGATAAAAATAAGAATTTTTGCCTTAAAAGGTAAATTTTAGTTGACTTCAATCAATGTTTTGCATAAATGGATCCGGACCAGAATTTTAATGATCCCGGTGGATCCGTATTAAAATATGGGACCTAGGCGTATGTCCAGAATCGAGTTCTGAGATCCCTAGCCCGAGTTATGAATTTTTGTAGAAAATTAAAAGTCTGAAAATTTAATGGTTTTAAGAATTGATTGATGTTTGGACTTATTGATATCGGGTCCGTATTTTGGTTCCGAAGCCCGGTACATGTCCAATATAATATTTATGACTGGTCTGTGAAATTTGGTGAGAAACGAAATTGGTTTGAAGTGATTCGGACTTCCGATTGAGAAATTAGAAGTCTCAAAACTTTCTTGAAAATTTTATTTGATTTGGTGTTAAATTCATAGTTCTAGGTGTTATTTTGGAAATTTGATTGCGCCAGCAAGTTATATTTGGTTTGGAGCTCCGAGGGCTCGGATGAATTTTGGATAGGCTACGGAGTGAATTGAACTTAGAAATCATAGCTGGTGTGCTTCAGGTTTGCGGACTTTGCATTTGCGAAGAAGCATCACATTTGCGAGTAGTGGGGCTGGAAGGGGACCTTCGCATTTGCGAAGTTCACGATCGCAATTGCGATCATCACAGGTCGTATTGGCGAACAATTGTTCGCATTTGCGAGAAATTATTTGCATTTGCGAAGACAACAGCCCTAGGGAAGTTTCGCATTTTGTGAAGGATTTCTCGCAATTGGGAACCCCTGGTCGCATTTGCGATATTTGCAACTATGTAAAACTTAACTTAGACGGGATTTTTGCTAATTTTTCAAAACGTTTGAAACAAGAAACCCTCTAGGCGATTTTCCAAAGACAATTTCTTCTCCAAATCATTGGTAAGTGATTCTAGACTAGTTTCTTTCAATCTTTCACTTTATTTTACATGATTTCAACTTAAAATCTAAGGTTTTCATGGTGGAATTGGGGATTTTTGGGTAGAAACTAGGAATTTTGAAATTTGGGGATTAAGACCTCAAATTGAGATCGGATTCCAAAACCAATTATATATCCGGGCACGGGATGAAGAGATAATCGGGTCTTGGTCTGAATTTCGGATTTGGACCAAGCAGGCCCGGGTGTTTATTTTTTTTAAAAATGTCTTAAGTTGAATTTTTTGCAATTGTGGGTAGTTCCTAAGGCTTAAATTGAATCATTTGGTTGGTAATTTGCTAGATTCTATTGGTCTGGAGGCTTGTTTGAAAGGAAAAGCTGTGGTTGAGCTTTGAGTTTGGCCGTTGGAGTGACGTAAGTGTGATCGGCTCCAACCCTACACCACTATATAATGGCAAGGAGTGGTCGATGAAACTTTTACCCGAAGGGTCGGGATCGATTTCCACTGGGAGTTAATATTGGTTGGGAATTGGGTTTGTATCTAATCTAGCTATGCATGTTGGTTTTAATTTCACTTCTAAACATGTTGGATTTGTTTCTATACTACTTCTAATGCTACTGATTACTAAAAATAAACTAAGTACAATATTTTTGTAAAGATTTCTCAAGTGATAAAAAGCGCTAGGGAAGTGACTTACACCTAGGCGAGTATCTAATGGGATCTAAAATTTAGGACAAACTTGTTATATTTGGGGTCGTGATATAACCTTTACACAAAATTACTCACTCTATACCTCTCGGTAGTTTGAGTGACTTTTCCCTAATTGGCTTTCTCAAGCCCAATTGGGTGTTCAAATAATACAAGTAAAATTGACTCAAGTCGGGTATTACTATCTCTTGGTTTAACCCCTTAATTGGGCTTATCAATCTATTGAGTGCACCCCAATTCCTTGTTAGCTTAATTTTCCTAGACTTAGTCCCTCTTTCACAAAAAGAATCTAAGTCATAAAGGCATGAATCATTGTTTGCAACCACCAATTCTATAATTAAAGCATGAATCAAGCTAAATATCACTAACCCATAAACAATTAAGCCCTAAAATAGAAGACCCATTAAATACGCACACTAGGGTTGGGTCACAACCCTAGCTAATGGGTTTAGATACTTATAATAAAGGTAGAAATCAAAGATGAAGATGAAATATAAGCCATAAAAGTTGATTATAAGATTAAAATCTAAGAATATAAGCTAAAGCTACTCTAAAATTACTCAAAGTAGTAAAATACGGTTGTTCACGAGCTCCTTAATACAAAAGATACCCTAAAAATCTGAAAAAGATCTATTTATACACATTTGAAATTACAGGACAAAAATACCCCTACGGAGGTTCCGCTGTCAGCTCAATACTGAACGCCTTAGTGCTTGGACTTTCGCGGCCACGCAAAAGCAAGCACGGACCGCTTTTCTTCCATTTTGGACTGGGACTGGGATTGATTTCGCTAGGATCATAAAAGAGACCGCCTCAGCGTTGTCTTCAACCGTGGCCACGTAAAATGTTCGCGGACCGCGCTTTTCATTTAAGCTCAAATTTCCAGGCCTCTGAATCTCTATTTTGCCCTCAGCGGAATTTGCATCGCGGCCGCGTCAAGTATTTCGCTGTCGTGCTATTTCACTGTGGTCATCGGTATCTGTTGTATCTGCAAATGCCTTCTCTTAATCTCAATTCCTCTGGGAGCATA